>NC_056525.1:224781633-224845228 GCF_019175285.1 Sceloporus undulatus
TATTATGCACTGGCATGCCCAGTGACACATTGGCACATAATGATCATGGAGGCCTCCATTGTCATTTTGCTTCATGGGGTGTGTGAGGGATCAATGGTGTGATGGGTTGATGTGCAGCTGACCACTCATGCACATGTATGATCAATTTTGGGTGACAAAAATATTCCATATCACTGCACCATGCTTGTAAGAAATAGACAGAATAATGCAAACAGACTTGGATGTAGACAGTAAGTATAGAAATGCCATTTCAACTTTACTAGAGGAGGTACTTCAAAATGTAATTAACTTTACTATTAAGCCTTTCTTAATATTCAAATTCTCACATACATTCTCAGTAGTTAAGTAACCTACTTACGTTTGCATTTCAGGTTACATAGAAAGGAACTGAGATTTTTTTCCCCCACAGAAGGCAAAGGTCTTTAAAATAAGTAATATAAAGTAATATACTGCCTTAGAGTTTGCATGGAGTTATGACATGCACTGTGTTGCTGTCCTTATTTATATTTGCTGCTGCCTCATAAGGGTAGGTACATCATAATTCACTGCTTCACTTTTCATGAGTTATGGTCCTTGCTCTCACTTATGGGTGCTAAGAATAAATATCGTATCTCTCTTACATGCTCCCACCCCCATACAGAACAGCACTCACAAAACTTAAGCCTGTTTTTATACGAGCAAGACTCCCAATAATGTTTACAGTTCAGCTGGAATCCATATTTTGAAGGGTTTCAAAGCTAACATACAGTATTAATCATGATCCTATATCTTTTTAGCAGACATATATGACTGGTTACTTATATCCAGTCCTATAGTTGTACATCTGACTGAGTCATGAATTCACCAGTCTGCAGTAGTCAAGTAGCTCTCCACACAACAAGTCAAAAGTGAGACAGAAGGTTTTGTATGTGTTTACAGAATATTTGGCTGTTGTGCTTGTGCAGTCTGAGAAAACACAATCACTTTTATCCTGATGTAGTGATTCAAAGCAGTTTTCACCTTGGTGTAAGCAAAGACGGACCCTTAAGTTGCACAATGGAAAGTTTAAGCTACAGGGACATAAAATGCTGCTACTCTAGGGGTGTGAACATTCTGCCCATGGTCCATATGTATGCAGCACCATAAAAACACATCCTCACTCTATAACCCCCTCCCAAAAAATTGTATTTTTATGCACAATTTACATATGATTTCCCCCTAGAAACCACTCCAAACTCCACCCTCCCTCATCATCCAACCTTCTATAAATTACTTTACTCATCCAATTTGAGTAAGATCTCACCATTGTCCACCTGTATATCTAGCATTTTCTCACTGCTACTTTTATTTTCTGTTTTCATAAAAATTCTTTTAAGGAGGAAAATTTAGAATAGTTGCACCATGCCTTTTGATTGGAGAACATAGGAACTAACTACACTGGTTTGAGCAGCCTTGTTGATGAAGGGTTGAGCCAAGCCTTAGTCATGTTTACAGGACTGACTAAAATCCCACTGAGTAAGTAGATCTACTCTAAACTATAACCAAGGCTGGGTCTAACCCAATGTACAGATGAGTGCTGGCCAACATTTTTTTGCATTCTGCCTGGGCGTACATATTATCTTCTCCAAATCAGAAAACAGAGATGGATCACAAATTACATAAGGCTGCATCAATACTGCAATATTGATGTAGTCTGATATGGCTTTCACTGCCATTGCCCAATACTGTGGAATTCTGGGACCTGTAGTTTTTAGTAATTAGACTTCACCTTCATAGCTTTCTGGTGTCAACAACAAACTACAAACCTCAGGATTTCCATAAGATAGGTCATGACAATTATAAAAATGTCAAATTTCACTAAATCTGTAGTGTGGCTACAGCCTAAATTAGAACAACTTTCATTTTCATACCCTGCTTCTTTTCTGCATTCCTTCCCAAAAGGGTGGGCAATTGCCCCCATGTGGGATCTCACCTGCCACACCTCTCACCACACCTCCATTTTTATAAATTACTTTACTCTTTTGATTTATTTAAAAAAATAGATTGTCCCCCATGATTCCTATGGGGCATGGGGTACAGTTGTGGCATGTTACACTTTCCACATCTCACACCCAGATAACGGACCAAAAGATCCAGGAGACATTCCCTCTGAGTTCCCAGTGGATCCAAGCATGACCACATGGTCTAAGAATGTATTGCCAGAGATTTCTTTCTAACTGAGGGCAAGCCTGCAGTAGTGAGTGAGGTGGTGTAAAGGAAGTGGCCAATGGATTGCTGGGCAAAAGGGAAAAAACAGGATGTGGTGCCAATGGAATGGATACATAATATTAAAAGAACCATTCTAGTCAATCGCCAGTTAATATTAAAACATATTCTAGCCAAACTGATGCCAAAAGAAAATTATTGGGAAAGGATGAAAATGTATAGGATCATCCTTTGATACCCTGAAAGGAAGGAATGTGAAATAAAAGTTTGAAATACCATTTGTTTGAAAAATATTTTGCTGTTTTGGAAGGAAACTAAATTCACTAAATTTAATTTCTGACTGTACTAATAAGGTTAACATCAAGGTGAAATACAGTTTGCTTTTTATATTTTAATAGCATATTTTGCTTATCTTTCTTCATTTTTAAGAATGACAAAGATTGGTTTCTTAGTACACTGCATTGTTTCCTTGTTGCTTTTTTAACTGGTTCAAATTTTCAGATACTAACATTTGCAAACTGTTCCTATATTGATTAGCGTTCACTTTTTCAGTTCTGGCTAACCTAAATGCAAGGATGCAGCAGCAGCTCTTAAGCCCAAAGAAACTTAACCCTTCTTTAAAAAGGCCTAAGAGTAAAGAATAAAGACAGCATTTTTCTTCCTCCTCCTTACAAGAAGGCACATGAAATGTTCTCTGAGTTAAGTTTTACCATTCATAATGAATGCAGTCTCGCCATTCAAATGCGACCATAAGTACACAGAAGATAAGAATTTAATTAAATGTAGATTAAAACCAAACAGGAAAACACACTCGCTGATAATTTTATCCCATCCTCTGGCCATATTTTTTATACTTCCTTCTTGTTCTTCTTTGGGCTATAGCTTATCAACATGCCGATAGTACCATAACTCATTACATCTGATGGTGCAGCTGAAATGTGCAGACTTGGTGCTTGAATTTCAGAGGCACTTAAAATGCAAAGCATGTAAATGTCTATGTTAAATATATTAGTGTGGTAATGTTAGTGAAAGAAAGTGGTTTCTAACAAATCCTTGCACCTCACAGTAAACGTTATCATTGCCTAGTTACAAAGGCATTTCAACCTTTCTGCTTAACCATTCTTTGAAAACAGTGAAGTGCTTCCCCACACCATCCCTTGTCTCATCATGATTTTTTTAATCATCAAGGCAATCACAAAATGATATTATTGCAACAAAATAAATGCTTAGGTGGTTGGTGTGACCAAGACATCTAATAGAACTGATTGTCTGTAGAGGAAAGATGTGTGAAACTGGCAATGCTTCTAAAATTTCCCTGGGATTTGGAGTTTCAATGGTAAACTTCCTCTGAACAAATCTGGCCAAGAAAACCCTATGGTAGGTTTGCCTTAGGGTCACTATAAGTCAGAAACAACTTGAAGGCACACAACAACAATTACAAGGTCTGGAACTTGTTTCACTTTAGAAACTTTAGGAATTTAGTTTTGTCTTTAATTAGTGCCTTCTCTACAAACTGCTGCACAGGCAGAGGTCCATCAAAATGAATGCCTATACATATACTCTGAAGCAAGCCCCACTGACCTCAGCAGAACGTATTCCAATATAAACAAATAGATGATTACTGCCTTAGTTTCTTAATTTCTTTCTTTCCCTTCACTTTTCATTGTTGACTCATATTGATAAAACATAAAGGATGAAAGAAACTTGGTGTGATTGTATCCTCTTTTAATCAGGATTGTTTTTATAAGGTGGTTGATCAGTGCACAAGAGGACTCATGCACATCAGGGAAACACCACAGGAAAAACAAATCTTGATGCTTCCATACCTGGCTAAAATCCGTTTGCAAGTCCAAGTACAGTAGAGCAGTTATATCAGTGGAATTTACATAAGTGTTGGCTTGTCATTCAGCAACTAATTCAGTAAATCTACTTGGGTTGGGACTAGCACCTGGATTTAGGCCAATACAATCATACAAAGATTGCTTTTCACCATGTTTTATCAATAAACATGTATGCATCAGTAAAATGGTGGGAGTAGAGCAGAATGTACACTTTATTGGGCCCTAGAGATCAGTGGGTTCCAAGTCCCCAGAACAATGAATGCAAGTTACAGGAAGAGATTCCACCTCAACATTTGGAGGAACTTCCTGTCAGTAAGGGCTGTTGAACAGTGGAACACACTCCCTCAGAGAGTGGTGGAGTCTCTTTCCTTGGAGGTCTTTAAACAGAGGCTGGATGGCCATCTGTCAGGTATGCTTTGGTTGAGAGTTTCTGCATGGCAGGGGCTTGGACAGGATGTCCCTTGTGGTCTTTTCCAGCTTTATGATTCTATGAAGTTACAAGCCATTACCATGATTTTGGGGAGAAGGAAACAAGCTTAGTTACAAGTGTTGCTTGGGGACACTTGTATCTATTTTCCTCTTGTCCAGATTTTGTGATATTTGCCAGATCCAGTGAGAAACAGAGCTTAACAAGTAACACTGTAAACACGGAGTTGCTGGCTCAGGTCCTTCTTACAAGAGTGTGCTTGTGTATTTTAAGTGTGACTTGTAGTTTGAGTGACAGAAAGATTTGCAATTGTCTCTGTGATATGGTTTTGAAAGAACTATCAGGCCCAGAGTGCAAAAGGCAAAAAGGGTGTCAGGGTAATAGAAGGGACAAAGTATAGTAATACGATGGCTTTGCTCCCAGAGTCAGTAGAAGCCAGTGTTGCTAATAGGATTTACATTTCCAAAATATATGCAGATATATCACTCACTTACTTCATTCCCCATTTCTCTCATATACATGTCTATTGAATACGATAATGTTCCAGATAAATTAGTTCATAATTTTTCATTTAAAAAGACCTGAAAAAGTAACAATAGAATGTAGTGTTTGTAGCCTTGGTGGCCAGTAGAATGTAACATTGACATGATTATGTTTTTTTTCCAATTAAGATCAACCTAAATATTACACAATGGACAACAAGCTTTGTATGAGTCCGCTCTAGACTCAACGTTATGTGAAATGAACAAAAACAACATCTTCAAAAGAACATATGAGCATAGTAGAAAACTCCAGCGCGGGTGACAAATTCCAGTTGGTCTGCTCTGAAGTTTGTGCCATGCAAAATAGTTCTTGATCATTTAATAGTGTTATTTTCAAACAATATACACATG
Organism: Sceloporus undulatus; assembly: GCF_019175285.1. Taxonomy (NCBI): domain Eukaryota; kingdom Metazoa; phylum Chordata; class Lepidosauria; order Squamata; family Phrynosomatidae; genus Sceloporus; species Sceloporus undulatus. The sequence goes on from NC_056525.1 coordinate 224,786,979, forward strand.
CCATATGTGTCTCCAAAATGAGACATTGCTAGATGAGTCTTCTAAGTGTCAGCACCAAGATCAGACCTAAACTGTGAGTCCTAGCACCATTGGATAGAACAAAGGTGCAGATCCAAAGGAGAATCCTTCTGAACAAGTCCATTGCAGATCTGTGCAAAAATCCATCTGAGAAGGAAAGGACCAAAGAGAGAGATTGTTAGCAGAAGCCAAAGAAGCAGATAGAAAGCTATAAAGGTGGATGAGAGAAGGGAGGAAAGTTAGAAGAACAGGCAAACTGACAGATATAACTGGGATAGAACTAGAATGTCAGAGAAAGAACTAGGTCTGGCTCTAACCAAGACAAAGATGCCCTCTGGATCAGAAAGTCTTTATGGAAATGTCATGGCAGGAGGCTGCTAGAGGCAGAGATCAGGAGCCATCCTATGAATTCGAAGAATAATGCAGTCCTTTCTTTCTGTAGCATCTTTAAATAACTTGTCATAATGGATGTACATAGCAGACACCTTCTGGGTTGCATCCCACTGGTGTTGACACAGATTCAATCTTATCATAATTGCTGCTTAATTCAATGGATTGCTGTCCTACTTGAAACAAAGAGACCAGATACAAATGTGGGTTGAAATTGGGCCACTTTATTTAATGAATTAACCTATTTAACTCCTGAAAACTTGCAAATTTGAAGGGAGCAACCTGGTACACGAGCAGCTGTGGCAGGTGGTCTATTCCTCAGACCACCTCCTCAGCTTTCCCTGAGCGAAACACCTGAGCTCTGAGGAGAACCCATGACTGGGTTGCTCCCCGGCCAGCTCGCATCTGGAATGCCAACCTGAGATTTCCTCTGTCAACTCGCCAGACTTGACTGAGGGTTATGTCGCAGGTCAGCCCTAAGGAAGGTCTCTTTTCCTCTCCCCTTACATGCCAGACATAAGAAGAAAGTTTAAGATGCCTAACCTTCACCTCAAGTGGGTGCCTTAGGTGTTCACCTGAGCCCTGATTCTCCCCCCATCAACAGCCAGTGACTGCCTATTTAGGTCCACACTTGAGCCAATTTTCAAAGTCCCTGAACAACAGTGTGAGGTAGGTGAAAAAACCTTGGAAAGAGGAGAAAATTCCTACCTGACCCTTAAAGCGACCAACATAGCTACACTGAGATGGGAGGGTGGGACAATGAATTCCAAAAGAGGAAAAGGGGAGGGTGGTGCAGGCCTAAATAGCCTATGCCCCCCAACACTTTTTCTGACGTGGCACAGCGCGCCCCATCTGATCTTTTACTGGCCTCAATTCAAGAGGCCCGCAAACACATGTCACCAGGCATGGTGCAGCCTGTTGGACATGGATAGTGGAGCATTACATTCTTTGCTAAGTTTGTAAGAATAGACCATGAACCCTTGTTATACGCTGGGGTTTGGTTACAAGATCCCCTGTGGATAACAAAATCCGTAGATGCTCAAGTCCCATTAAATATAATGACATAGCAAAATGGTGTCCCTTATAAAAATGGAAAATCAAGGTTTGATATTTGAAATTTATACTTTTTTTTAACATTTTCAAATCATGGATGCTTGAATCCGTGTATAAAAAATCCATGTATAAGAAGGGCCGACTGTACATGTAGTGTAACTTAATTTTATAACAAAGAGTTGTATAAAGTTTCACTACTTTTCTGGAAAAGTTTTGCCCATGGTTTTGTTTTATCAGAACATTCTGAACTGCTCAGATTTGTGGAGAGATCTCCCAGCTTGACAGAATAAACACTGTATGATTTTAGAATTAAAGTAATAGCTTCAGCATTTGTTTTGTTCATTAGCTATTATGCTGAGATTCAAAATGACAAATTATTTAATAAGTAATCTTGATTTATTAGATACCACTAAAGCAAAAAGGAAATCATTTATGCTTATTTGTGTTATGATTAAGGCTTGTAAGAACTAGAATATCTTTTTTCATGCTGTTAAAAAAAGTCAGACATAAGATTTTCTTGCTCTTAAAAATGCTCTTTTAGCATGTATTTTAAGCAGAAGCTGTCACACTTAGTACTACTGACTTCTACTAGACAAAACATTTTCCAGATTAATTTATTGTGGGTTAGGCTAAATGTGAGCTAAATAACTTCATTTATTCACTCAGGAGTGCACTTGATATCTTTATTTAATCATTATGAGACTATATGTAACTCATTCACTCTTTCACCAAAATGCCAAGGGTAAGAAGAGATCTGTAGGTGCTTCCTAGAATAAAGGACTTCTTTGTATATAATTTCTTATATGCTATCCAGAGCAGCATTGTTGCTTCTGTTTCTTTGATTGCTTTTATCCTGCATGTAACACATACATCTTCTTTCCATGGGATTAGGAAGGGTTACTGCTTGTGTACTGTGCTAGTATGCAGAATGCAGAGGAACAAAGGAAGCAATGAAATACTGAATCAGACCATTAGTCCATCCGGCACACTGTTGTCAATGCTACCTAGCATCTTCTGTTAGCAGTTTAGGCAGGATTCTTTCCTAGTCCTGCCAGCAAACATCTGGGATTGAGCCTAGGACCTTCCACTGAAAAACTCATGCTAGACCATTGACCTACAGCTCTTTCCCATGGGTGAACTATATACACTTGAACTGGTATAAGAAAAACTACAGAAGCAAGACTTTCTCTGCCATTTTCCTTAATGGCCTTTGGTCATTTCCAAAAAAAAGAAGAGAAAAAATATCTATTAAAGTGACATCTTGTGTTGACTAGGACACATCTGTTCAGTTGTAAAACACTGCTCAGATGAACCGAATGAGCCTTCCTTCATTTAACTTACCCTATTACTTACTAAAACTGCTCAGATGAGGGAGGCACCCATTGCATGCATTGCATCCATTTTGCAAATTTGTGATAATCTTCAGAGTTTGAAATTAAGTCACTTAAATGGAAGAGGGCGTATTTCTTCCAACAAAATGTTGACTGAAGGATTTTTAAGGAAGTGCTTAAACTTTTAAAAACTGAAGCTTATAACTTGTTGGGCCAAATATATATTGGGATGAGGGTAGAAGAAGCAATGAAGTAACACAATCAATTTGTTTCTGTAATTTTTGTGATTTTCTTTTTGTTTGTTGTGTTTATAAAAGTGCCTATGATTGAGGTTGACTCACAGCTTCCTAAAATATACTGTGTGCTAATAGTAATATTGCAAATAGCACCTCTCCTGGACTAATGAATAAAACCCAGAGCTTCTAAAACAGGGGTTCCCAACCTGGGGGTCGCAACCCCTTTGAGGTCACTCGACCATTTCTCGGGGATCGCCAAGTTGGGAATCCCCCTGCCTCCCCCCTCCCCTTCTCCCTGCGGGTGCTGGCTCTAGCATCGGCACGTGCAGGGAGAAGGGAATGGGGTTGGGGCTCCTTCCTCCTCCCCTTTTCTCCACGGCTGCAAGGCAACTGCAGGGAGAAGGGGATGGGGACGGGCCTCCCTCCTCCTCCCCTTCTCTCCGCAGCTGCCAGGCAACCATGGGAGAAGGGGACAGGGTCGGAGCTCCTTCCTCCTCCCCTTGTCACCGTGGCTGCCAGGCAACCACGGGGAGAGGGGGAAGGGGACAGGACTACAAGCCCCAGCATCTTTGCAGCCAGAAGTCACACCCCTTCCTCCTGGTGGCCTCCCTAATTGGTTGGGAAGCTGGGAAGGGACGGGACTTCCGGTCAAAAGGCCACTGGGGCTTGTAGGTGGCTGAAAGTCCTGCCCCTTCCCGGCCTCCCAACCAATCAGGGAGGCCGCAGGCAGGACTTTCGTCACCAATGGGGGTCGCGGCCCAACAAAGGTTGGGAACCACTGTCCTAAAAGATTCCCCAGGTGGAAGGGCTTCCTGCCAGCCTGGTAACAACGTTCATCTTCTTATATTTTGAAACTACAGTATCTCCCATCAGTAGTCTCTCACTTGATCCCTTTGCCAAATGGCAAATGTATGACTAGAGCAGGGACTCTAGAGGTTCCCTTATCCTGCTGTTCCCTCAGCTTTGAGCAGAGGGCTATGGTACCAATAACTGATGGTATACAACCCCATGCTTAATCTCCCTCTGAAAGCTTCAGGAAGGAAATCTGGAATTATCAGATGCTCTTTTCTTCCTTGTAGAAAGAGAGTAGCAGTCCTTTCTATAGATGGCAGCATCTTATTGGCATTCCAGTTTATTATTCTTGCTTGACCAGATGTTAACAGCCCTGTGTGAACCTCTGCTGATGAAACAATATGGCTGCTATTACGTTTAAAGGTGATGTGAGATGTGATCCTGAAGAAGCCTTTTCTTCAGTGTAAGATGGGAGATGCGAAGGATGAAAGGGAGGATTTGGAGGCTTACTCTGTCCTTTTAAACCATGACTTGCTACTTCCCACTGGGCTGAGAGAACTGAGGGCAAATGATATTCCTATCTGAGAAGGCTAAAGATTCCTTATGTTCAGTTAGGTCTCCAAGATCAGGTTCCTGAATTAGGAAAAGATGCCCTGATAGGGAGTTGATGCTACTCAAATTATGCAGCAAATAATGAATGGGAACCTAACGGGAGAACGCTTGCATATATGTCTTTTAATTAAGGAAAAAACTCACCATTCTGTAAAGGGAAATAGTGACCAGATGCATAGCAAAACAAAAACCTAGGCAAGCAGCAGTTTTTTCAAATAATAATGTAAATCATTTTCAAAGCCATGGTACCCCTTGCCTGGATGAAATGAAGGATAAAATATGGAATCAAGATATAATTGTCAGGGCTAATATTTTATCAGAAGAACTGGAAGTTACAATGACTCATTCATGAATTTTGCTTCAGCATTTTCTGCATGCTTAGTTTTATGATAAAGCTTCACACACTGCCGTTGAAGGAATGATAAAATTCCCATTGTAACATAAGTAAGATCTGGCCTTGTAGATACTTAGGGATAAGCACAGAGAAAGCTGGTATACTGGAACAATTCTGCAACATGGCTGCAAGGTCAAAGGAGTGCATCACACAATTAATTTGCCTCATCTTATAAATAAACAGTGCAACGATAGGTTACAGAGACAGTTACATTTGCACCTTATGCAACACATGTTCAAGATCAAGTTTGCCAAGTATGTGATGCTGGATGTTAGGCAGATCAATGGGAAGTGTTCCATCTCTTTTAGAGTCTTATCACATTACAAAGATAATCTGAAATGGAGCATGGAGAAGCAACTTTCTGCTTACCTCTCTGCATGCCCTCAAAACACTTCTCCTTCCAGAGGGAAATGGTGGTAAAAGCATGTTTTTTGCCAAATGTATTTTCCAAGCACAACGACAACAAAAAACAACAACAACAAAAACACATTTCTATGACCCTCCCTCTGGAAAGGGGACTGGAAGTGCTTCAAGGACATGTGGAGAGGAAAGCAGAAAGCTGCTTCTCTGCCGCTTTATGTTGTCTTACTTTTGTAATGTGAGGAGGCTCCTATTTTGGCACCTATTTGCATTAGGCTTTCTGTAGTGAGTAACAAGCCATCACTACATTAAGAGTAAAACATTATCCTAATGTCTCCAGCAACAGAGTTGATTCTTGAGGTTTTCCTGAGAGCAAGAACATCCCCTGAATTGAATTCAATCCAAGGCATTTCTCCTGGTAAGAAAGAGGTGGTCAATTTTGGCCAATTCTCCCCTCCATCTTTGCCTTTCAGAGTGTTTTTCCCATGGCTTTCCAGAGTTTCCTAGAACACTACTTAGTAGACTTCGGGGGATGAGAAATTGACAAAGATGGTCTTCTTTCCTGTTTGGTCAGCAGAAAACCTAGATCAGAAGCTTTCCGTGGATGGTAAACTCTGGATCCAAGACACTATGCCAATTGTAAATTGTAAAAAACATGTTCATAAAGTCAAATGACACCTATTACTGTACTATATGTGCATTACTACCCTGGGATAAATCAGTGATAAATTCAATATAGAGTTGTATGTAGACTTATTTTTCACAAACTGTATACACTCAAAGTTAAGTAAAAGGAAAGGGCATTATAAAGAGAACCCTGCATTTAAACAGTACAAAAAAGAAATGACCTCACAGTGCCCCAGAGCTGCTTTGTTATGGGTATGACAAGAGTCAGTCCAAGGACAATGAAACATAATGAGAGAACATTTATTGTTACCACAGTATTATCATTATCAGCTTTGGTTTGCAATATAAGAGTTCCATTGTAAGGCAATATTTGTCAGCTCACAGATATCATGGTCTGCACAGGAATATATAATATTTTGTTCAGACTCTTAATAATAAAAGCAATACCATGGAATACACACCTTGTAGCCTCCTCCCATAGTTAATATTTAAATTGTAAGGTGCTTGAGGCAGAGACATGTCCTTTTATTGATACAATGATCATCCCATATAAAGCATCATCATCCTGTAAATCATTATTTCCTACTTAAAAATCCACACCTCACTGGCTGGGTTTATTAATAATGCCTGCCTACTGCTTAGTGTTATCTGTGTGTAGTCATACCTGGAGTGCATAGAGGAACATTTGGGGGTTAAAAAATGCAAAATAAATAAATAAATAAATAAATAAAAAATGCCAGAGAGAGAGAGAGAGAGAATGTTTAAAAAATTTAGGGTGATGCAGCATCTCAAGGTCCTCTGAGGGTGTAAATATAGTTAGCCCCCTTACCTGTTTTAGGAAATTATATAGCTGGGAGGGGGAGTATTGGTAAGTTTTAATAAAAATCGATGGCAGCACAAACTTGTAATTTCAAAGAAATAGTTGACTACATTCCAATTAAGAAACAGCCCCTCATATTGTAACAATGAGCACCACCTGCAACTTTAAAACCAGATGTTAGATCTGTACCCTGCACCACAACTAAAGTACGTTTATTTACACCTAAAGCACCAAACTGCAGCTGGCAGTTGTACTAAATGATTTCTGCCTAACATAAAATATTTATGTTACCTCTTGCATAAAGGTGCTTCTTTCACAGTGATTATTATAATGAGTACGTCGTCAGTTCAACATGAATAATTTTAAGAGTAAAGATTTAATTCGATTGGGTTGCTTACAGCAAAATATTCCAAATGAATACACCTTTATTAAGTGAGAGGATACAAAGAAGAAGATGCTGGTTGTTAATATCCAAAGAGCAGTGCTCAGTTGCTTGTATTTCTTAGCTGCATTGCCATGTTACATCTTAAGGTCATATGTGTATTGTCCATGCCTGAAAAATAGGTACTTCTAAGCTCCTACTCCTACTATCTGTCTCTTTCTATTTTCATGAATACCAGTTGATGAACATGTAAGGGGTTTCTGTTTATTCAGGAAGTTCTTCTACCAGTACTAAATATACTTATGTACTTGATAAATACCTCCCTGGCTGTATTTCATTTAAAGTAGAAATAACATTAAAATAATATTGTAATAAACAGTAATTTTTAAATTACTTCCTTTTTGTCATGATGTTTAAAACTTGAGGTCAGACAGTGGTTTGCTCATATTGCAACATTAAATAATAACTCATTATTTTAGAGGGCAGTGGATCCTACAACTAAAATAGCAGGTGTAACCAGCAATGCTTTAAGCAGACATTCTGACCTAAAGACTTCCAATCTGCTGCTCTCCATTCAGCTCATGCTGCAGAGACAAAATTGCAGTACAGAAAAAGGCCAACAAATATGTTGAGTGTAAAGTTCGAGTCTTTGTGTGTGAACTTTAACCTTTGTTTTTATTTGGTTGTTCTCTTGAGCTGACATAAGTCCTGGTAAGCTAGAGGTGAACATCTTTTGGTATGTGGTCAACTCAGTATCTTTCTCTCTGTCCCATTCATTGTAATTAATCTCTGAGATAAATTTCTAAATAATGCCATCTATTTTCAGCCACTATAATATTTGGGCTAATCACACTAATTGCCAAGATAAATTTGAAATACAGAGTTCTTTGGTTTGTTTCCCCTCCCTGCACCCTGCTTCTTTTTGCATTGACAATCTTGCTGAATTGTATTTGCAAAAAATATGCTCTAGTGGTTCTAAGGCTCAATTGTCATAATCATAAATAAACTAAACAACAATATAGCATACACAGGATTTTTATTCCAACTCCTTTGATTTATCAGTTGTTAGATACCATTTTTAAATTTCTCTTTCAGATCATTGATTCCAGTTTGATTTTCCTCATACTTCAGATATTGTCTATTGTTAAGTAAATATAAGACACATTTCTTGCATTATATACCAAAGACGATGTTTTAATTTTCTTTGAGATAAATGGACACAGAGAGACAGAGAGACAGAGAAACAGATATAAATCCACATCACAATAGGACAGAATGCCTATTTACTAATTTTTCCTGAACTTCAATATTCTTTTCAGCAATCCTATAAATAAGACATGCTGTTTTATTGCTTTTCCTACATATCCCCAAACAAACTATGGCTCTTCAAGGTTTTATGAAATTGCAGTAGTTTCTAAATGTGTGATTCTTATGTATTCAGCAGTCAAGAACAGTTGTACATCTGCTCAGCACAGACTTTAGGAGACTATGAACTTTAATTGAGGAAAAATAATGAGGGTTCAGGGACCACTGATACAGAAGCGGTTGGTAATGCAGGTGCCCTGCTGTCAGATCAATGGATTATTTACTTCTTTGTCATAAACAAGAAACAGTTGGTTGAGCAGAAAGGCTACATTTATATTCGAAAGATGGGCTGCTTTTTTCTATGCAAAGGCAGAAGTTTAAGCGCTTTTTAAAATGTGTTTTTTTCAGACTTATCCATTGCATTTTATCCTGGAGCTCATTTATAATTACTGTAGATTAATTCATATGTATGTCTTGAGTATGTGCTTGCCTACATAGGCGCACAGGTTTGCCATAATGTGAAATCATACCATGCTGTTCCTTTCAGAAATTAACTATATTTTAATGCACTGCTTACAGTATAAATAATAACACAGCCAACAAAATCTATTTCTCAATTATATTTTTCCATAAGGGAAATTAGATGTAGGAGGGAAAAGGAAGTATGAAGAAGGAGAGGGAGAGGCAGCCAATCTTTTTGCAGTCTGAGCACTATAATGATAATGTTGTTTTGGGGATGGAGTTTATACAAATTTTACACACCACTGAAGTGGAATTTTTCTGACACTTTAATCAGAAAGAAGATGCAGATAGGCTTTTCCATGTGAGTTAAACAAGCAATTTGGAGTTTCAATAAGCATTCTTAATCCTGTAAGTGTGTGTGTGTGTGTGTGAGAGAGAGAGAGAGAGAGAGAGAGAGAGTGTACACAAGCCAGGAGTTGCTGGTGCCTATCTTTGGCATAGCTGGACTGAGCCTGAAAAGGCCAAGGTCAGCTAGAAAAAAATAGGTTCTCCTTAATATGTATTCATTAGCGAAGCAAACAAAGAGCACTTTTGCAAGGCAATCTGGAATGAGCTTTGAAATCCATGCTAACAAATCACATTAGTCTTCTATTAATGCATTTCATTCAAGAACACAGGGATGCCTAAATCCATGTAGGTCAGATATCTTGGAATTAAATTGTTGATAGCAGGATGTAGGCCATGAGAAAAAAAAAACCTGACTTTTCTTTGCTGAGACTTTAGTATGCTCTTGAAACAAGCTTTCAAAATGGTAATTCTTTCCTTATATAACCTAATAAATTAACCTGAAACAATACAGCACCAATCTGGATATTTTTCCATGTCTTCATGTTTAATTTGAACTTTTCAAATACAGTGGGCCCTTGGTATCTGCTAGTGGATACCAAAGTCAATGGTACTCAAGTTCCATTAAATAAAATGGCATAATAGAATAGTTCCTTATATAAAATGGCAAAATCAAGGTTTGCTTTTGGGAATTTATATTTTTTGAATATTTTCAAGCCATTGATAATTGAATCTGTAGATAAAGAATCTGTGGATACAGGGGGCCAACTAGTATTGGGTTGTGTTAAATTCTGGATGTCAATTTGATGAACAGGGATGGCATCATTTTTGGCAAATCCCCCTTTTTTAGTAATATACCCAACAAATTCCCTATTAGCTCTAGATGGAGCCATGCCTCCTTCATGTGGGCAGCCCGCATAGTTGGATATGTTTAATCTCAAAGCAGTTTTTGAAATGTTTTGATTGCATTATATTCTTTCAGGGGCATTTGATATTAGTTGAAGATGATTAGCTTCCTCCACCCTTCTATTTGTTTGTGTGTTTGTTTTTGGTAAAATACCTTAAAGACATGACAGGTCATGGAAAGTTTCTATGACAAGTGTGCTGTTCTACATCACATCTGGGTTGTTTTTTTTAACACACCTTGTAGTTGTTGTTGTGCAACTTTGAGTCATTACCAATTCATGGTGATCCTAAGGCAACCCTATCACAGGGTCTTCTTGGCAAGATTTGTTCAGAGGGGAGTTGCCATTGCCATCTTCTGAGTCTGAAAGAATGTGACTTGCCCATGATCACCCAGTGGGTTTCTATGACTGAGCAGTAATTTTCACCCTGGTCTCTAGAGTCCTAGTCCAGCACTCAAATCACAGTATCACATTGGCTCTCCTTTTTACACTCAGGATATCTTTAATGTAAAATGTAGAAAGGCTTTTTTAAAAGTGCCCAACAAAAGTGATAAATAATAAGAGTAATAGGAATGGGTTTTCCCTTGATTATGACCATTACTCCATCTAGCTTAGAACTATCAAGGAAACATAACTGTCAGGAGTTGGTTTTTAGAAACTGATCTTTTCCTGCCAGATTCCTTTAAAATAGTATTTAAAGTTTGTTTCACTGTTGTGTTCATTATAATGGTTTTACTTTACTGTGATTTATATTGCTCTTAGGTTGTGTAGTGAGCAAAAAATTATTGTAGAATTTTTTAAAATTAAATTGTAGATTTTTTTTAAAAAAACAAAAATATGTATGGCTTTCTAGTAATTCAAATTGAAGCTTCATCTAGACAAGACAGAGGTGCTCCTGGTCAGTCGTAAGACAGATCAGGGAATTGGAGCTGTGCCTGTGCTGGAAGGGGTATCACTACCCCTTTAATCTCAGGCTCACAGCTTGGGTGTGCTCCTGGACTCCACTCTGAGCCAGGATGCCCAGGTTTCAACAGTGGCCAGGAGTGTATTTGTACAATTAAAACTAGTACGTCAGCTGCGCCCATTCCTTGAGACATCAGATCTGGCCACAGTAACACATGCTTTGATTATATCCTGTTTGGGCTACTGTAACATGCTCTGCATGGGGCTGCCTTTGGAAACTGTTTGGAAACTTCAGTGGGTCCAAAATGCCACAGCTAGAATGCTGACTCCTGTATTGAAACAGCTTTACTGGCTACCAATTCTTTCCAAAGTACTAGTCATGACCTATAAAGCCCTACATGACTTAGTTCCAGACTATTTGAGAGACCGTATAATAATAAAATAAATAATAATAATAAAATCTTTATTTCTATACCACTTTTCCAATAAGATCAAAGTGGTTCACAGATTCAAGGAAAAAGTATACATCACATCCTATACAGTTACAATCTCAAATACATTTCCATAAAACATCATGTAAAAAACAATTTAAAATATCACAATCGCAGGTTAAACATCTTGAGGTACACTTCAATTAGGGGATAACTTTCTCTATAAAGAGTCAGGAGGGTATGCTAGGCGGAAAAGATTGGTTTTCAACACCTTCTTGAAAGCATCCAGAGAGGAACTGAGTTGAATCTCTTCAGGGAGTTTATTCCAGCACATCGGAGCTATTGCTGTGAATGCTCGTTGGTGAGTTACAGCCAATCTCACCCTGGAGTACACAAGTAAGTACTTTCCTGTTGTTCTGAGAGTGCAGGGCGGATTATGTAAGGAGAGGCGTTTCCTCAAGTAACTCGGGCCCAAGCCATATAGGGCTTTATAGGTGATAACCAACACTTTGTATTGCGCCCGGAAGCTAATTGGCAGCCAGTGAAGAGATCTTAATACAGGTGTTATATGGTCTGACCTTGGAGTTCCAGTGACCAATCCAGCTGCAGTGTTTTGAACTAGTTGAAGCTTCTGGACCTGATATAGAGGTAGCCCCATGTAGAGCACATTACAGAAATCCAAGGGAGAGGTTACCAGTGCGTGTACTACTGTTTCAAGGTCCTTTCGGTCCAGACAGGGACGCAGCTGGCGTATCAGCCGAAGCTGGTACCAAGCACTCCTGGCCATCACATCCACTTGGGATGATAACTGTAGGGATGAGTCCAGAAGTACTCCCAAACTACGAACTTTGTCCTTTAGGGGAAGTGTGACCCCATCCAGGACTGGATGGCAAATTTCCCTATCTGGACTTGGGGTACCTATCACGAGTACCTCTGTTTTCTCTGGATTCAACTTGAGTTTGTTTTCCCTCATCCAACCCATTACTGACTCCAGACAGGCATCCAGAGGAGAGATGCCATCCTTAGTCACTGTGTCAGTCGGAGACATGGAGAGATAGATCTGGGTGTCATCAGCGTACTGATAACACCGTGTTCCATGTCTCCGGATGATCTCTCCCAGTGGCTTCATGTAAATATTAAACAGCATGGGGGAGAGAATGGCGCCCTGGAGGACACCAGATGTCAGCTCTCTTTTTCAAGAGCAGCTGTTCCCCAGCCCCACCATCTGGAAACTTCCTGAGAGGTAGGAACGGAGGCACTGGAGCGCAGTGCCCTCGATACCTAATTCTCTCAGGCGTTCCAGAAGGATACCATGGTCTATGGTATCGAAGGCCGCTGAGATGTCCAAAAGCACTAACAGGATCACACAGGATCACACCCATTGATGCTCAGACGGAGATCATCGACTAAGGCGACCATGGCAGTCTCAACTCCGTATCCCACCCTGAAGCCAGTATCTCCCCATGCGAACCACCAAGAGCCCTAAGATCCTCAGGAGAAGGCTTTCTCTCGATCCCACCACCATCCCAGGTTTGTTTGGTGAGGACATGAGAGAGAACCTCCTCAGTGGCTGTTCCCACCCTGTCGAACTCTCTTCCATGGGAGACTAGGCCGGCCCCCTGACTGCTGGCCTTTCGCCGGCAAGCTAAGACATATTTTATTTCAGCAAGCTTTTTAAAATCATACAGGTTTGATTTACTGGAGGATGGGGGGTTGGTTTAGATTAATTTTTAAAATGTTGTTTTAGTGTGTGTGTGTGTGTGTGTATTGTGAGCTGCTCTGGGTCCCAACTTGAGAGAAAGGCGGGATAGAAATAAAATAAATAAATACAGTAAATAAACTGTAGTGCTTTTGGCTGTTTTTGTCATTTTAACTATATGTTTTACATTTTTAATGTTGTTGGTAATCAAATCCAATTTAATGTTGATGGGGGGGGGGTGTTATTTTTTAACTATATTATAACAATGCAGTTTAGTTTCAACTGTATTGTAATAATAGAAAGTGGCTGCCATAGAACTATAGAGGAGAGTCTTTTACTAAGGGGATCAAGAGACCACCCCTTTGGAGGAGCCTGCAGCTACCCCTTTCCTCGCCAGATTGAGGCCATGGCAACTACATGCTGTTGCCTTGATCTGGCTTTTCCATTGTGCAAAAAGCAGCTCCTTTTCGCGGTGTGGAATGGTTGCCCTAGCTGTGGTGGTGGCAGCTTTGCGGTGCTCCTTTGATGTAGCATGTTCAAACGCTGTGCCAACAAAGTGCTGCGATGCCCCTACTGTGCGATTGGGTGCTCTGTGTAATGCCAGTGTGGGGGAAGCCAACATGCATATGTCATGCCCCCATGCCACTCACATGCCAGCATATAACACCAGTCTGTAGAGGCTCTAAGGCTATTATAAAAGTATAAAGGACACTTGTGTTCCTGATCATGAGGCAACATTTGTGTTTGAGAAGTCACATGTGCAGGCCAAATAGGAAAAAAAAAAAAAACCAGAACATATGAATTCTGGTCCTCAATCTGTTCAGTTTTTAAACTGTACTACTGTCCAGCAACAAAGGGTTTAATGAAACCATTAAAATTATGAAGGTAAAATGAGTAAGGATCCAACAATAACATTTATGATTTAAAAAGCTTAGGCAAATAAATGGTGGTGAAAACAAAATAGTCTGACTACAAAGTGAACCTCCCTAAGGCAGAAGTTCTAGTCAGCCCTGTTTCCCCCAACAGATTTTTGATGTACAGAAAGTGAGAGTTGGCTACATTCCTCCACCTCTGAGCCTGAGCCTGGAAGTGAGATTTAACCTCTTTTGCTCAATGCAGAGATTTCCCTTTCTTTGGTGTGATTCCCACCAGTTTTAATAATTCTGTCCGTAAACCCAGAAGGGTGTTGGAACCCTCTTACATGATGAATTCCTGACCTCTTTATCAACTTCTGGTGATAAAGATCCTATGCCTGGGTGTCTAAACTTTAGATAGATCATGGGATCTCTTTGTCAGTGTTCTTACATTTTTAGGAAGATGAGGGCAAACTTCTTTTGTTTAAAGTCTATTTTATTCAAGAAAGAAAAGGGAATATATGTGGTACTTGGTAGATGTTACAAGAGATCAAGCATAGTGTAGCAGTTTCAAGTATTGGACTAAGACTCTGGAGATCAGGGCCATGGGAAGCCACTGGGTGACCTTGGGGTGAATCACATACTCTCCACTCCAGAAAACCCTGTGACCATATGTCATAAATGACTTTAAGGCATACAACAACAAAGATGTTACAAACAACTACAATTTAACACAGGAATGCCTAGTCCTTGGGCAAACCTTAGTTCATAGAAACAAAAAACGTCTATAAGCCACAATGTTCCAAACCCTGAAAAGGAAGCAGAAGGTCTGACCGCACCTAACTAAGAATTTTCCTTCTCACACCTCTGCAGTTTTCCATTCAGGTATCTCTGTGCCAAAAATTTAGTTGCCTAGCTTCTTAGTTGCTCAGAATGAACTAGTCATTCTTCCTGGTCTCTTCCAAATAAAATAATGCTAGATGATAAAGAGGTAGTAGCTCCCAACAGGATCCTGACTGGTCACTCCCTGTCTTCTCTGGTAGACTCCTCTCTGTTGTCTTAACCCCTTGCAGCTTTGAGTCAAGGCTGCCTGGCAGGTTCATTACAATGTCTTTACTAAAAGATTTTATCCTAGCCTTTGCTCCATTACCATTCTAGAATAAGACAGCCATTTGTCAGTGATCACATATGGTTTAGTCGTTTAGTCATCCTGGGTTTTGGTTGCTGGAAAGATGGAAAGGTAATCTTGTAATGGGAATGTACAGTAGGCCCTTGGTATCTGCTGGGTTTGGTTTTAGAACCAAACTCCATAGATGTTCAAGTCCCATTAAATACAATGACATAGTAAAACGATAGCAAAATCAAGTTTGCTTTTTGGACTATATATTTTTTTAAATGGATAAAGTGGATAAAGAATCTGTGGTATGGAGGGCCAATTGTATAGTTCTACAAGGAAGGATTGGGTAGATTGGGGAAGGGGGAAATGTAATATATTATTGACTGACTCTTTTAAAATCTAGCATTAAGCCTACAGAGGTATATTTATAAAGAACCATGGCACTTTAAATAGAAATACAATATTTCTCACCATAAGGTAACCTGCATACCATAGTTCATGCACCAGTAACTTCTCATTAGGACCACTGAAATGTGCAGTACATGGGGTTACTCTTCAAGGCTGTCGTTAATGCAATTTGCCGCAGATATGTGACTGCCAGGAACACCATGTAGAAACCATATGACACCAGTTTTAAAGGAATTAAATTAATTTGAAATTATGTTTCTTAGGTGCTGGACCTTATCCCCAGAATAGGTTCATTCCATGCACAGCTCCTTTAAAGTCTGGAATAAAACCCAGAGTGAATTCTTCATACCCTCTGCATGGAGTCCACCAGCCAGTGATTCTTACAGTTTGTAGACTTTAGCGAAAATCAGTCTCACTACCTTGCTAGTTGATGTTTTTACTTTTCTTGTAATTATCTAATAAAAGCACCTGGCTCTATAAAGATGATAAAAGAGATTTCCTGCTGGGTATTATGTAGTCAGATATTTCCTCTCCTGTTTTCAAACTGACTACTTATAATTACATTCTAAAAATTCATGTAACTTTGGTTGGGGTAGGGAGCATCTTAAAATATTGATACAGTAGAAGTTTATTGAATCAGAAGAAGTGATGTTGAAAAGTCAAAAGTCCATTGAAGCTACCACATGTGGCTGTACATTCCAGAATCAATCTCACCCTTGTCAATCACAACCCCCCTTTTTTTACCCCATTGGTAAAATCCAAGTACTCAGTACTAAGTGATCAATGCAGAGTTTGAAGAAGTTATTTTTTATTATAACACAACAAAACAATAAAAAACATGCTGAGAAGGGGAATCTGGGACTGTAGTTCAAAAATGTAACTTTTCTAACTCTGGCTATATCCACACTGCAGATATAATGCAGTTTGACACCACTCTAATTGTCGTGGCTCAGTGCTATGGGATTCTGGGACTATAGTTTTGAGAGATATTTAGCATCCACTGTCAGAGAGCTATGGTGCCATAACAAACTACAAATCCCAGAATTCCATATGGTTGAGCTGTGGCAGTTAAAGTGGTATCAAACAGGATTATTTCTGCAGTGCAGCCTCTGTTGGTGATGCTTTGTTTTTGTTTTTGTTTTTTCATTAAGCCGGCTTTTTGTTTTCCAGAGTAAGCACAATAAATAGAAGTAAGCTATAAGTTAAGGAGTTTCAAATCTAATTTAATTCCCATGTGAGCACTGAGAAAATTATTAACTCTTACCCATTGAATTTACCTTTGACTGGATTGTGCCCATTTTTCCATAACTTGAACCATACCATGAGATAAGAGGTCTTTGTCATAGGTATAGATGACCAAACCTGTTAGTTTTGCTTTCTTCACATTCATATACTGTTAACACAATGTGTGTGGAGATGCCTTTGGAAATTGTTTGGAAACTTCTGTGGGTTCAAAACACCACAGCTAGGATGCTGACCAGGGCCAGTTATAGGGAACATGCAACTCCCTGGTAGAAACATCTTCACTGGCTACCAGTTCATTTCTGGGCACAATTCAAAGTGCTGGTCATGACCTACATGGCTTAGGTCCAGACTATCTAAAAAACCCTATCTCCCCATATAAACCTGCATGAATGCTAAAATTTTCAGGGGGAAGCTTTCTCTCAGTCCCACCACCGTCACAGGCATGCTTGGTGAGGACACGAGAGAGAGCCTTCTTGGTGGCTGCTCCCACCCTTTGGAACTCCCTTCCAGGAGAAGCTAGGCTGGCCCTCTCCCAGCTTTCCTTCTGCCAGCAGGAAAATGCATTTTTGTTTATGCTGACTTACAAAAGTTAAGCAGCAACATTTTTATTTATTTGTGTGTTTTAATTGTTTTTAACTTTTGTATGGCTTTTAAATCATTTTATGATGTATACTGTGGAGATTTATAATTCTTTTTAAACATTTGTGGTAAACATTTTTTTTTCATTTACTGTTTTTGGAAGTCACCTTGGGTACCGTCTTGGGAGAAAGAGGGCATATACAGTAAATGAAGTCGATAAATAAAATACAGTGTGCTTTTGGTATCTAACTCCTGGGGTTTGGTTCCAGGAGCTCACATGGTTAAAAAAAAAATCCATAGATGCTTAAGTCCCATTAAATACAATGGCATAGTAAAATGGTGTCCCTTATTAAAAAATAGCAAAATCAAGGTTTGCGCTTTGGATCTTATATCTTTTTGGAAATATTTTCAAGGCATGGATGGTTGAATCTGTGGGTGAAGAATCTGTGGATATGGAGGGCCAACTGTAATTCCCTGAATATGAAGAATTTATTAAGTCTGCAAAATTATTATTAGAATTTATTAAATCTGTCCGATATTTACACCACACCCTTGCACAAACATTTTTCAGTGAGGGGGGATTTGTCACAGGGGTCTTTTTCTACCTGTTGTACTAGAGATGACTCCTGGGAGGCGGTGGGAATGTCAGGCCACTGCTTCTCATTCAACAGCAGAATGGACCCCTGTTGATCCCTGTGGTTGCTTAATTTTAAGTGGAGGGTCTTTTTTGTGTGGAGAGGTCCACACCAGAATTCACTACACAGCCATGTTGATATAGTGCTACATAATACACAACAGGTTTATAGAATTCTGGCAGACATCTTTAGCAGAACAGTCTCCTGCTCTTTATTTTATTTTGTATTATTTGTTTTATTTAATTTTGGTCTATAATTGATATTTGCCATTATAAGGTGTGTTCATTCAAGTATTTGTGGGAGACACACCAATAGCCATGTTCTTTCACACCTCTCAGTAAATTAACTGGGGCAACATGCTTGGAGAAGCAAGCTAAAATCTTTCTTCAAAAATATCAGCACTGTTGTTCAGAGTAACCACATTTAAACAACAATTTCTTATTTGTTTATTATGAAAAGATTATTTGAATATTATTGAAAGAACTCTGTACCCAGATGTTGGTCTTTCATGTCAGGCAGTCTTGTGCATTTTGTTCTGGAGGGAAGAAATCCCTCTACTGATACATGATTCATTTTTCTAAAATAAATTTAACCCGGAATTGTAATTTTAAAAGATTTGTTTCCTTTTTCTTCTTCTATGATAGAGAAGAGACTAATAGTTACAACACAAAAATTAGACTGGATCTAGTAATGTATTATTCATAAGACTTTTTCTGTAGCCAAATACATTAGAGTATATAGTTATACCAACAAATTAATATTTTAGAGCTAATTGAAATTGTTCTTCCTGTAAAGATTAAGCTTCTCCCCCCCCCTACACACTTCAGTCATTAAAATAACACTTTTAATGCCTTGTCTAAATGATGTCTCACATTAATGCAAAGCTATATTAAAGCACTCAAATGACCAGTTCTTTTGTAATGCATTCTATACGATCAGACATTGGGTCAAAGCTGGGCAGTGTGTATGAAGTGGTATCAAGTGGAAGCTAATTAAAATATATTCTCTATAGAACTTTACAGAAAAAAGAAACCAGTAATCATCAGAAGGTAGACTCTGGAAATGGCATTTCTTAAAAGCCTGCAGTGAGCTTTATTCTATTTGTATAAGGACAGTTTGAGGGGAATAACGATTCAAATAAATGGCAAAAAACAAAACAAAACCACACACACATTGTTATCATGGATCATACCTGATTCTTAATAATTTTAATAACCTGATCTTATTTTTTTAATAATGAATCTTTTAAGCTTCCTCCTTGAAGCAAGTACCTTTCCAAGGATAGATTCCCAAATAAACAAACTCACCAGTGCCAACTTCTATAGATCTCTCAATTTTTAAGGTGTTAGGATTTGCAATATTTGTAGTATTTTCGATTTCAGTTTACTACCATGATCTCAAAAAGATGTAAACTTTCTTTGAATATGGGATTCTAATTCATCATTCAGATTTCACCACAAATAGATACTGATACTTTTGGTCCATCCATCCATACACATCCTTGACATTTCCCAGGGAATGTATTGTGGTTATAAAGCTAAAAAGGCAAGCACATAAAACGCAGTGTGAATTCCCCAAGCACTGCTGATATACTTCTGATATTCATTTCATTTGATGGGATGGGAATGGCTATAAACTAGCAACAGAGCATCCAGTGAAGTATACTTTTATTCACAGAGCATAGTATCATGATTTAAATGTAATGTGTTGGTTGCTCTCACTTGGGTGCCTGTGAACCTCTGGCTTCAGTACATGATGTCTGATCACAAAATTTGAGCATTGTGATCTAAAACCCATTTCATTTTAAAAAATTGTTCAGAGACTAGTTTGTTTACAGAATACTGAGAAAAGAAGGTGATAAACCCATTATCGTAAAGGCACTTGTTATGCTCATGGAATATGAGCATCCAGGTTCCCCATACTGATATCCCATGATAAAGGGGGGATAAAAATATTTAAACAAATAAGTAAGTACAAGTTTCATAGCTAAGTTCAAACTGAGTCCAGGCTTGATTACGGGGCAGGACTCAGTTTGAAACATCAGGTTAGCAACAACTTCCCACAGGGCATTTACTGCCATAGCTCCTAAATTATGCAATGGCTTGCCAGGGGAGATCTGTCTTAATACCACCTTAGATGCCTTTAAGAAGGCACTTAAGACGGATCTCTTCTGGCAGGCCTATCCACCCAATCTGTTATAAGAGAGTTAGAAATACCCCACTTCTATTTGTAAAGATATGTATTTTAAATGATGATTTAGTTCATGTTTTGTATCAATAGTGGGTTTACTGTTTTATTGAGTGTATTTTATAGGATACTGTAGTTTTTTTATCTTGTAATGTGGTTTCTATTGTTGTAATCCTGCCTCAATCTGCAGGGAGAGGCGGGAAATATAAATTATTATTATTATTATTATTATTATTATTATTATTATTATTGAAATACAGCTCAAAAACAACTTTAAAAATCCAGCTTTAAAATCAGTTTTAAAGACCAAAGAGCATAGGAAAAGTTTGGGAGCCATCAAAATGTTCAGCAGGGACGCACATAACATGGCTTCCTTTTGGAGGAAATTGCACAGCTGAGGTTGTGCAACAGAGAAAAAGCTGTTCTTGTGTACTTACCAACATTTCCTCAAAAAAAAGTTTTTAAAAACTTCTCCCTACTGGGGGCAATTATAAGGGTTTTTGCATTTGTTTGCATTTCAGGGATTTTTCAATGATTCTGCCTGACTTTTAAGATCTTTGGGGGAAGGCTTTCTTTCTGTTCTCCATGTCATAGGTGCATTGGGTGTAGACAAGGGAGACAGACTTGTCAGTCATTGTTCCTCACTTCTTCAATTTAGTTAGCCCCCTGTTTACTGTCTTTCTACCAGTAAGCAAAGTCCCTTTCAAGTGACTCAGGGCTTTGGCATTTAAGTAGCCAAAGAAGCTTTTAAATATGATATACAGGTTGAGTATTCCTTATCCAAAACACTTGGGACTAGAAGTACTGTATTTTCTGGCGTATAAGACTACTTTTTAACCCAGGAAAATCTTCTCAAAAGTCGGGAGTCGTCTTATACGGTGGGTGTTGTCTTATAGGGAGAGGGCTGAAACTTCTGAGCTGGACTGGAGAATCTCCATATGGTAGGGGGAGCTCAAAAATGGCCACGGCCGCATCCCCACCATATGCGGCAACCGTATGAAAGCAGCAAGGGTGGCGCTGTACAAGTACGGTAGAAGAAAATCCACTCACCAGGATTCATGGAAAGAAGGGACTTAATGCGGTCCTGATGATGAGGTGAGGGGGCGCCTCACCGGGAAGGTGTAAGTGAAGATCAGAACAAGCCGCAAGCATCCAGGATGCCCAGGCTATGGAAAAAAGAGCCGTGTTTGTGCTACCGCTCTGATAGTCTTGGAGACAGGGAGGGCTGGGCAGGCAGAGAGAGCTGACCAATCCAAGCAGCCTTTGTATACAAGTTTTCATGCTAAGTACTTGCATGTCATAAGCATTTGAATTAAAATTACCATATTGAAATCAAATCTGATGTTTTAAAATTTTTATTTGGTGTGCATTGGAAGAGGGATAGTCTTATATGGCAAGTATATCCCGAACTCTATATTTTAACTGGAAAAGTTGGGGGTCGTCTTATATATGCAGTCATCTTATATGCAGGAAAATGCGGTATTTTGGAGTTGGGATACAAGTAGCACAGTACATGCCTGTACTTATTTGTTAGGCCAAAGAGGGAAGTGATGCTGGACAGAGTTGTGAGAGATGTGAGGCTGGAGAGAGATGAGGCAGGAGAGAAATGTGAGGATCTGTGAAATGATGGGAATCCAAGTGTAGTTGATGTGAATCCATACCTCTCACCATTTCATAGATCCTCACATCATTCTCCATCTGTATATCTTTCTTCAGCCTCGCATCTTTACCTGTACTACTTGGACAATATATTACAAAATCCAAAATATTCCAAAATCGAAGCCACAAAGTATCATATCAGTGCTCAATTTTTTTTTAATTTTTGAGCATTTCATATTTTGCATTTCCAGATAAGAGATACTCAACCTGAATTATGTTGTAATGTGCTTTTAATTGTTCTAATTTAGTGTCTTTAATAAACTGTTCATTTCATGGTTATTGTGAAGTCGAAGGCTTTCATGGCCAGCATCCATGGTTTTTTTGTGGGTTTTTCGGGCTAGCCACAGATGCTGGTGAAACGTCAGGAAGAAAAATATTTGAAGTTATGACTAGCCCTCTGGAAATGTCTCTTTATTTTTAACTTGTATCTGCTTTCCTAAAATTTGAACCACAGAATCTTATCTCATAATTTCAGATAAGGTGAGAAATTGGCCCCCTCTTGTGAGAGCTATTGGCCCTGATGTCAATGGGGCAGTGATGGCTGTCAGTTTCCAGATCACCTGAGTGGTGCATTCACTCCAGGTTTAGATAACTCTGTTTTTTAAGGGTGGATAATTTTCAGCACCCCTGGACTAAAATGTGGAGTGGATTAATTTCTCTCATCAGCCACCACTGAAGTGGGGCATTGAATCAGTCCAGGGGTCATTCTGAACTAAAGCAGTTATTCAGAGTGCTGAACCTTGTCCCCAAAATAGGTTCAGGATATTGGATAGTGTGTTCAGAGTAAAACCCAGAGTGCATTCACCACCCCATTGACATTGGAGACACTGGGATCTTTCTAGGATCCTTTTGCATTTTAAGTGTTTAAATTGATGCGCAATTTGATTTGAATATATTTAGATGTGTGAAAAGTATTCCACATTTTGATCCCCTTAAATCTTGCTCTTTAGGTTCTCTGATTTTAAAACCTTTATCCTGTCTGTCACAGTGTTATGAAACCCTGAAGCCATATACTTTACCTTGTAAAGTAAAACAGTTCCTATGGTGTTCAAAAAAGCAGGGGAACCTAACTGCATCTTAAAACAATGCATTTTGCAATAGATTTTATGCAGCAGTTGGAACTGGCAGCATTGCAAAAAGAGATGTGTACTGTCGTGCTCTGTTTGATCAAGTGCTAAACTCGTGTGATCAATAGAGAGACAGATGTCGAGTGCAGATGGCGGTGCTGTGATACCTGGGGCAGAGTGGGCCTGCCAGAATGACAGAATGGGAACAAGGAAGAGCAGCAATGCAACAGAATGTGACAAATGAAATTAGGGTGTATACCAGTCGATAATTTAGAGCTAATAGAAAATGACAAGATTTTCCAATATAAAGCAAATTTTATGGTTAAAAAATATCTGGGAAACAAATGCAACTTCTAAAGATAGAAATATGGGGAGAGTCCTTATGATTCTAGTGTTATCTCCTTTTTTAATGTTTGATTTGACACATTCATCAAATCTAGAAAAGAGAAAAATAATGCCAAAGCCAAGCAAGGGTCAATCATGCAAAAGGATATTAACACCTCAGATCTGAAATAAGTTAATCGCTGTCTCTGATTGAGCAATAGGCTAATAAGTGTGGACTCTGAAAAGATTTCCATTCTGTTTATGTGAATACAAAATAGAGACCTATTTGAGACACACAGATAAGTGAATGTCTGATGTTAATGGAACTTTTGAGTTTTTTTTATCTTTGTACTTTTACTAATTAAAATTACCAGAAAAATATGATTGAAACTTCTTCCCCATTTTCTTGTCTAAAATCTGAATTTAATGAAGTCAGATTTTATTGTATTTTATGAAGCTAGTGATAGGAATGAGTTAGCTGATTATTTGGATTTATGATCTAATGCTTAATAGATTTAACAGTTTGTGCATTTTTGAAAGTTACGAAAGTTAAAATGCCTTTGTATGCCGTGCCTGTGCTGGTTTCACAGAATATCCAGAACCGAAAAAAGTGCAATGAATATTAAAATAAATGTCTGTCGTCAAAGGAAATCATACCTACATGCTCAAGAATATTCCTCCAGTTTACCTTGCTTCCAATCATGCCAATAAATTGGAGCTTCTGCTCTATTAAAATCTATATGCACAGTTGTAAATGTAATGCAGTGATAGGATCCTTTCTTCTACAGTTCATCGTTTTCTTTTTTACTGGGGAAAAAGGCACATACAGTTTCATAATTTTTGAAAAACTAGTAATTAGGCCCTCTTTTTCTTTTTCTAGGTAATATTTTTCACAGATGTGAAGAAAGAAGTATCTCAGTGCCTTAACATCCTTAAGTATTTAGAGAATTGTAAAAATTAGAGCTGATAACCTACTATCATGGCTGTATCAGGAACATAACTACATCTCTCCATGCTATCACTCTGAAAACCTACCTTTTCACCAGCACCATCCAACACAACAATTCCCTTGTGCCAGACAGTGGAGTAATGAGCAGAGGCACGTTCAGCTCTCTTCCTGTAGCTGGATATGTTGTGGCATGCATCTAAAGACAGCACACATTTCAGTTCATCACTCTGCTCTTCAGCAACTTGGACATGGACAGGTTAAAGGTGGGGATGCAATGCTGAAAAGGTAAGGTCTTCAGGGTGAATTGCTATGCCATAAGGCAGAGTTAAGACATGCTAGAGTGCACCTGCACTGCAGAGATAATCCAGTTTGAACCACTTTAAATGCCATGGTGCAATGTTAGGATTTGTTGTGGCATCAGAGCTCTCTGACAGAGAAAGCTAAATGTCCCACAAAACTATAATTCCTAGAATTGGGTAGCATTGAATCCTGGCAGTTAAAGCGGTGTCAAACTGGATTAATTATGCAGTGCAGATGCAGCCTGTAATTACAGAACATTATACCACCCCACTTGAAAGACTGTTAGCAGGAGGCATTTGTCACTCCAAACTGACAGCTCAGATAGATGTGACATCCAGACTTATCTATTCCCAGCTTTGGCTTTTACTCCAGCTGTGACCCTTCTTATAGCTGGAAGATCTAAAGATAAAGTTTATCGCATGCACTTTTAGCCTGATCCAGGCATGGGATGGGATTGAGCTGGAAGGGGGGAAACTGATTTTATTGCACACAAAATTGCTGCTGCGCTGCCACCTGACCATCACCGACCATCACCTGTCCCCCAGCAGTGCTTCTCCCAGCGATTTATCCACCCAAACAGAGAACAAATGGTTAGATAGGGCTTTTATTTTTATTTATTTATTGGAAAGTTTTATAATAGCAAACACATGGAATTGCAATGAATTTTGCATTGACAGACAAATCATACTCTTTCAGCCCCAGAGGAAGGCAATGGCAATCCTGCCTCCAAAGAAAACTTGCTAAGAAACCCCCATGAAAAGTTTGCATTAGCATCACCAGAAGTTGAAATTGACTTGAAGGCACATAAGAAGAAGAAGAAGGATAGAATCAGAGAATCATAGTTGGAAGAGATTTCAAAGGCCATCCAGTCCAACCCCCTGATGAGCAGGAATACATAAGCAAAGCACTCTTGACAGATGGACATCCAGCCTCTGTTTAAAGACCTCCAAAGAAGGAGATTCCACCACACTCCAAAACTCTGAAGCATGAGGAAGAGAAGGAGGCACCCTCTTAACTTGTCACCTGGCACAATTTCAGTCATTTTCTTTGTTCTAAACAAAAAGCACATGCCATGCAAAAATGCATAGTAAGGCCATTACAATGACCAGGTCTGTGCAGAGGATATCTCCTACAACGGAAGCTTTCTGTCTCATCAAAATTGGCCGGCAGAGCACGGCTAAGGGATGGGTGATGGTTAGGCAGTAGCGCAGTAGCAATTTTGTGTGCGATGAAACCTGTTTTCCTCTGTTCCAGCCCGATCCTGTCCCATGCCAGGATCAGGCTGAAAAGTGCATGCAATAAACTCTGATGTTAGTGCACACCTCAAACCTCAAAGCTGGATTTCTGCAATCCACTATATTACTTCTGTACCAAGTTTGGAAACTTCAGTTAATTCAAAACGTGGCAGCCAGATTGGTTACTGGTACATCTAGAAGTCATAATATTACATCACTCCACTGGCTGCCAATTAGTTTCCAGGAAATATACAAAGGTTACCTAGGGCTTATTTCCTCCCATATAATCTGCCCCATATACTCAGGTCCTCTGGGGGCATTTACTTCAGTCAGCCAGGAATAGACTGGGAACCATCAGTGAGAAAACATTTTCTTCAGCCACCCCTAGACTGTGGACCACTCTGCTGGAAGAGATTCCACAGCTGAAGATGCTTTCTGATTTTAGAATATCATTAAAGACTAGCCTCTTCCAGCAGGCCGAAACAGATTAAAATTTTTAAAGTATGGCCTTGTTGTTTTAATTTTTATTGTTCTTATATGTTCTTTTAAACTGATGTTTTATGCTTTTAACTAGTTTATGTGTTTTTAACTCATGCTGTGTGTTGTATTTTAATCTGTTCTTGTTTTCTGCCTTGATCAATAGAGAGAAGTGAGTAAGAAACTATTATTATTAATAATATCATCATCATAGTTATCTAAATCAAGGATTATAATTTTTCACAGGAATAAATGTTGCTCCAAATATGCATGAATTACAGAAGAAAAAGGGGACTCATGATCTTGACATTTTTGTTGGTAAAGATGTTTTAGACTAGCAATAGGGAAAGCACTGCCATTTAAGTATGGATATTTCAAACTCTTTCATATGTTTGGGCCGCTTGCTCTACTTTTGGCAAATTGAAATACAAATAGAAACTGAATCAACACTAGTTTGGACCCTTTCACTGGAAACAGATATGCCCTAAGGCAAGGCAGGTGTTTTCCCCCCTCCTATTACCTATCTTCCTTTAGGCTTCCTTTCCTTTGGAAGAGGTAGCTTTAAACTTTAGAAAACCTTCAGAATTTTAGCTCCCAGTCATGATGCTGATTCATTGCCTTCTTGGGCTTATTCTTCATTGCCTGCTGTTTTGGGCTGCATTATTTTATTTTTTTTTTAAAAAAAGAATTGGTTCAGAGAAGAGCATGGCTATTTGCCACCAAAACAGCTTTTGTTCTGCTTCAGGGTTTGGGGTAAAATCTGTGTTGGCTGTCCTGCCAAAGCTGATCTGGCCAATTGTTTTTATCTTGATGACAAAGGAAAATATCATCTCTTGTGTCGTTTTATTTTGAACATTTAGCTCTCATTTTCACTTTTCCCTCCAAAAAAAAATCTCACTGCCTCAGGTTTCTAACCATCTGTTTATTTCAGAGATTCCCCACAATATTTGCTTCCACAAGATCTAAGTTTGGATTTAAATGAACAAATTACAGGAGTTTCCTAGAATTAGTAACATGAATAAAATGGGTGTGATGTTATTACAAAATCAAAGGAATGCAGTTGTTCAAGAGATGTATAGAATACATATGATCCAAAATATGATATGGAGTTATAAATACATTTATAGTGTTTTCCTCTCCTTAAAATACAAATAATTATAACTCCAAGGCTTAATTGTTCACAAAATTAAAATAATGCTTTTTAGGTAAGGGAATGCAGAGTTATTCTTCATTTTAGCAATAATTAAAGTTCAGGGTCACTTCACATATTGCAACAACAGGAAAATATATGCTTTCTTTCAGAGTTACTATACTGCAAATGTTGATGTAGGATAAAAAGGCAACATAGTATAATGGTTTGAGTGATGGACTGGGGCTTAAGGAGACCTGGGTTCAAAAATCTGTTCAGCCATGGACACGCATTGGATGATTTAGGGTGAATCATATTCCCTCAAACTGAGAAGGCGGCAATGGCAAACCTCTTCTGAATAAAACTGGTCAAGAAAACTCTTATCATGAGGTCGTACTAAAGTGCGGTACAGACCGTCCAAATGTGGCATACTCCTGGCGATAGTAGGGTTAGGGACCGCGCACCAACCGCATGGTCCCTAACCCTAGTATGGGGGCGCCATTGTTACACAGCGCTGTCCACACAGTGCGCGTAATGATGATGTCATGCACGTGCCACGTCCAAATGGCATGGCACGCATGTGATGTGTCCACGCCGCCCCAAGCCGCTTACAGTGACCTGGGGAGGTGCAGAAAGGAGCTTCGAAACAGAGCTTCTTTTGGCCCCCACATTGGGCCCCTTTCTCCTGTTTAGTGCTGGGGTACTGCTGGTGCCTAAGGCGCAAGGGCACTCCTTTTCCAGGCCAAAGAGAAGCAGCATTTTGCTGCTTCTCTTTGGCCTGGAAAAATGGTGGATTAGGGTTGCAGGGCTGCTGGTGAGGTGCAGGTCACCCCTTTGGGGTGGTCTGTACCACACCTAAGTTGACTAGCTGTGAAGGCACAAGAACTAAGGATTTTAAAAGTTACATGGTATCAGTTGCAGGATGCTTACACATTGCAATGAGAAATTCATTGTATTTTGAAGTATACAAATGTCCAAAGAGATATGTTATGTGTGTACAGAATCAAATATATTCTACCCAAACATGCAGAGCCAAAAGACACACACATACACACACACATGGCAGAATGGAAGTAGCATAAAATCAGACCAGATGAACACTTGTTGCAGTATGGGAAGCTTCCTGACTTCACTGACAATCTTTGCACCTTGACTCTCAGAGGTAATTTTGATTTACTCAAAATGAGGCCCAATGATTGACAACTAGAACATATTGCTTCTACTTTGCCACATTATGGTTTACCAATATGTTAACAATGGCAGTGACCAGAAAAGGATTCCATTGGCAAAACTCAAGAGATTTGTTGAGATTGTTCCAAATTTGTCTGTTTTGTTTTGTAACCATCCTATAGGTAATGAGTTGGTACAGTTTGGAAACATAATTTGCAGCTGTGCAGGAGACAGTTTCATAGAATGCCACCACTAGCTGAATTTTGCAACAAAATGTGACTTGGGAGAACTGAAGTACCCCATCCTGGGCCATATGGGCCGGATCCCAAAGAGTTCATTATCACATTGAGATCACTAAAAAAGAGGCCTTTTGTGTGAAGAGCAGCTAGAATTGCTTGCCATATGCTTGGGGGCTGTACAGGGGAAAATATAAAGCAGAGGTTTGTCTATTGAAAGATCAGATATGACCAGTTAGGAAGAGAGGAACTGATAAAATCTGAAGAGACATTTTGGTTTGATGGGGTCAGAGAGTGTGGAAAGAGTTCAGGGAGTTCATGTTTAACTTATTTGTTTCATAATAGATCTTTTCTGTTTCTGTACATCTCTTTCTGGTTTAATTTAAAAATTGGTGAGGAGGTTCGTTCACGCATTGCCATGCTGACTGCACTGATAAACACAACCACTGGTTCATTTTAACTATTCTTAGAACCAAGAATCAGACCCAGGAAATGGTTTTAAGGGTAAAAGGGGAAGGTGAATGAAAGGAGCCCAAGGGTTAGAAATGCAAGGCCAACCTGGCCAGAGGATCTATCACATCTGGAGTCCCTGATCCTGGATTACTGTGGGTCAAATTTCCTCAGCCTTCAAATGAAGAAATAAAGAAACTATCAGTTGATGAATCCAGGG
This sequence comes from Sceloporus undulatus, assembly GCF_019175285.1. Classification (NCBI taxonomy): domain Eukaryota; kingdom Metazoa; phylum Chordata; class Lepidosauria; order Squamata; family Phrynosomatidae; genus Sceloporus; species Sceloporus undulatus. Next base: position 224,816,285 of record NC_056525.1, read on the forward strand.
AGAGAAGTTGCATGTAGAGGTGCATATATATCGAGGCAGTGCAATGAAGTAGCATGCAGTATCCTTGGGGGCAGGGGAGTGTCTGTGCATGTATGAAGAAGCCAAGATGTAAAAGATACATAAAAATCAGATGGTCATACCAACTAGGCATTTAGTGTTTGAGGAAGGAGGCAATGTAGATAAGCTAGTAAATAGAACCCATTGGGTTTGATTATACTCTATCAACATAGGGACACATGATTACATCATGTGTATGTTTTTTACCTGGACAACACTTTTATATGGACCAAACTTTAATATTTATCTTAATTTAATTAGAATTTAAACTGTAATTTAGAATTTATTTATTTTAGTTTAATTTAGAAATTTTAGGGAATTATAGATTTTAATTACACATTATCTAACAATTTTTTAAAAAATCTACAGAAAACAGGTGCCATTTTACTCCTCAAATAAAGCATGCAGAATCATTTGGAGGGAAAGTGTGAGACAAATAGTGGTAGAAATTCTAGCTAGATTTTATGTTTCTCTTTCAATTTGGAAATGTGGTCTGTTCTTACTTTGTGGGAACAAATATATTGATTAAATGTGTAACCACTGCTCTTTTCCTGACCATTTTGATGTTAGATTTTAACCCAGTAAATTCTATTCTGTGACCAAATTAACACCCCATCAAGATGACAACCATAATAGTTAACTTATTCAAAGGATTTTTAAAGTATGACCACAAAGGAAAGGGAAGGAAATGGGGGGAAAGAAGGGAAAGTGGGAAAGAAAGGGTATGTATATAGGATATAAATATGAAGTAGGCATATACATTAACATATGGCCATATTATTTTGACTGGACAAACATTTTGTATGGATAAAATTTTAATATTTATCTTAATTTAAATTAGAATTTAAGCTGGAGTTAAACTGCATTAATTCTGCAGTGCAGATGCAGCTTCCCAGGAGCTACAGGACTCCGCCGTTGATCCTTTTTGAATGGATAAGAAGAGCCCTTGTTTTAGAAGCACTTTTCTGCTAGCACAGGATGTTGCTGTGTGCAGCCAAACAGTCTTTGTAGTGAATCCCATATTATTTTACATTGTTGCCTACTTCTGGACAAATTTTACTTGGTTTGATCTGGAATTGGGTCAGCGATTATGAGAATAATTGGTGAATGCTTTGGGGGGAGGAAAATACTGTTTTATTTTTAGAGTTTTAAATGGCTGCATCTTATCATATTTCCATACCATTTTCAAAATTGACTTAAATGAAAAGTGCATGTCCAGCATTTTAGAATACTATATCAGGGAAATACTGTTTGGTTTGCAGTAAATTTGAAGGTAACATGGTGGACAATTGAATATTTTGAACCAGATAGTTAAAAACTCTTTGAAGTGTAGTATCTGAATTGATCATAGAGGTCATTTAGTCAACCCCATACTCAATACAGGAGATGCAATGCAGGATCTAACTACAGCACAAGTGACAGATAGTAATCTATCCTTTGCTGTTTAAATGCTCTCAGGGGAAGGACCATCTTTCGTCTTCCATGATGAACTTGGTAAGAAACAGTTCTTACCATTAGGGACCTTCTCCTAATAATTAACCAAAATTTGTTTCTTTATAATGTTCATCCATTACTTCTCCTCCTGCTCTCTGGATCAACAGAGAACATGTCAGCTCTATCATCTACAAAATACACTTTCAGATATTTGCAGACTACTATCATATCTCCCTTTAATCTTTATTTTACATACTGAGCATTTCCAACTATTCCTCACAGGACCTGGTTTCCACCACACTTCTCACCATACTAGCCATCTTCCTCTAGACACTATGTGTGGGTTTGTCTCTGTGTGGCAAAGTCTAGAAAAAAGTGAGATTTTCCTTGCCTCAGCAGCATCCATAGTATGGTGTATAACTAGCTTAAGGTATATACTACTGTATGTAAATTTAAAGGCAAGGTCCCATTCAAAAATCCTTACTATAACTTCACTATATATATGTGTGTGTGTGTGTGCGCGCGTGTGCGACACACACACACACACACACCTATGTTTCTAATTAATTGGCTCCAATATGTACAAGTGACTTTAAAAGTAAAATCAAACTTGAAGAGGCTTACTGAATCAATATGAATTACACATCTTATGTACTACTATTATTTTTTTAATCCAATGGCTTTACATCTAGTAACTACATTTAGTCCGGCTTGTAGACGTGGTAAATTCTTCACCTTCCTTTGTGTGCTGAAATTAGTAATTTTTCCTTGAGATTTTCAGTTATCATGTTCTAAAAAATAACTAAAGTTCTTCAAAAGGTTTTCTTGGAAGTAACATACCTAGTTACTACTACGTGAAGACATATGCTCCTCCTCCTCCTTCCTTTATATAGCACTTTCAAGATACATGACATTTCACAAATAAATCAATAAAAATATAGCCAAGCCTGCTAAAGGTGTACAATTTTTTAAAATAACATAGGACAGAAGGAGTATTTTCGACATAAAATAAGTGCCACTAGATGGCTTTTCTCCATATAATTCAATGGTGTACACAGCACACCAACATGAGTACACACACATTGCCGCTCATTGACTAATATGGGCTTGAGCTCCTGTTTTTCCCCACCCACAGTGTGTGTGGAAATAAATCCTGTCAGGTGGGAATGGTGCACTGTATAAGAAAATTGCAAAACACATTATCCAAATGCATACATGATACTACACAGAATAATCTAACAAATATAATTAAAATATACACTATTATAAAATTAAAACTGAAATTCCAAAAGCTTTGGAAATCAAGAGATTTTTAAACTGAGATTTAATAACATAAGGGAAGGAGCAGTCTGCGGGAGTCTAGGGAGACACCTGCAGAAATATGATGCTACAAGTGAGAGAAAAAAGCTGAACCAAAGAAGTAGAAACCCTTGGTTGTGGTAAAAACCTAGAGTTCATAGAATGAAGATCCCAAGTAGGGGTGTAAAGAGAAATAATAATAATAATAATAATAAATTTTATTTATATCCCGCCCTTCCATGGATATGATCAGGGCGGCGTACAAAATATAAAAACAATAACAATACAACATTAAAATCCAATATCAGTTAAAAACATTACTATAAAACAGGAACAGGAAACAATAAAATAGAAAATCACATAGCAGGGGCGAAAAAAGTGGAGAAATTCGTCATCAATCCAGGGTCGAGAAAGGAAAGAGGGGAAAGGAAAATGAGAGATGAATAATAGGAGGGAACTTAATATTATGGGGCTTTAAAAGTTAAAACAAGAAATGACTTCCGGGTTAAAGATGGCTCCATAAAACCGCTTTCCAAAGCTGCCCCCTGGGGACAGCTGCTGAATTTGGAGATCACTGACTAGAGACTATGTAACTGGCAAAAATTGCTTCCCTATTATGGGAACTCAAAAGTGAACTTCATAAGAATTTGGATCACACTCTGGGCATCTGAATGCACAGTTCGTGCAATTCAGATGTGGGAAGAGTGAGCAAGACCAAGATGAGACAACTTGCCCTATTACACTCAAGCTTTATAAAGGAGACCGCTCAAATTTCTTAATTACCTCATAAGCAAGATAGAAAAGAAACTGAAATTAAGGACTAATCGGAATGACCAGACCTCTACAAGTAATTTCTATGAACTCATAGTGAGTAACACATAGAGAAACATCTCCATTTTAAATTAAATTTGAAGGGTATCTAAAAACAAGAAATACTTAAATGTGGAAGAAAGAGGAAAAGACAAGTATATTTTTATTCAATTTTTCTGCACAAAAATTTAACTTTGGGCCAGAGCAGACAGGCACAAAAGATTGGCCTGTGTCCTCTCTGGTTGGAAGCGAATCAGAACCCCATCGTCCACATGGCCTGCTCCCAAGGCGGGCATGCATGCAGATGTCAACTGGCACTGCCAGTAGCCAGTTTATTCTGGCTCCTTTTTGCTCCAGTCCTAAGGACAAGAGTGCAGCTTTGGTATGGCTGCAGCCACTTTGGAGGTGTGTGTTGTCTGACTGGCATGCCTCCAAAGTAGCCAGAAGGCTCTTCATTCAGCTCATGTATTTAACCCTATAGTGGCTCAAGGAACTTTTGTTTTGGTTTTTTTATTACAGTTCACCCTTGCTTTACGCGGAGGATCAGTTCTGGGTATGCTCGAGCCCCATTTAAATGAATGGGGCTCGTGCACGTGGTGGTGCAACGGCGCAGCGGTGCAGGTGTGCCATGGGCGTGCTCCCCATTAGTCCCTATAGGACACGCCGCCCCTTCCTCCCCACACAGCTTTCAGCACATGCTGAAAGCCGCATAAAGCACACCTGCTCATGACGCAGGCGCACTGTATTTGAGATAACATTAAGGTCATCTTCTTGTTTGGCTATGAGGAAGTGAACTAACAACTCATGAATTGGAACATAGGAGCACTGGTGGTGCAGTGGTTAAATGCCTGTACTGCAGCCATTCACTCAAAACCACAAGGTTGCGAGTTCAAGACCAGCAAAAGGGCCCAAGCTCGACTCAGGCTTGCATCCTTCCGAGGTCGCTAAAATGAGTACCCAGACTGTTGGGGGGGCAAATTAGCTTACTTGCTGTTCACCGCTATGATCTTTGGAATAGTGGTATATAAATAAAACAAATTATTAATAGTTACCAGTTGAAATAAGGGAGTTTAAGCTAGAGGGCTAGCCAGTTTAAAGATCACAACAGCGGTGTCTTGTGGATAAGTAGTAAACTGCAATTAAAAGGAGAAAATGTTTAGACAGCTGTCAAAAAGATTTTAATAAATCTACATCCAACATCTCAGATGACAGGTCTTTGACAGATGATTCACCATGATTTTAACCAGATGAGATTGGTGATAAGACAAGAGTTTGCAGATACAAAGGATGTGAGTTTAGGCTTGAAGGATGATATCAGACAGATGATGAAAGAGGCCCTGCAGGATTTTAATCCATTAGTAAACCAGACAATTATGGAAGTGGAACAGAGAAGTAATGAAGGAACTGACATTGGACTGTGGAACGTGGATTCACCCATAGATACTGCTAGCACGAAGTAGAGAGAAATGGAGATTAATTTGGTTGGTAAATTTATCTGAAGTCCCTATGAAAGAGATTACAAGACAACTTGATGAAATGAAAGGAGAGATACCGATATGGATGACTATAAAATGATTTCTCCAAAAGAAAATCTTAAGAGAAGGGAAGAGATCCAGTATGGGTGAATGCTATAATATATATTGTTCTATGAAGAATGAAACTTTGCGTTAATAGCAAATCACCTCTCCCTGAACAATTCCATGATACTAGAGGGAAGCTAGAGGGAGCTGATGATTGCATGATGCTGGGGAAGTGCTTCAGGGTTGCACACACAAATGCTTCCCTAACCTTTCCCAACGATTCCCAGACGGTATGTACATTTGTGATAATCTTCTGTCTACTTGTGGACATTTTTTCTTTTTTCTTTTTACATGGTGGGAATTTGTTAAGAGGCCTTATGTCAAATACAGCATGCCCGCGCCATACGCGGGCGCGCCATACGCGGCCTTGAGCATACGCGTTCAAGCCGCAGGGGCGCGCGGGGTGGAGGGGGCGGCGCGTTCCATTCAATTGAATGGGCACGCGTGCCCGTTGCGCCCCACGCGCTCCTGCGCCGCCGCGCCGCCGCGCACGAGCCCCATTGTTTCCAATGGGGCTCAAGCATAGGCGGAATTTGCCTTACGCGGCAGGATCCGGAATGGATCCCCCGCGTAAGGCAAGGACCGACTGTATAAGTTAAAGGGCTGGAGCAGAGAGGAAGGAAAAAGTGGCTGCCCTTTCCAAAAGTGGGTTGAACCCCTGATGTCTGTATGGGCCATTCCAAGGCGGGCTGAATATAAACAGCCCAATTGCATGGCATAGCATCAAGCCACAGCAATGGGTAATTTTTTGTTGCTTCCCCACCATGCATGCATACTGTCACACAAACACGATGAATGTGACCTCCAATTACCTCCCACGCCCTGCCCAGATGCCATCCCATTGCACAGCCACCCCTTTGATCAGCCACATGGTTGCATGTGCAATGCGTTTAGGGGAGAATGAAGCTTCATTCTCCCCTAAACTCAGTGTTTTTCCATTTGTTTCTTCGTTTAGGGTATCACCTCCCAGTTTCTTTCTTTTTTGCATGTGCAATGCTCCGCTGGTATTGGGCATCAGTGCATTAGTGTGCCAGTGAATTGTTGGCAAAGTGCAATCATGGAAGCTTCCCATACAGGACCCCTTCAGCCCCCTTGCCCCCATTCCCCTCTGTTGGATTGTTTGGTTTGTGTATATTATCATTACATCCATTGGAGATATTACACTTTCATTTTTTTTTGCTTTGCTGCAGCCCCACACTCATATCAGGGTGTTTATATGCAGGGGCGAAGATGCACATTTTCAAGGCTAGGCTGGAGTATCTTGGCTTGTTTTTGCTCCAGGTTTTAGCTACAGAGTGCGGCTTCATTTCGGTTTCCACTTGCTTTTGAGGCATGCATCATATAAATGCCCCACCTGCAAAGCAGCTGGAAGCTGCTTTATTGTGCCCATCTGTTTCACCCCAAAATGATTTAAATATGGCATAGTTTAACCTGCTTTAGTAGAACAACTAAGACTTTTAACATTTGCTTTATATATTTAACAAGTTAAAAAGATGAAGTATATCTAAATATTTTTTAAAAAATAATTTAAGACACTAATAGAGTTAAGATCTATCTATCATCTATCTATCTATCTATCTATCTATCTATCTATCTATCTATCTATCTATCTATCCAAACATATAGAAAAATGGTTGATATTTGATATTTGTGATAGATGTGATAATACAATTTGCCTTCAATTCTTTTTTCCAAGGGTATCAAAAGTAAAGTCATATCATCACAACAATGGATCAAAAAGATAATTAAGCAGCAGAATGATGAATAGAAACCAGGGGACTAAAATTAGATAACTGGAGACCAAAATAGAGAAAAATTGTATAGTCACATTGTGTTGACTATTTCATGTCAACAATTAATGTGAAGATTTAATCAACCCTCCCCACAAGGCATCTGACTCCATCCTTGCCTCTGAGAGGGAGAGAAAGGTAGGCCTTCCCATCCGGCCTCACTAAAGGAACTGAACCCTCCCCACAAGGCATCTGACTCCATCCTTGCCTCTGAGAGGGAGAGAAAGGAACTGAACCCTCCCCACAAGGCATCTCACTCCATCTTGGCCTCTGAGGGGGAGAGAGGGTGGGCCAATGCCATCAGGCCTATCCTTAAGATACAGAGCCCTCAGTCTGTCCATCTGCCTTGGTCCAGGCCTCAGAGGGAGAGAAGAATGCTGGACCTTATCCTCTTCCCCTCAATCATTCCCTTCTCCTTTTGTGTTGTGTCTTCTTAGATTGTAAGCATGAAGGCAGGGAACCGTCTAATTAAATGATTTTATGTACAGTGCTGTGTAAATTTACAGCGCTATATAAATAAAGCTTAATAATAATAATAATAATAATAATAATAATAATAATAAATGTATCAGGATGCATAGACTTCCCACAAAAAAAAAAAAAGCAGTGGCTACAGGATAAGCTACAATCCCATTGTGTCATCCCTTGTTGCCAAAGTTGCTGAATTTAGAATTTACTTTTGTTTAGAACTATTGTTCAGTACCTATATGCAAAGGGATCTTTGAGACTGTTAATCTCAAAGATATACAATCTGTAAGAATCACAATTAGTCTGAAAACACTACAATACTGCTATTCCATACTAACACAGCTATGCCTGAATTCAGTACTGATTTAGACATAAAGGTCAAGAGCACCTGTTATCAGCTTCGGCTGATTCGCCAGCTGCGCCCATACCTGGCCCAGAGGGACCTAGAAACTGTTGTACATGCTCTGGTAACTTCGAGACTGGATTTCTGCAACGTACTCTACATGGGGCAACCCTTATACCAAACTCGGAAGCTTCAAATGGTGCAGAATATGGCAGCCCGGCTGGTCACTGGTGCCCCCAGGACCAGCCATATAACACCGGTTTTGAAAGATCTCCATTGGCTGCCCATCCGCTTCCGAGCTCAATATAAGGTGTTGGTGATTACCTATAAAGCCCTAAATGGCTTGGGCCCAGGATACCTAAAGGACCGCCTCTCCCCGTACATTCCGCCTTGCACCCTCAGAACGTCTGGGCAGCAATTACTGAAGGTGCCTGGGGCTAGGTTAGCCTCCACCGCACGGAGGACATTCTCCACGGCTGCCCCAGCCCTTTGGAATACGCTGCCCACTGAGCTCCGCTCAACTACCACCCTGGCCCAATTCAGGAAGGACCTGAAAACCTTTCTGTTTCAATAGGCATTCCCCGAATGAAAATCCTGTGGGCCTCCCTCCTCTTCCGTGGCCAAGAGGTTGGGCTTTGGGGCTTTTTGTTTATTATTTTGTGTAATGGTTGTCTGTATTGTATATGTATTTTAACTTTTTCTCTGTATTGATTGTTGTTTTAACTTTGATGTAAGCCGCCCTGATCGTTGGAAGGGCGGGATATAAATAAAAATTTTATTATTATTTAAAGTAAAAACCATTTTTTTTTAAAAATGATATCACATTGTTTCTGTCCCAGACATGGGTCATAACAGGCAAACAGGAAGAGACTTATAAAATACTGATCTTTCACTCAGAACTGTAATGCACATTTACTGTTCAGAAATAATAGACTGTTGTATTTGTGGCTGGAATGAAATCAGTGTTTTTGTTTGTTTTAATTATGTTGACCTATTATATACCAACATTATTTGAGAAGAGGAAGGGGAAAATATTAAGGAAAACATTGTGCCAGTTTACAAGTCATTTCCCCCCATTTTACATTGAGTGCTATGTGTGGTAACTTTTTAAAATTCAAATGAGAAACATGGGCAGCAATGCATGCAAAATGTTCATTCATTGTAGTAAACTACAAAAATATTGCTTTTATGCAATGAGAATGCCATTGTAGAATTTTAAAAGGCATAGAAATAAAAGACTCAGGATTGGAGTTATTTAAACAAACTCGCTAGGATATAGTAGATGATTAAAATACAATCTATAATTACATTACGCTGGTATCAGGTAAGGATAAAAGCCTATAAATACACTGGGGTCAGGGTAAGCATAAAAAATGAAACAGTTATTTGAATAATCTGAGATCAAGTTGCAGTAATTAAAAATGAATGTATTATTCAAATGAAGGAATTAGGATACAACACTCCTCATGAAAATATTATTGTGACAGACAGAAATAAGTTGGAAATGGCTTTGATAAAAAATTGGGAGAACGAATATAATGACTTATATGAGGTAGGGACAGGAGTAAGAAATTACTTAAAATCAGAGCCTGCTTGGTTAGCTTGTACTCACTTTCAAATCTCACTTTGCTTTCCTTTGGCCTTGTCTGTGCAGATCAGGCACCATTTTGATCTGTTGCAGAGTTTGGCTTCTCAAAGCTTCTCAGATTAATTTGTAAAATATTAATCTGCTGTAACTCTTCACAGCAACTAATGATGTGAGCAGTAACAGGCATTTCTGGAGTTCCCTTTCTGATGCACCGTAGAGTCTCAAGGCCAAGTTAGATCTTGACATCTTTGAATTGCACAGGTACACTCCCTGCCATATGCCACTAGCCAGTCAGATGGGTTGCTGATAGTTATCAGCATCACAAGTGTCATGGAAAGGGAAATAAACCATTTCCTCTCATACTGCTAAGAAAAATTCTTCCTCTGAGAATGTAGTCCTGTACTCACTTACCTTGGAGTAAGTTTCTCTGAAAACAATAGGACTTAGTCATGCATAGGATTGCACTGTAAATCTGATACTTACTTTGAGAAGAACTCCCATGTAGGTGCCTTTTAATACATCATGTCATTGAGTAGAATTCCAGGACACAGCTGTGTACAGCCTGGAAAATCAATATGCAAAGGGATCTTGTAGCAACTTTGAGACTAACTGCAAAAAGAAGTTGGTAGTATGAGCTTTCATAGACTTGAGCCTACTTCCTCAGATGTATGTTTGGAGTGGGGAGTCCAGAGACAGATTTATATAAGCTGTTTATGACATTCTCTCACACAAACAGCTTATATATGTCTGTCTCTGTATTCTCCACTTCAGAATGCATCTGAGAAAGAAGGCTCAAATGTATGAAAGCTCACGTTACCAACTTCTTTTTTTCAGTTAGTATCAAAGGTGTTACAAGATCCGATTTGCATATATATAGTTTGGCTCTTAGTCAAAGCACTTGTTTCCCCCTCTCCCCATACATTGTAATATTCATTACAGCAGTTATGCAATTGCAATGTGACGTTATTAATCTAGTCTTATTGGGACATCTAAATATTTCTCATATATACCATCAAAAATGCATACAAAGTAGTAACGCACACATAGGACTCCTTGGGCCACACACTGTGAATTTTATAGGAATTTTGCAAGGCTGACTTAAGTTATGATCATAACAGTGACAAAAAAATGTCATATTTATTTTATATATAAATGTTTTAGCCTACTTCATCAAAAGCTCAAAAGAGACAAATAAATGGGTCTCAGATCAAGCCTGAACTCTCCCTGGAAGCCAAGATGACTAAATTGAGGCTGTCATACTTCAGCCACACCACGGTAAGGCATGACTAACTAGAAAAAGCAATAATGCTATGGAAAGTAGAGAGCTGCAGAAAGAGGGAAAGACCACACACCAAATAGAGTATGTACAGACCAGCACTTTGTGCCGACCTAGACCCAAACTAGGGCTCAATGAGGGATGAGCGTTTACACACTCAAAGCCCTTGTTCCGGTACCCAGTTGTCATCTTGGTGCGCCCCCAACAAGACGGCAGGTGCCATAATGACATCGCTCATGTGCAGTGCCCAAACAGCACTGCACAGAAAGGGCATCATAATGCCGTGCTGTAGTGCTTATGGCACCCCTTTTGGCAGAGATAGCAGCCGCGTTTCACGGCTCCTTTTTGTACCAGGCTGGGGGTGTGGCATGTGTTTGCGGCGTCCCCAACCCAGCGCTTCAAGGGGCGGCACAGAGTTTTTGTACTGCCTCTCAATCAAAGAGGTCATGGCATGAATTTACAGTACCTGAGCAGGGCAGTGAAGGATGGAGGACTTGGAGAGGTCTCACCCATAGGATCACCATGCATCAGGGCTAACATGAAGGCAGTTAACAACAACAAAAGATAAAGCTTACTAAGATTAGACAAGGATAGTCTTGGTTCTGCTAGACTGATCAGCAACATTTACTTCTATTTTTATCTTCTGGAATAGCTGAAGGTATTGGGTGTCAGATAAAATGCTTTGCAGTCATTCCACTCCTGGATCTCTGGTCAATTCTAGGTAATGCCAGAGGATTACTGTTCAATTTCTTAATAGCTTTGGTATAAAATCCCACTGGATTCTATATTCTTCCCACATTCGTTGGCATAGGTGACCCCATGAACCCTTCATTTGTACTTTCTCTAGTCTCTCGCTGAACTCGGAGACTAATGGCTGACGGAATAAAGCACTCCAAAAAATATAGTAGGCCTGTCTAATGCTTGGCAGATTTATAAGTATGACTTGATTTAACAGTTCATTGTGTTTTCTCTATCCCAATCAAGAAGAAAGATTCCACATTCCATAGTTAAAACTTAATTTTTTTCCCCAGGGGTAATCTCATATGTAGCACATTGTCATAGTCAATCTTTTAAATAACAAAGACAGGGATGTGGTTTTTAGATACTGACAGTCTAAGAAAGTTGACTGCCTATGAGCAGGTTGAAACCTTGGGATTCCTGGGGCCCTTTCGCTTTACACTGTTATAGTAGAGTGGGCTCTCAGTATCAATGGGCTTTCCCAGGCAGCAAGCCCCATTGCTTTAAATAGGCATGTGTGGACATGACCACATATGCCATTAAGGACTACGGAACTCAATGTCCCACATTTTTTTCCTTATCCATGATGGGGTCCAGGCTGGATCCCCCCATGGATATGAAGGGTAGACTGCAGTATATTCCACATTACCTTCCATGGCTGCATCTTATGGAATTCTGGAATTTGTTGTTTGGTGAGGCACTAGAGCTCTCTGGCTGAAAATTCTGAATAATCAGAATAATCAGTCCTAAATATGAAACACACCAATTTATTTCATTCATAAAAGAGTTCCATATGACCTCAATAAATAAATCAACAAATAAACCTTTTTACCTTTATGTTTGACATTGAGCACATCTACATCTTTCCATATAAGTTCATATGACACCCAGTTTTTATAGGTACCTGTATATAACAGTAGAAAATGACTGTTGTTAGAGTATATACAGGATTGCTATGCACATTATTCACAATCTGAAATAGCTGGATTATGTTTTCATCTGCTCAGAGTGTGCCATGGTAGAATTGTAAATCCTCATTCTAATTTTCTAAAATTTTCAAGTTCAGATTTAAAAGAAAATTTGTTAAAGGGTACATGGGGCAGATATAAGTGCAGCTCAACCTCTTTGTTGCTAAAATGCATCTGCTACCAATTTGTTCATAGAAAGGGTGGATCAGGACTTCACGTTTCCTCTGTTTGTGTCCACTGTCATCTTCAAATGAAGGGCTTACAGGTGTTCATATATTTCCCCCTCCATGAAATAGACAGTCATCAGGAAAACAATTGGGCTTCATCAAACACCTGCACCTGTATTTTTGTGTGTTCTTAAAGTAAGAAGACTGTATACACGCTGAAGGAGCAGGTCAGGGAAAGTGGGCGAGGGGGAGGAGTGGCTGTGGTCCATAAAAGCCATATTACTTTGACCAGGAACTCGGTTCCGAAACTGAGACACATTGAATGTATTTACCTGACTCTGAAGGCCAAAGACAGTCTGGGGATTCTGTTGGTCTACCGTCCACCCTGTAGCCTAATAGACTCCCTGGCCGAACTCACACAGCTGGTTTCGGAGCTGGTGTTGGAGTCCCCTAGGCTTCTTGTCCTGGGGAACCTCAACATCCCCTTTGAGGCTGGCTCATCAGATCTAACAGGTGCAGCTCGGTTGTTCATGAAATCCATGACAGCCATGGGCCTGTCCCAATTGGTCTCGGGTCCAACACACTGTGCTGGTAATACACTCAATGTTGTCTTCAGTACGGACCAAGAAAATCCGTGGCGGAAATAAATGATATTTCCCCCCTGTCATGGATGGATCATTCTCTGGTCAAGGTAGGACTGAAAGCCACGATCCAAAAACCCCTCGAAGGTGGAGGACCTATTATAATGGTCCACCCTCGAAAGCTGATGGAACCCAAAAGGTTCCAAGAAGCCTTAGAGGGTGCTATGTTTGGGAACGATGGCGACTCTGTCGATACCCTAGTTGATAACTGGAATACGAACCTCACCGGGGTAATAAACAGTATCGTTCCTGAGAGTCCTTACCAGCCCGCTCCAAACAAAAGACCCTGGTACACTAAAGATCTTCGCCAGATGAAGCGGGCTGCGCAATGACTAGAGCACCACTGGTGGAAACATCAGAACTTATCTGACAAGACACTCCATGTGAACGTGTTACATTCCTACGGAGTGGCAATCGATGCAGCAAAGAACTCGTTCTGTGCTGCATGGATTGCATCAGCTGAGTCTCGTCCAGCAGAGCTGTTCAGGATGGTTAGGGAATTAACTTAAACCCTGGCCACCCTGAACCCTTTATTAGAACCAACGACAGCCTGTTTTGATGCTTTCAATGACTTTTTTGCCGATAAAATCTCTCAGATAAGGGCTGATCTAGATGCTGGTCTTCTGATAGAACCTATAGCAGAGGCATCCAGTGACTCTGGAAACAAGATTATTCTGGATCATTTTGAGTTTGTGAATACCAAGGACGTGGACAAGCTCCTTGGTCATGTGAAAAGCACGACATGTCCCCTCGACCCTTGCCCTTCTTGGTTGACCGTTCAGGGAGGAGATGCTATAAAAACTGCATTACCTCTCATAGTAAATACTTCTCTTCGGGAGGGTATATTTCCATCGGCCTTAAAACAGGCAATAGTGAAACCCTTACTGAAGAAACCCTCCCTTGATCCCCTGTTGAGGTGTAATTATAGGCTGGTCTCCTTATTACCATTCTTGGGCAAGGTGATTGAGAGGGCAGTCGCCTTTCAGCTCCAAGCTGTCTTGAATGAAACCAATTATCTGGACCCATTTCAAACTGGCTTCAGACCGGGACATGGAGTTGAGACTGCCATGGTCACCTTAGTCGATGATCTTCATCTGGGCATCGACAAGGGAAGTGTTACCCTGTTGGTGCTCTTGGACATCTCAGTGGCCTTCGATACCATCGACCATGGTATCCTTCTGGAACGCCTGATGGAATTAGGTATCGGGGACACTGCACTCCAGTGGTTCCGATCCTACCTCTCGGGAAAGTTCCAGATGTTGAGGCTGGGGACAGTTGCTCTTGTAAAAGAGAGCTGACATCTGGCATCCCTCAGGGCACCATTCTGTCCCCTATGCTATTTAACATTTACATGAAGCTGCTGGGACAGATCATCCGGAAACATGGAGCACGGTGTTATCAGTATGCTGATGACACCCAGATCTATTTCTCCATGTCTCCGACTGATACAGCGACTACGGACAGACCTCTCCTCTGGATGCCTGCCTGGGGTCAGTAATGGGCTGGATGAGGAAAAACAAACTCAAGCTGAATCCAGAGAAAACAGAGGTACTTGTGATAGGTGCCCCAAATCTAGGCAGGGAAATTTGCTATCCAGTCCTGGACGGGGTTACACTTCCCCTAAAGGACAAAGTTCGCAGTTCGGGAGTACTCCTGGACTCATCTCTATAGTTATCATCTCAAGTGGATGCGATGGCCAGGAGTGCTTGGTACCAGCTTCGGCTGATATGCCAACTGCATCCCTGTCTGAAATGATAGTACATGCACTGGTAACCTCTCGCTTGGATTTCTGTAATGTGCTCTACATGGGGCTACCTTTGTACCAGGTTCGGAAGCTTCAGCTAGGCCAAAATGCTGCAGCCAGACTGGTCGCAGGAACTTCAAGAACCGACCATATAACACCAGTATTAAAATCTCTACACTGGCTGCCAATCAGCTTCTGGGTGCAATACAAAGTGTTGGTCGTTACCTATAAAGCCCTTACATGGCTCGGGCCCGAGTTTCTTGAGGGAGTGCCTCTCCCTACATAATCCTCCCCGCACCCTCAGAACAACGGGGAAATATGTTCGTGAATACCCAAAGGTAAGATTGGCAGCAACGCACCAAAGAGCTTATTCAGCGACAGCTCCAACCCATTGGAACGCACTCCGGAAGAGATTCGACTTAGTTTAACATTGGAAGCCTTTAAGAAGGCATTGAAAACCTATCTCTTCTGGGTAGCATACCCTCCCGATTTGCTTTAAAGAAACTAGTCCCTAATAGATTATCTGATGTCCTCGACTGTTTTTATATACTGTTTTTAAAATTTTAGACTGTATTAATTGTAACTGATGATATATTGTACTATGACATGGGTCATACATTTTTATTGTGTGTGAACCGCTTTGATCTGAAGGAAAAGTGGTATATAAATAAAAAGTTTATTGTTATTATTATTATTATTAGTGTTGAATTTATTTCCATTGAGCTGGAACCCAACGTAGTTTGTATGAATCACACATCTCCAATATAACATATAAATTGACCCTAATGGTATCATCCTAAATATGTTTGTTCCAAAATAAGTCCTATAATGCTCAAGACAGAAAGAGTTTAGAATTACAACCTAAATCTTCCATTACAGTGGGTCTGCTCTCTAGTCTTTATACATTAAAAAAATCATCCTCACTGTATGAAAATTGCCAGGGTCTAAGAACCATTTTTGAATTATTATTTGCTAAGAAATGGCACAGTACAGCCACAACAAATAAATCTCAATTAGCTTCAGTGGAAGAGAGATGAGAATAGAAAAGATATTGGTCATGCCTATTGAAAACTATGTGACTTCTAAATTCTTAATACAGTGGTACCCCGGGATACGAATGCGCCGCCTTACGAAATTTCCGGGTTACGAAAAAAATCCATTTAAAAAAACTGTTCCGGGTTACGAAGGTTTTTTCGGGTTACGAAAATTTTTTTGGTGCTTTTCGGTGCTATTTCACACGAAATCGCGGCTTTTCCCCATTAGCGCCTATGGCTTTTTCGACTTACGAAGTATTCCGGGTTACTAAAGCGGCGGCGGAATGAATTAATTTCGTAACCCGGGGTACCACTGTATTGTTTTGATTGTGCCCTTTATGTTTAGCACACTTAAAAGGCATACTGCCTTTGGCATATTACAGTTTGGTATAAGAAAACCCAAGAGCCAGTGTGGCATATTGGCTTGAGTGTTGGACTAGAACTCTGGAGATGAGGGTTCAATACCTCGCTCAGCCATGAAATCCACTGGGTCACCTTGGACAAATCACATGCTCTCAGCCACAGAGGAAAGGAATGGCAAACCTCCTCTGAACAAAATCTTGCCAAGAAAACCCCATGATAGGTTGGCCTTAGAGTCACCATAAGTTGGAAATGACTTGAAGGCACACAGCAACATAACAAAACTCCATTTGTGGGGTCACCCTAAGTCGACAGGCAACTGGAAAGCACATATACACACATACTATCTTTAAGCTGCAGTCCTATGTATTCTTGAGAGCTGGTGTTGTATTTTCAGCATTGGACTATGACACTAGAGACCAGGGTTTGATACCTCTCTCAGTCATGTAAACCCATTGGGTGGCCTTATATATAAATTATATATTATATAAAATGTCAAAATCAAGGTTTTCTTTTTAAAATGTATATAAAAATATTTTCAAGCTGTGGGTGGTTGAATCTGTGGATAAGGAATCCAGGGATACAGACAGTTGACTGTATACCTTACTTTAAAAACAGCTAGATAGGGTTTTTTAATCCCTCATCTTTCTGTGCTTCTAACTTTGCCACAGTCACAGTTAGTATTGAATATGCAGGGTTTTTTTTAAAAAAAATATAGGCATTCTTATTAATGTCTGTAGAAAATACACACTCCATTACTACTACAAGCCTCAGCTGATCCCTCATTGAAACTAATCACAGTGTTACCAGTTTAATTAACTTGTGCTGCTGTCTTGTCCCCATAGAAATAAAGAGTTCTCCTGTTAGCTAGACTTCATTCATAAGGATTTCCTGTCAGGAAGGGCCAGTATTTCATGACTATATGCAAACTGCAGAGACAAGGCAGGCCTGCTTATGTAACAATATTGTCTTAAAGAAGTCTTTTGTCATCCCCTTTTCTTTTTATCCCTCATCCACCACCTCCCTTTTAAATGTGAGAAACAGCACTTTACATTAACTAAGAGGAACACTGATGGGTTAATTTATGCAAAGTCAAGAGAGAGAGAAAGAATGCAGGTTGTTTTTTTAAAAAAAATTAATGGAATCAAAATGTTTAAGAACAAAAGAGTGGGGATTTGTCATTAAAGCAGAAAGCAAAAGATACTAATTCTGCTATTTTGAATTTGAGTTCAAGGCAACATAATCACAGTGGAACTATGTCTACAGTCCAGTACACACTTACTTAGATGTCAGTCCCACTAAACTAAATATGCATAAGATTGGGCTGTCAAGCAGGTGAAATTCAGATGTTATGGTAGAAATGAACCATCGTTCCCTTTGGTGTTCAAAGTGGGGAAATTCCAATAATAGACATTCACTGAAGTGAACTTTACAATGTCCACAAATCTCCCCTGAGCTTGTATCAGCAGTGTTGTAGATTTAGATACAAGCACGTTAAGTACTAATGTGCCATTTCTCAGATAAGCAGATATACAGTGGACAGTACAATCTTTTGAGAGGCTTAAGGTCATTAATGCTTATACATTACTTTAATTGGACTTCTTGTAGATACAAGGTACCATCTGATCTGATGCCTCCCGATTCTTCACAGTAAAGTAGTAAGTGAAGTGGGACTTGCAATATTCCCCATGGGAAAAAAATCAGGATACTGACCTCCAGACAGAGATAGTTATCTAAAAACAAGGGGTGTCCTGAATGCAAACATCCCTCAGTCTTGCATCCTTGGTATTTCTCTGAATTTCATTTGCATTTGATCTCTGATACTTGCTTTGGCTCAGAACTGTGAACATCTTGAGATGTTTTTCTTTCCCTGGACATTCATGTGACTGTTTCTATGCATTTTGGCTAATGTATACCTTTATTTGTATATCTATTTACTGCAAACATTAACCCCATGACTAAAATGTGTTTGTGTCTATTTTTTTAATTTAATTTTTAAGCTACATGTATTTTAAAATGGGCTCATGTGAGCAGCTCTTAAGATGAGTTGCATATTATTATTATTTTGTCCCAAGTCTTGGAAGCCAAAAAAATGCTATTGCCAAGTCCAATGAAATGCTTTTATTTACTTTGATTTATTGTGATCCATAATGAATGAGAGAGGGTTGTCACAGGTCAAAGTTGACTTTACAGTAGTTAACAACAATAAATGAATGAGAGACCGCCAAATCACATTATCGTCTACAGCCCTGCTCAGGTCTTGCAGATTCAGGACCTCTGTCATTGATTGAGTCTATCAATCTGTAGTGCTGTCTTCCTCTTTTTCTACTGGCTTTTACCTTACCAAGCATAATAACTCCAAAGTATGTCAGTTTCAGTTTAGTCATCTTGGCTTCTGGAGAGAGTTCAGGCTTGATTTGCTCTGGGACCATCCATGGACCATCCTAACTTTAGTATTCAATGACAGTATTCAATTTTTCCTACCAAATATATATTTTAAGAATTCTTTTTTACATGCTTGCACACTTTCCTGGGGCAATGCATGCACTAATCCTGGTTTTTTCTTTCTCCTTTCTTGTTTCTTCTTACATGAAATATCTCACAGCATTAGACTTGTATTTGTATTTATTAATTGAAGTTTGGAATCTGAAGTAGTAAATCATCTGGAAGCACTGAAAAATAATTTTGGATCTCATTCCTTTTTTAAAATATCCATTTCATGTCTTTTGGTAGTGTCTATGGAAAAGAATGCATGTTGTCTGAGAAATCCATACTTATATGAATCTTACAATGTGGTTAGGAAGTGAAAATGGGCACAAAACCATGAGCTGTGTGTGCGTTTTTAACATGACTAAAATTCACACCTTATAGAAGTGTGCACTAACACACATACAATAGGATATACAAAAATGAGTACTGATCAAAATGGCACACATTATAAAAATTGCTATAAAATATTAACCAGTTTCTGTGTGGAAAAATACGCCTCCCTATTTGGCATGGAAACAGGAAATAAGAATACTAGTGGAAAATTATGGAATTCATAAGAAAGGCAGTAATATAGTAGGTGCCTTCAAGTTTCCTATGAACTTATGGTGACCCCCTGAATTATATATATATATATATATATATATATATATATATATATATATAATTTTTTGTACTCTGGTGCCACAACGAACTACAAATCCCAGAATTCCATAGCATATAGCCATGGCAGTTAAAGTGGTGTCAAACAGGATTATATCTGCAGTGTAGATGCAGCCTTTGATGCTGATTAAGATGGTATGGGCAGACAGCTGACCTTTGTGTGTACATAGATCAGTTTTCAGATATACCTTTACTGGATTTAGAATCTTCTACAAAATCAGGGGATACTGAGTTATAAATTCAGCAGATCACATCATCTAAAATATTTATTTTATTCAGATTGCAATCTTGTTTACACATAACCTAAATGAATACCGGTGATGGTGGGGGCTTTCTTCTGGATAAATATATGTAGATTTGCCCTTATAAAGTAAAATTTAGACCCTCTTCACACCTCAGTCTATTAACCCAGCCTTGTTGCATAAAAAACATCAATGTGAATGAAATATTTGTGAATGGATCTGTACTTCAGAAAGCAACGGTTGCCCGCCTTGCCGGGCAGACCGTTTTGCCACTAGATGCGGTTGGACTACAAGCCCAGAGGGCTCTGGGGCTTGCCCGACTCCCTATTGGTGTGCGGGGGCGGAAGGGGCGGCCCTTCCGCTCCACGACGCTCTGGGAGACGGTTTCGTTGGTGCGGGGCTTCCGGTCCTCCAAGGCTGCCCATTGGTGGGCTGGGCCTTGGAGGCGGGGCCCCGCACAGCATGCAGGGAGGGATGAACCTAGGCCTATATAAGGCCGTGTTGCTGGCCCTTTCCCTCAGTCAGTTGCTTGGCTTTGAGCAGAGCGGAGCCAAGCTGTGGAAGGGAGCAAGTCTTGGTGCTTCTCCCGCCCGCCCACCACTGTTGTTAGGTGGTTTTTAGTCACAACTTGGTGGCAGCATAGGCCAGGATCTGCACGTTGTGGTACCAGGGCTATGGAGCTCTGGTTTGGGAGTCAATAGGTACCCGGGGGCGAATAGGGCAGGTGTTTGGCCATTGCGGGGGCCAGAACGCAGGAGCGCCTCCCGGTGACTAGGGGCTTTGTGAATTGGTGAACGCAAGACAAGGTTTGCGGTCAAGTTGTGTTCCTTAGCCCCTAGGTCATCCCAAGCACCGGGTGGGTGCCCGGTTTGGATAATCAGACTACATCGGGTGGTTTGATTGCACAGATCCTGACCTTATGCTTTGTGCCAACCCTACCAATTGTTTGCAAATAAAGTTGTGGCCTTACTTCCAACATGTTGTACTGTGGTTATTTGACAGCAACATCTGAGGCAATATAGATTTGAGGTTAGGGTGAATTATGCTAAGGTGAAATAATGCACAACGAAGGTGCAACTTTAAAAAATAACATTCTTGTTCTCAATAATTCTTTTAATATAGTGGACCCTATACTCCTGTAGATACCAAAGTCTGTTGATGCTTAACTCCCATTACATACAATGGCATAGTAAAATGATGCCCCTCATATAGAATGGTAAAATCAAGATTTGCTTTTTGAATTAAAAAAAATTCAAGCTGCAAATGGTAGAATCCATGAATTCATGCATACAGAGGGTCGACTGTACAGACATCATATACTTCCCATTTTGGTATCTTAGCAGTGGCATACCATTGTCTTAATCCCTGTTCTCCATCCTGATGTTCTGTGACTTCTAATTTATTGTTGTTTTCTTAAGCACAACTTGCAACACAATCTCACTGTCTTGCAGTGTTATACTTTCTAAACATACTAGCCTACTAGTAAAATACACTAGTGAAAAAACACAGCTATGAGCCCTGAGGGTGCAAGCATGAAAAGAAACCCTGAAATCTCTTTTTGTCAACCTTACAGGCAACAAAGCAAATGTTCACTGTAGTGTTATATTAAATAAATAATACTTCCTTTACCTTTCCATACTAGAAATGCTCACAATATGCATAGGATGCCATCTGCAGGCAATCTTGTTATTTTTCCACATTCTGGTAGTTGCGTTTAATAAACTGATTGCATTTGACCAGTGAAAGTCATTGCTAAACTCTAAACATATGCAAATGCATTATCAAGATAAAGAGCAGAGATCAAATTATTCAGAGCACATAGTAGCAATACATTATTCTAATGTTATAGTTTATTTCTTGCATGATTTTGGATGTAGGAGTTTGTTTGGACGTGCTTTTTTTTTAACCAGAAAACAAAAGCAAAAAAATCTCCTGGTCGGGGAGTGAATTGGCATATTACATCACAAATATACAAGATTTTAACATGGGTTTTCAAACATTTTGCCATGTTTGTAAAATGAATACATTGATTGCCTTTTTTGGCAGTTTTTGTGGCCATCAAATGTTTAGCTTTGAAAAGTTAATACAAGGAGAAATAAAGCCTCCCTATCACCATCTGGCTGCCTGCGATGCACATGGAGCAAATTGTTTCTGGCAGGGACTCCCCCCACATTGGAGAGCTGCAGCACCAACAAACTCACCCAGTCAGGGTGTCAGAAGAATAATTGGTAATCTTATACCAAGAATAAGGAAAGAAAAAACAACCAAGGAACATGTTCATACTATAACATTTTGCTTCTTTTCAACAGCTCAGTTTCTCTTTGAATGCCATTTTTAACTCCCTTCCCCAAACAGAATGTGATTTTTGTGACCCCTAAAAAGTAGAGAGGTAAAGAATATTCACTGATTTCCTCAGCTCAGTGAAAAAAAGTGCCTTGACTCATCCCAACACCTTGTATGGGGAAAAGAAAATCAACATCTAATTAAAAGCCCAACGAGTACTTTAAAAAATGATGTTTTGCAATTTGCAATTACACTTTTTTGGGGGGGGGGGGGGTATCTCTTGCATGATCATGCAGATTTAGCAGTAACACACCTAAGCCTTAGTATAAAAGAGTTGTGAAGCAGAAGAAGGCTGTTTCATTGCTTTTGGAATAGAGTGTCCCTCCAAGGAAGGTAGCGGAAGGTTTTGTGGTTCACAGGATCCAACCTCAACCCTTGTGTTTGCACATCCTTCACCCTTCCCCTAGCACACAATCCTAATTCACAAGGCAACATGGGGTCTGAGATTCCAGATCCAACTTTTTCAGGGGGCTCATTAATTGAGGAAAGGCTAAACACTGCTTCCCCTCCTATCATTTTGCTGCTTAAAATTACCGCTCTCCAACAACCCTTTACAAGGGCAAAGGAGGGAACAGCTGTAGTTTAACATGCAATTTGCCCTTTTTATATTATTATTCATATAGGTTTTTTACTTTACAAATAAAGTTACCAAGAATCTTTCACGTATTTCCCCTCGCATGAACTTTATGAACAATTGTTTCTATTTTATGGGGCTGTGGAGCTGAATTCCCCTCCCTTATTCTCCTGCCAATAACGGTGGTGATAATGGTGGAGGTGATGATGATAAGACCATCACAAATATACTTCTCACATTTCTTGCCTGCTGCAGACTCTACATTCTGATCCAGAGCGTGTTTATTCAGACATAAGACTTTCGATGTTGAATCAGATTTAAGACTGTAGTTTGAAATATGATTACAAGAGAGTAAGCTGTATTGAACACAGAGGGACTTGGTTCAGAGAAAAGATGTAAAAACAGGCTGTATTTGAAGAAGACATCCATACATTATACTAGGACCAGGAGGGTAAAATCCGGGATTAAAACACTCTAGTAAATACTATGGTAATTCTGCTTAAAAGTCATTTTGGGACCTGTCATTGTGAACTTTAAAGGTATTTTTAGCATTCAGAAATCTTGACTTGAAATTTTAGTACTGAGGCACTTTAATCAAAACTATTTGTAGAAGGTAGGGCCTGATCAACAACTCCTCGCTGTGGGGCATTACTATGGATGATTTCTAATCTCTCAGTTTCAACAGCCAAAGTACACCTGTGTAACAACAAGTAAAACAGATCTGATTTTTAGCTGGTCTAAAAATGACTATTGGAGCATTATAATGTCTAAAATCTCTTAGTATTAGTAATGAAATTTCAGCCGCCTTCTTCAGGTTAAGAACAATCATTTCTTGATTTCTTGATTTTTAAAGTTGCACAAAAGTGCCATGGCTTATCACCAGATCTTCAAAGAACTGTACAGCCTGGTTCAGTAGTCTTGCACAAATCCTACAGGTTCTTCCAAAATATTTCAAAATATTGTAGTAACATCTAAGTGGTGCATATATACAGTGGATTCTTGCTGTACGCTGGAGTTTGGTTCCAAGATCCCAGTGGATAACAAAATCCATAGATGCTCAAGTCCCATTAAAAATAATGACATACCAAAATGGTGTCCCTTATAAAAAAATAGAAAATTATGGTTTGATATTTGAACATTTATACTTTTTTTGAACATTTTCAAACAGTGGATGCTTGAATCCATGTATAAAAATCTGTGTATAAGAAAGGCTGACTGTACTACTTACAGGAATGGATATGAGAGAAAGATACTAAAAACAAGCATTTTAAAAGGCTGAAATTTCAAGGCTTGTCCTTCAAGAGGGCTGCTGTTAGAAATGTCTATAGAGTGTCTAAAATAGAACTGTTACTACAATAGGTTGAACATCAGGGTTTTTTTCTCTTTCTGAGGTATATTTGTAATAATTTTGCTCTCAAGACAATACTGCCATGCAACAAGGAAAGTGTATAGAACTTATGAGTCATAATCAAAGAATAGGATGCTTGCACAGATTATTCATAACAAGCCAGTATCTTACATAGTTGCTAGCGATTTTCTCCCGTCTGTTCCTGCTTGGTGATGAAGAATGGTATTTTAATAGGCAGATGGTAGAGACAATTACAGTTTGGGGCTCAGCTGGGAGTTACGTCAGTTTATTGCAAATTATTCGTTGATAAATGCTTCTGTTTACAAGCAAAGTCTTAAGCAGCTTTATAATCAGTTTATCAGCTGTAGCCTTATTTTTGACAGCTTGCCTGAAGGGGTATGCAAACATATTCCATGGTCATTTAGAAATCATGCTGACCATGCAGAGATGCTGATAGACAGACCTTGTGCACCTGTAGATTGCTTACTGTGTGCTGTTTGTTGTTCTACAGGTTAGTTCAGGCGATGGTGCAGGAAATAATAAAGCTAAACCCACTGGGTGCTGTACAAAGAAGCGAGCAGCATGTTTCCACATAATTTTAAAGAGCAATAATAAGATTTCTACAAAAATATTTGTTTCTGTCTAATGAATTCCTATATAGACAAGATGAGTGTTGTGCCTGCAGATCTCCCACATTCATAAAGACATTTTTGTTCATTTCACCATGCAGAGATATGTGCATATTCCTTCACTGCCTTTGTTGAAATGCATGGGTCACTTAGCCTATATGAGAGCATGGTCTGCTCTCCACCATGTTGTGTGACACTTTCATTTCAGGTATTTACCAAAATAAATACCTTATGCTAGATACTGAGGTTGGTGAGATGAGTAGAGGTAACAAGTATATAAATACCTCTTCTGAAAAAAATCCAGGTACATGGACCTAGAACATGGATTATGGAGCCTAAGAGCTTAAATTTAGATTATTTGGAGGAAATCACACATGTAGTGATGAGGAAGAATATATTAAAAATGCTCCTTTAGCCCAGGTAAATGAGATTTCATTTGTGAGGTTTCATCGGACTTTGCAGTAGGATTTCTCTTTCAGCTCACAACCAGAAGGCCTATATTTAGGGGATATGGCTAGATGGGCTTTTTAAAATTCAGCTGTTTAAAATCAAGGATTGCTATTTGTGCTAGCTGCTTAATAGTTTTATATTCTTGACACTAGTCTTCCTGGAATGATTTCACATAAGACTGTTATTTTTTAAACAAGAACAACAACAGCCTCTTAATAGAAAGATATCTATTTACTCTGATTAGCTCTGAATTTGAACTTTCCAGAAGGAAATTTATAAGCCTCTTAAAATGTACAGAACTTCTAAAAATATGATTCTCACCATCTCCTGTCATGGCAGCTCAATCGGGAGAAAGGCCAATAAAATTTATTATACTATTTTTCTGTGAATTATTTTCCCTTCTTCCAAATACAGATTTAGTTTATTTGTGTCCCAATCTAGTGGAACTTTACATTCATTACTACAGTCGAGCACTGTACTTGAAAGACACAGACTTACACCCTTATTTATAATCAGAAAGAATAGGCTGCCAATAACAAAAGCAAGTCACATGGCAAAATATACTGGTTCCTCTTTAGCAACAGATAGTTTGAGCTTTGTTTCAATATCATTTAAAAAGGGTTACTGGGCAGTGCTAACTCTTTCAGAAAAAAGTCCTTTTAATGAAAATAAAGTACTTTGTAAAATGGCACATGTTTTCTTAGGTATATATGACAAACATTTTTGAGACATTATGAATGTATTAGGTTTATTTTCTCTAGCTTCCTTTAAAAAAACATAAATATGTTGTATAACCTTGCCATATGATTGCATAGCATATCCCAGGGTGTAAAATGGCAATACTGTGAAAGCAACAATATTTGAAATATTGGGTGGAAGAATTTCTGAGCAAGGAAAAAGACCTAAATCCCTTCAGTATCTTACATAGTCTTACATGTCTATGTGGTTACTTAATGAATTGGAGCTGAATTGAGTCCATCTCATGCTTTACCGTCTTGCTGCAGACCTTATCTTATTAGCATAGAAAGGTCCCCATTCACAGTGGGAATAAGAAAAACCCTAACTTATTCTCTTAAGGTGTATGTGCACTGGGAAAATTTATAATATATGAAAAAGAGGGAGTCTACCACAAAGCATTTCAGCATAGTTAGACAGCATCTCTTGCACAACACTGCTGTTTTATTTTGTAGCCCATTCTTTTACTACATGTTACAGGACATGTAAAATAATAAAAAAACTACATGCATTAACAGTGTTGTAATAAATCTGTCTTATTACTCTTCAGGGATGTTGGATACAAATGTTGCCGTTTTAGACAAAGGATAATCATATAAATTCCAAATTACCTGCCTTTAATGGCTGCAGGATTAGTACATGCAGAGCTAAATTTAAGATTAGAGGTTGGGTATCATGACAATGCCCTGTGAAATATTAAACAAGGAAAAATTACGAAGAAAAGCAATACCGGGATATTATATTATTAATCCTAATGTAGTGCCAGTGTTTCCATTACTTTTATAGAAATAAATTTAGATGAGCTGTTGTGGAAAGTCTTTGTGTAAATGGGTTATTCTCTATATAGATGCCGAAAAGAAAACAGGTGTCCTACCAAACATTTAGGAGGTGCATAAACAAGTGGAAAATGTTGTGAATTGTTTAGCAACAGTAAAGACTGCTCACAAAATCCTTTTGATTTATTGCTGTGTATGGTTCAGATCCCTATCATTTATTCTTAGGTTTTTTTATTCAAAAACTTGTATAAACCATGAGTTGGCATGTTGGAGAATACTGAAAAGGCATTAATCAACCCAAATAAACAAGTGCACAGATCTATCTAACAACTGTGAAGTAGTTAATAATTTTTAAGCAATTTTATTACAGAAAAAAGGTCTAAAAGAGTAGTGCTTAATTATCTGGACTCCTCTGTGCTGGGCTCTCTTTTGATTGTATTAATGAAGCAGCTGGCCCATTGTTTCTCTTTAATTCCTCTATTGTTTTAAGAATATGTCAAAGCTCTTTATTCTTTTATCAGGTACTGTGCAGAAGGAACCACACAATACCTCATATTCCTACTGTATTTGCCAATGCACAAAGAAACCTCCAAAGCATTTTTCAAAAAAGGGGCACACATAATTTATAAGTTTTATTCCTTGCTCGACTCTACTGTCAAAAATTTCAACAGTATTGGATTTAAATTTATTAGTTTTTTTTGTTAAACAGTGTTGCTACGTATAGATACATGCACTCCGTTAATGTCAAAACCCAGAAATCCAAACTGGTAAGTCTTAATGGGAACGTTCTCCAGTACAGCAAAGTTATTCTATAACGCTGAATAAATGCCCATACCTTCCCAAAGGAAAATATCTGGTTTAGAGTTTTCTCTTTAAATGGTTAAAAGAAAAGATGAATGCAAACAAAGATTCTTCCCCAGGCCTATTTCTAAAATGTCCTTTCAAAAACTATAAGCTATTCAGATTGGAGCAAGCCTGGCTGTGCCTGGGTGTCATTTTAAGTCTGCAAACTAATGCAAATTGTCGATTCAATGAGCTCTGATAGTCTCCTGACCCTCCTTCACGGAAACATATGTACACAGGAAATGGACACTTCTGCTGCTCGGCAGTGACAATCAAAGGCATTACACACACAAATTAGAAGCAGAAGGGGAAAAGTGGAGGGGGAGAATCGGAATAACTTGGTTGCACAGTAGGTAGTGGGTTGAGACTGATTAGCAGCCAAAGAAAATTTTGTGAGCAACTTTTTTCAATCTTAAACCTCTAGATATCATATGTTCGCATGGCAAGGGTCCAGTTTAAATGGTCTAACAAAGAACAGTTTGTGTATTAGGTGGAACTTGCATTCACATAACCATTAAGACAAAAGGAGAGCAGCCTCTTTCTCAAAGAGACCCAAATTACAAGAAAGCCACTGCTGCCTTGCATTTGGCCTCTGCCTTTGTCTCAGGAGGAAAGCAAAACTATTTTTAGCAATTCTCTTGGAAAGACAGAGAAATTAAAAGCAATCATACGGGACGAATCGGTAGCCATATGGTAGCAGTGATTTGGAAGCAAATCTCAAATGGAGTCTGCAGGGAAGACTCTTTTTGAAAACCACAGTGACCCTTGAATTATATATTCATCTTAAAGCAAACAAAAAGTACCAAAATTGCAAAGGAAGGTGAGCTGCAAAGTGATTCAAGGGACCTTGAAACTGTAATACATGCTCTGGTAACTTCTCGCTTAGATTTCTGTAATGTGCTCTACATGGGGCAACCCTTGTACCAAGCCCGGAAGCTTCAGCTAGTACAGAATATGGCAGCCAGATTGGTCACTGGTGTTTCCCGATTTGACCATATAACACCTATTCTGAAAGATCTGCACTGGCTGCCTATTCGCTTCCGAGCACAATACAAGGTGTTGGTTATTACCTATAAAGCCCTACATGGCTTGGGCCCGAGTTACTTAAGGGACCACATCTCTCCATATAATCCACCCCACACACTCAGAACAACCGGGAAGAACTTGCTAGAAATTCCATCATCTAAATATGCTACTACATCCCAGAGGGCCTTCTCAGTAGCAGCCCCACAAATCTGGAACAGTCTTCCTGAGGAGCTCCACCTTATCATCCCCCCGGAAACATTTAAAAAGAGGCTTAAAACCTTCCTCTTCTGTCAAGCCTTCCCCTCTGGAACATGAAGTTGTGTATTTTGATCCCATCGACTCTCTGCCTCACCCTATTGAATGACTGTTTCAGATTTGTATAGTGTACATTGTGTTACTGGTTTTTATCTATTTTTATGATGTGTTTGTAACTGGTTTTAATTCTTTGATCTTTTGGAAAAGCGGTATATAAATAAAATTATTATTATTATTATTATTATTATTATTATTATTATTATTATTATTATTATT
>NC_056525.1:224845238-224875949 GCF_019175285.1 Sceloporus undulatus
TACATAGTACCAAAATTGCAAAGGTACATTTCCTGACAACATTCAATGTGGTAAAGATGGAGGAGTTGCATTACTAAAATTACTTCTCATTCTAATTCTAGCATGTTTACAACCCAAGACATGACAAGTGCTGGTGACATTGTCATCAGTAATGTCTAAGATATACAAGATGTACCACTATTTTTTCTATGTACTGGACAGGAGGAGGCTTATCTTAAATAATTTGGCCACAGACCAGAGTTCTGTAGATGTACCAGTGCAAGCAGATTTTCTTGTGGAAACAGGTTTCGGGGGCAGCCTTGCATGCTCAGTGGAGCAACACCTGCATGTGAAAACTAGAGCTTCTCTGTCTGCAATAACCCTCTGAGTTGGAGTGATTTTTGTGTAAAAAAAAGACCTTGGCTGCTGCCACACTGCAGAATGAATGCAGTTTGACACCACTGTAACTGTCATGGCTCCATCCTATGGAATCCTGGGATTTTTTTATTCTGCAGTCACAGACCCAACAAAAGAATCATGGGATTTGTGGTTTATTGCAGCACCAGAGCACTCTGATGGAGAGAGCTAAATGTCCCACAAAATTACAGACCTTGGAATTCCATAGCATTGAGCCATGGCAGTTAAAGTGGTGTCAAACTGCATTAATTCTGCAGTGTAGATGCAGCCCCTGCTCGTTCATCAAATCCGTGGTGTGATTGCTACTTCAAACAGCAAAGCTCTGGTACCAGAACAAACTACATTTCCCAGAATCCTGTAGCATTGGGCTGGAGAAAGAGAGTGGTGCCAAACCAGATTATTTCTGCAGTATGGATGCTGCCTGAGTTTGTTTTTCTGTTTCACTGAACTCCTATGTAGGGTTGTGGCTTACAATCCCCTTATGTTTGCCTTTCATTGTGTTGCAAAATAAATGTCTATCGATCAGAGGGATAAATTAGAAATGATAATGCAGACATCAAGTATCTCAGCAATTCCCTTGCATTGCACAGTGTAGTTATTAAAATGCTGTTTTGCCATTGTAAGAAACCATGAACTCCACGTGCCATGGCTGAAGTTATATGCTGTTACATGAGATACATTTTTTCTTATATTTTACTCTATAGGTATAGCCATACACTATAACTGCGCTTTTTGTCAGTGTTGTAGCCTAGCAACAGATAATACCATTAGGCTACTGAATAGTTCCGGTTTGACAAGTAAGGGAGTAATTTTTTTGTGTTTATCATCTTTGCTAATGATGGGATCCTTTCCAAAGGACTTGTCTTAATCTTAATTAGAGTTTATCGGCTGAGGTCTGCCTGACATTCTGCAGGCGCTGATTTCGTAAATCATAAAAACAGCACATGAAAAAAAAATTAGCAGGACTCAGTGATATTGGAAGCAACTGATTATTGCAGAAGAAGTATGAATTTCCAAAACGTAATCAACTCTGAACTGTGGCTAGATTCTTTGCTTTCAAAATTTACAGGGAAAATGTGTTGCAGTTTTGACAGCAATTATGAAGGTCATTTATAAGTTTCCTGTTACAAACCAGATCTGTTTCTACAAGATCCTGGATCATAAACATTAGTAAGAACAGACAGCCCAGGCCTTCTTAACATAGATTTTTAAAAGAGTCAGCTCTTGACCTTTCCTGGAAAAAAAAAATGCAATTATGCACTGATGGAGCACCAAAGGGATTAAAATGGTGACGGGGAGAAGAATCCTGATAAGTCTTCCTTTCAGAGCAAACAGCATTCTCAATATTTCTTTCAGATCCAGGTTGTCAGAGGCCACGTTGTCAGTGTTGAGAAACTGGAGCGTGTCCAAAGGAGAGCGACTAAAATGTTGAAAGGTCTGGAAACCATGCCCTATGAGGAAACGATCTTTCGGGAGCTGGGGATGTCGGATGAGCCTGAGAAGAGCCAGGTTTGAGATGTATGGTGATATGATAGCCCTGTTTAAATATTTGAAGGGATGTCATATTGAGGAGGGAGCAAGCTTGTTTTCTGCTGCTCCAGAGACTAGGACCCGGAGCAATGGATGCAAGCTGCAGGAAAAGAGATTCCACCTCAACATTAGGAAGAACTTCCTGACAGTAAGGGCTGTTCGACAGTGGAACAAACTCCCTCAAAGTGTAGTGGAGTCTCCTTCCTTAGAGGTCTTCAAACAGAGGCCGGATGGCCATCTGTCGGGGATGCTTTGATATGGATTTCCTGCATGCCAGGGGGTTGGACTGGATGGCCCTTGTGGTCTCTTCCAACTCTACGATTCTATGATTCTATGAGGCCTGGTTAGAGTAGCTGTTTCACCTCTATGCTTCATCTCACCTGTTCCGCTGCCACCCTTTCCTTCCACTTGCTGCAACAAGCAGGAATGTAGTTTTATCAAAAGAAGAGGCATAGAGGGGGATGGTGTGCTGGAATCAAAAAGACTCCATTGCTATCACCATGATCATCATCATATCATCATCCTGCCTTCTTCATGATATGGGACTTACAACAAGTTAAAACAAACATTGTTAAAAGTTAAAGTTTAAAAGCAATTACAGTCGACACTCCACATTTACAATTTTGACTTTTGCGGATTTGATTATTTGCAGATTTTATTAATATATTTTCTCAAGGAACCTCTAGGTCCTCCAGCACAACTCTGCTGGATGTTGACCATAGTAGAATTGCATTGAAGGACCTAGAGATTTCTACAGAAAACACATCTCTAGGTATTTGTAGGTCCTGCAGAGAGATTCTGTTGTCTACCTCTGGCATAAGTTGACTATACAGTTGTGCTGGAGAACCCAGTGATTCCTAGAGAGGTGTTCTTTCAAGTTAAAAAAAGTTTTTCCCCCTTTGGGGTTTTTCCACTTTCACAGGGGTCCTGCACCCCTAACCCCAGCAAATGTGGGAGGTTGACTGTAAACCATGATAAAACTGAAAGTTAAAACAAATTAAAGCAACAACAAGAAATAAAAACCCAGCACATTAGGCAAGGACTGTTTTCCCTGGGGTGAAAACAGATCTCAAGGGTCTACTTGAATAAAAAGGCTTTTATCTCCTTGTGGAAAGATTATAAGGAGAGTGCCAGTCTAGCCGTTCCGGGAAAGACCTTCATCTTTCATTGCCATAGATGACCAAGGCTGCTGTCACACTGCAGAATTAATACAGTTTGACATCACTTTAACTGTCATGGTTCCATTCTATAGAATCCTGGGATTTGTGATTTGTTGTTACACCATTGCTCTGTGACAGAGAAGGCTAAATATCTCAAAACACTACAAATCCGAAAAATCTATAGCATTGAACCATGACCGTTAAAATAATGTCAAACTGCATTAATTCTGCCATGTAGATGCAGCCTAAGAGCCACAGTAGTCCTGGTCTTGGCTATAGGCAATCCTAACATCTGCGTTTGATTTTGCTAATAATTGAGGGAACTAAAAGTGCTCACAGGAGGGGCTCGAAAGAGCTTGTGGAAGAGGAGCAGATAATATAAAAGTAGAGAGTTTGAGTAAATATGTGCCTTTGAGGGGATATTTGGAAGAGATGACCTTGACTTGATTGTTTGTATACAGATTGTTTATACACGGATTTTTTTTACACAGATTCAAGCATCCACGGGTTGAAAATGTTCAAAAAAAGTATAAATGTTCAAATATCAAACCTTGATTTACCATTTTTATAAGGGACACCATTTTGCTATGTCATCATATTTAATGGGACTTGAGCATCCACAGATTTTGTTATCCATGGGGATCTTGGAATCAAACCCCAGCGTATAACAAGGATCCACTGTAGATTGAATTGTCACAGGCTTAGACAATAGCCATGAAGAAAACATGAAAGCTAGTAAAACTAGGATGTGAGAGAATATTGATGGATGTAGATTTCTCCTATAACTGACAAGGTTCATTGCTTGTTGGTGCATCTAACAATGAGATGTCTGTCTGTGTGTGGGCATATATGTGTGAAGAAATACTTATCCCATGAGTGATATAGGCATTAGCAAGACTATTTGAGTTCACCATAATTTAACATTTAACTGAACATACAAGGATAAGATTGCAGTTTTAAAAGGTTGGTTTGACTATATAGCTTTACTTCGATGGGATTTAGTAGTGCATGTGGAGATATTACATATTTAAGGGAAATATTTTACATGTTTGCTTCTAGATATCCACAACCTGGATTGTGTTGTGCTTCTCTGAAACCATCTGCATTCCCATTCTGTTTTGCTTCATACCAGATGCAAGGTTTTTTTTTAACCATGCACATTTTTTTTCACTTTGGAATTTGTATGGCATTATTTTATGTGAAAGAAAGTATGCCATTTTGAATTTATATATTTTTCAACATTGACTAAAGTGCCTATGTGTGTTTTTCAGTAGTGTGCATTCCTATTTTTATAATGTACTTAGATTTTTTCTCCCTCAGTGCTTTTATTACTCTGAAACACACTGAAAACCTTACAAATGTGCAAATGTGCAGAGTTTAAATGTAAGAGTCACTTTGTTTTCCTACTGTAGTTGTAAAATGAATACATTTTGTCAGACTTAACAAAAAAAAATAATTTTCAGCAGCAAGCACACACTCACTGCATAATTTCAGAATTTATGGGCTGAATCCTCTTAATTCAGTATGTTGTCATAATTATGGCAATGTAGGCAGTGGCAATGGGAGGGAAAAGATTGTGGGTGCAGCAGCCATGAATGAAGAAAGGCACTGAGGAAAAGCATATTTTTGGCTGGTATCCTGTTAATAACACATGTAAGCATCCGTCCAATGTTTGCCTATACTTTATTTTAGTCATTGCAAAAGTTGGAATTCTTTTTCTCCTTCCCAAACTGCCAAAGCCTTCCCAAGACCTCACTACTGAGCTGCTACAGCTATCAAATGGCTGGTGGAGAGTGTTTGTGGAAAGCAGAGATTTGTCTGGGTATGTCCCTGAAGCCAGATCCAGAACAATAACATCCTCATCCAAGACATCCAGAGGACACTAGTAGAGCTTGGCAAATTATATTATCTTGCATCTGACTGTGGGGACATAGCCAAACATCTCTCCAATCACCCACACATATTCTTCACCAGCCACTGAATGTTTGTGTTGTGGGGGCTGTCGCTATTGATCACTGAGTCCTGGAAAGTATGAGAGGAGAGTCATAGGGTAGTTCTTGTTGCAGAATGTTCTTGCTTAGCTCTATGTTGCACAAGTTCAGTCTTTGACAGCCTTTTCTCCTAACTAGTGTGTGATCCTGGAAAAAATATAATTAGTGTTGCTAGTGTGTGTGTGTGTGTGTGTGTGTGTGTGTAGTGGACCAACAAGATTTTGGATGCAATCTAGATTTTGACTCCTCATTCAGAAATGTGTATATTTTGTGCCTAGGCACTCCATGCACCAAGTACACAAACCTAATGATTCAAAACTTCAAATATATTATGCGGATTAAGCAAATCTTCAACAATTTTTTATTCTGCCTTATTTTGACTTTTCAATTTCTTTTCAAATGTTTTGGCATTATTTCTTTTCATAACCAGCGTGAGAGAAAGGTTTGATTTTCTGAGTTTGGGGAAATGATAATAGTCACAATAATGGTCACAATAAATTTGCAGTCAGAGATTGTAGCCAAATCCAGCTGCATTACTAGTGAAGGGTGGATGTGAAGAAACTTTTCCTGCCTTCAGACTTTTGTATCACTTTTGAGGCCTGGGAGCTCAGCCTTGGTTTGAGCATACTGCCAGTGATGTTGTTTTGTTTGCTCATCTTTGAAAGCTAATAGGACTGGATTAATTAATTGTCCAAGATTCCTCAAAAACAATGTCCTAATTCTTCTGTTTAGCTGTTGCATATCATACACTGTTGTTATCTCTTCCACCAGATTTTGGCAACAAGTTGTTTTAAAACTGTAATCTCTTTGATGAAGGGGAAAAAATGAAGTGTAGTTGAAAAGGCAGTTATGCTCAAAGATAAACACAGCAATATGACTTATCAAAATTGGTAACCAGTTGTGGGTTTCCCCCCCCTCCATTGTCTAATTAATACAACATATAGCTTTAGCTATATATACAAAACCTGCAGAAGAAAAAGCTTTATAACATACAAAGTATGCAACAATATTTCAGCCATCACTGTACTGGATAGGTATCTAGGCCTGAGAGTTGAGATAACACAATATAAGTGCTTTTCCTGTCTAAACATGTTAAATAAATGAACATTCACTATCACATTCAAATACATTAGTACATTACTTGCATAGTTAATTTTCTTTTTAATGCACCCCGCGTGGCACACTATAGCTCTGTGCTATATCTCACAGTTTGAAGAAAGGACCCCTTTTAGACAAAGCTCTAGTTGAAAAAAGCTTTATGAAACAGATCGTTGGCATATCTGAACAGAAGGTTTGGTTGGCATGGGCACAGCTTAAACAGCTAATGTGAAGATGCTTATTATTTCATAAGGTGTCCCCACCCTGCAAGGGTTATGGCAGCAAATACCAGCAAAGGGTAATAATGCCTTTATGAGGACACTAAATTATATTTTGCAGTTGCTTTTACTTGATTCTTACAGATAGCTTGTTGGAATAAATCTTTACTAAATAATTCTACACAAGCACACATGCAATAGATATGGCCAGTGTGGTAGAGATAAACAGAAAGTTCAGCAAAAACGTTAACTGATAGAAACAGTTGACCTATGTTATTTGTTGTGTCCCTTCAAGTCATTTTCAACTTATGGCAGCCAACCCATCATGGGGTTTTCTTGGCAAAATTTGTTCAGAGGGGGTTTGCCATTGCCTGTCACCAGTGGGTTTCCATAGCAGAGCAAAGATTCAAACCCTGGTCTTGAGATGCACAGTCTAACACTCAAACCACTAGCTGGCTACCTAGTTGATCTAAGTTGATGTCAATTAAAAAACAAACAAACAATGGCTCCATCTAAGTGAGTATAAGCCATTCAAGAGTTACAGAGGGTTAACCTCTCGTTAATTTTCAGTACTGCTTGTGTCATTTCAAGCTATATTTTCAGCATGGCTGCCTCAAAGCATTTTTGAACATGTCTGTAAAGGCAGAAAGAGAGCATAAAAGGCAAAGGAGTGCCCTCTTTACCAGCAAAATATAGCCATCCAAAGACAACACTACAGCTGATATGGTGCACAATGTAATTGTTGCAAACAAAGTCTTTCTCTTTTTTGTGTTATGCTTGTATGTAGGGGGCCAGCTGTGGTGCACGACGACAAAAGCCATTGCAGAGGGTGAAGAGCTAATTGCCTTTGTTGTGGATTTTGACTCAAGGCTACAAGCTGCCAGTCAGATGACTCTTACCGATGGGATGTATCCAGCTCGACTACTCGACTCAATACAGTTGCTCCCTCAACAAGCTGCCATGGCATCCATTTTGCCAACAGCTATTGTGAATAGTGAGTGCCCTACCATAATTTCCACCATTAAACAGTGTTAATAAGGTCAACCCTCTTATACTCTGTACATGTCCGATAAGAATAGCAATCTCTTTGGCCTAGGTTATTTTTCCAGAATTGAATCAGCATAATCTTTCAGACCAAGAAAATAGGAGTTTATTGGGTCCTGGACTGTACAAATGCAGACTGTACAAATGAGACCACCCAAATAACTCCTCACTGCCCATAGAAATATATGTGTCAAGGAAAGGACTTTAGATGTTTCCTTGATTTGCTAGCTTTGTTAAGTGTGGTGAGCTGCTATTTTAAAATAGAACCTTTCATGTAGTCCTATGTACCACAGCCAAATACAAATATTGACAAGTAAATTATTATTGTTGTATTGTGCCTTCAAGTTGTTTCTGACTTATGACGATCCTCAAGCAAACCTATAATGAGGTTTTCTTGGGAAGATTTGTTCAGAGGTTTGGCACTGTCTTCACCTGAGGCTGAGAGCATGTGCTTCTCAGAGTGTTGCTAGAGGGGATCTCACAAGATGGACTGCACTCTTTTGAAAAGTGTGCTTGTCTTTCGCTGTTCTCCTTTTGGTGACAGGAAAAGGCATTTTTGTTCTACTAGACATTCAGGAATTAGTTGGCACAAGTACTTATTTAAAATATTAATATTAAAAAGGTTTTATTTTACATTCTTCTGTGTAAGAAGACAGTTCTTCTGTTTAACTGAACAGTTCTGAACAAGCAGTGAACAATTATTGTAGTTTCCTAGGGACATTTTCTACACAAAACATTCTGATTAGAGTTTCTTTGAGTAGTTCCCTAATCTGGCTACCAGGGAAACTAGCACAAATGTGTAAAACACAAGTGTTTGCTGCTCTGCCTACCACTCTGGAGAACATGTTGTTTCTAGGTAAAAATGTTGTATATATTATACATTTGTTCAGTTCAAGTACAGACAAGAGTTTAAAACAAAAAGAAAGAGTGAATTCTTATGTAGTCAATGGCTTGTTACAGACTGCCAAAATAAAGCTGCTTTGGGTCTCTTTGGAGGTATGCTGTTTAAATGATGCATGCATCCTAAGAATCCAGAAGCTGCACCAAAGCTGAACTCCAGTGCTTAGGAATGGAGTGTGGCTTTGGCGTGACCTCCGGACTCTTAGGACCCATGCATCATTTAAATAGCATACCTCCAAAGAGACCCGAAGCAGCTTTATTTTGGCAGTCTGTAACAGGCCAATGTGACACTACATGCACCTGACACTATACTGGTGTTTCTGTACTTAAATTTGTGATTCAGATAGTGCATGCAAACATCCAATGGTATCTGCTACCACCAGTCTAACACCACTACCATATTATCTTTTGCACTGTGAAACCAACCACTTAAATTAATTTGGATTATGTGTGTGTGTCCAATCCTCTGTCCTATTGGTTTCCCTCCCATCTTGTTGACATTCTTTCTACCTTATTAGCAATGTCTTGCTACCTCTCATTTCCTCAGCCTCACTGCTGTGTGCACATGCAGCCCTCCACATTGTGGGAGCCATCCTGCAGAAGCAGCCACACTGCTTGCTCACTCTCGCACCCTTTCTTTTGTTTCCCAGCTAGGATGCCCATTGTTGCAAGTGAGGGTTTCTCCATTTGGTGCTGAAATCAACCCCTGCATGCAGAAGATCTTTGTCAGTTTTTTTCCCATGAGGGGAGGGATCAGAAGGAGTACTTTTTGAATGGAGGAGGGACTATGTTCTATAGTAGTCAACAGGGCTTACCTTTGAGCTGGCGTGGATTGGATTGTCTCTCCATAAGCATTCAAAAATAAGAAACAGCAGAGCAGACTTTGTTTCTGCAGTCTCTGCACACACACCCCATCGGAGAACTTTCTTTCACTGCCTTTTCCATCCCACTCCCTGTGAGCATGTTTCTGGAGTCAGTGGGGCTTCCTACTGAGTAGAGGCATATTGGAATATACAGTATACAGCTTCAAAAAGTGATGAGTTATTAAAATTAAGCATTTAAAAGTGAAAGAGAAGAAAGCTTTATCCTAAATAAAAAGGATTACATCAAGCTATTAACAAAATCCAAAATCCACAAAAGTGTGATACCTTATTTGACCAACCAAAATAAAAAAAATACATCATGTAAACTTTTGAAGCTTCACTGGCTTCTTCGTTTGGCAAAGATGTTACAAATCATACCAAAGAGGTGGAAAAGGTGGAGATGTTAGATTATGTTGGTGAAATCATGAGAAGGCATGACTCACTAAAAATGATGATGATGCTTGGAAATATAGAGGACAGCATGAAGAGAGGAAGACTGCACACCAAATGGATAGACTCATTCAAAGACGACATGACCCTATGACTGCAGGAAGTGAGAGGGCCATTGACGATAGGGTGTCTTGGAGATGCTTCACTCATAGGTTCACTCAAGGTGTGTGTTGTCTTGCAAGGTAAAAATATGTTATAGATGGTCTTCCCAGGAAATGACAATGGGATTCTGTTGTTCTTTAACTTTAAGGTAACAAAAATAGCAATTAGATCAAGGCAACCCCAAAGCAGAGGGAAAGAGAAGTTGGCTGGGAAGATAGCCAGGAGTAGGTATGAAGCTCTGGCTTACTACCTTCTGTGCAACAAAACCTTTATTTCTTGGTGCTAGAGGAAATGCAGTAAGCCAGGGGGGAAAGGAGTAATCAACACACCCATTTAGCTTTGACTGAATCATTCATTACCTGGGTCTTACACATGGCCTTGGGTCTCCATCTCCTTTCCAAGGGAAATTCACCTGGTGTTTCAAAGGTCATTGTGACATCTTAAGAACATGCTGGCTCCAGATAAGGAAATATGAAAATATGGAGATCCCCAAATGCAATGTGGGGTATGCAGGGTGTATTAACAGAGGCTACCCCTGAATATGTTATCAGGCTAATAAGGCTTCATCCAGCTTGGACATTATGACAATAGGGGATAGGAAGGGAAAGAGTTTCAATGGTGGCCTGTTCACAGGGTCAGCACAAAGGATTATTCATTCCCCTAACCTCTCCCACTTTGAGAAAAGCCAAACAATTGAAAGATGTGGTATGGAAACAAAGGGAACTTTTCCTAGAAGAAGAAAAATGAAAAAAATGAAATAGTGTAATAACAACAGAGAGAACACATTAACCACCAACAGAAGGAATTTGTGTGGAATTTGTCCAAACAGACAAGCAAATAAATTATTTCTCACACCTGTTTTCTTTTCAGCTTGTAGGTATTGTTTATTAATTGTGTGCTCTACTGCCATCCTGCTGCTAAATGGGTATTTTTAAAATAAGAAGATCAAACAGCTTAAACTTGTTGCACTAAGACTTGTCGGCAGGAATAAAACTGTGGCTTACTTGCACCTGTGTTTTTTTTCCCTTGTAGAGGATATATTCCCCTGCAAATCCTGTGGCATTTGGTATCGGAGTGAGCGAAATCTGCAGGCTCACCTCATGTACTACTGCAGCGGGAGGCAAAGAGAAGGAGCTCAGCTATCAGAGGAGAATGACGAAAGTATTCAGCAGATATCTAGTATCTGCCCCTTTCCACAGTGCACCAAAAGCTTTTCCAATGCAAGAGCCCTGGAAATTCATCTAAATTCTCACAGTGGTATGTAAAATATTTGCTTCAGTGGAGTCAGCTTTTCTTTCAACATTTTTTAAAAAAAGTTTAACACTGTGCTGAAAATAAATTGTAAAAAGGTAAAATAAAGGATTGAAAATAACTTTAGTTTATGCTGCAATACATTAGTTGCCTATTATTTGCTTATCCGATCATTTAAGTTTAATGAAAGTAAAATTTCATGAGATAAATTGAAAATGTCTGAATGATGTTTTAATGCAATGCTAGTAAAAAAAATGTGTCAGATGCTTGTTAGGTGATCTGAATTTTAGGATTTTAAGTTCAGCTAAATGACCTTGGGAGTTACACTGTGAGAAATAGCATAGCATACAGCATTTATCTTCACTGAATTGATGGAGATAGTCTCCAACCTGGTATTGGGGATTGCCAGATTTGTGGTCCTTGAATATGGGCAACAGAAAATTCTTTAAATCCTTCCAAAGCTCTTTGCCCCTTCCATAAAACTGAAAAAACTTTTGAGATTAAAAAAAAAAAGACTCAAAAACTATTAGAAATGTCATGCAGTGTTTTTCTTGGTGGTTCAATGGCCTTCCACTCTGAAACAGCAAGAATGCCTCTGCCACCAAGCACCCTTACAGTGATGTGGCTATTATGCAGCACCATTTTCACTCACCCAAAATGTGACATCAAGATGTGGCCCAGCAATCTTCCAGAGGGTACCTAAATGGGGAGGAGTGGCTTTTCAGGCTCTGGAGCATACCCACCTTCTCCTAGAACCTCAAAAATAAGACACTGGAGCCTGTCACACAGGGAATATCAGAGGATTAAAAAGGCACTTTCCTGGGAAAGTCACACGATCGTGGCCAAGATTTTCAGACGATGTCGCAATCTAAAATTTCCCAGTGAATGGTTTGTTGCTAGAGCATTCTTGGTTCTTCCTGTGATATATCCTCTCAGATCGCAATATGTGTGAAAATATTTTCCATGATCATGTGCCTTTCACAGGAAAATGCCTTTTTAGTCCCCTGATTTCCCCCTGTGTAATAGTCTCCTTAGTCTGTTACCTACCAGTGGTTCATGTCACTAATATAACAACAAGGTTTTCCCAAAATCTCAGATGTGGTTGGTCAAGGTATAGTATTCCCCACTGAGATGTTCTCTTTAAGATGTGGTTGTCTGGAAACAATTACTATGTAGTATCAAATAAATAAATAAATATCTATTTATAGGCCACCCAATCACAAGGAAGCCGGGCAGATTACAGCAATAAAAATGTACACATGTCTGTTTAAGACTTCTAAATATGTATCTTTTTTTTTTTTACAATTTTAAAGTTTTTCTTAAATGCTAAGTTTCAGAAAATTATTACAATATTAGAAAGCATTTTTAGTACTGGTTTTCTAGATCTTAAATTTGATATAATATAGGGTCCCAATATGTGGCCCTATTTCTGTTCATGGTCATTTTCCTGCTTAAATAATTGTATTAAATCACCTAAACCTAGAGGCTGATAGGATCACAGGGATTTATGAAAGTCCTTGCCAAGTTTCCTAATGGCTACCATTTCTGTTGAAACCCTACTTCCCTATAAGACATGAACATGATTCAGATGGTTGTCATAAGCATTCTGAAGCACCCACTTATACAAAACAGGGCCTTATGAAGCCAGGATGAAGAATAAGTTGAGAACATGGTCTGATATGGTGGCACATTCACTCTGAATCTGACCAAACATAGCAAAGAATCCAGCTTCTAGACCATGGGTTCCCAACATGGGGGTCGTGACCCCTTTCTCAGGGGTTGCCAGGTTGGGAATCCCCCCTGCCTCCCCCTCCCCTTCTCCCTGTGGGTGTGGGCACTAGCACAGGCACCACGCGGGGATAAGGGGATGGGGATGTGTCTGCCTCCATTTCCCCTTCTCCCCATGGGTGCCAGTCGGGGCTCCTTCCTCCTCCCCTTCTCTCCACAGCTGCCAGGCACCCGCAGGGAGAAGGGGAAGGGGTTGGGGCTCCTTCCTCCTCCCTTTCTTCCTGCGGCTGCCAGACAACCGCGGGGGGAGGGGGACGGGGATGGGACTGCAAGCCCCAGTAGCCTTTGCAGCCGGAAGTCCCTAATTGGTTGAGAGGCCAGAAAGGGGTGGGACTTCTAGCTGCAAAGGCTTGTAGGTGGCCGAAAGTCCCACCCCTTCCTGGGCTCCCAACCAATTAAGGAGGCCACAGGCAGGACTTTTGTCCGCAATGGGGGTTGCGGCCCAACAAAGGTTGGGAACCGCTGTTCTAGACTAATTGAAGAAACAACATGTCTCCATGGTCATATCCACTCATTACTATTCACTGACCAGTGGATTTTTTTATTCAGGCTTTCAGGAGGATTCAAAGGACTCATTGGTGGTTTATTGTAAATTAATTTAAGAATGAAAGCACTTCAGTAAACTGAAGATTATACCCAGTTGATTGACAGATCTCTCCCCCCCCCCCTTTTTTTTTTAAATAAATCTCATTTGCTATACACTGAAGGTGCATAAAACATGCTTGGTAGGCTGTGCCATTTGTGTGCTCCATCTTTGTCTATTGAATTTATAATATTTAACTGGAAGGGGCTGACTATCTGGGTCTAGGCCATCAGTGTTTCCTGTAAGATGGAGCTGCTCATGACACTCCTTCAAAACATGTATCTGCACAGCCAAATACCGCAGGTAGTCTAGATGACAGGGCCCAGTCCCTGGCTCTGGTGCAAACTGTCTAGATCAGTGGTTCCCAACCTGTGGGTCGGGACCCCTTTGGGGGTCGAATGACTCTTTCATGGGGGTCGCCTAAGGCCATTGGAAAACACCTATTTAATTACAGTTATGAAGTAGCAATGAAAATAATTTCATGGGTTTGGGTCACCACAACATGAGGAACTGTATTAAAGGGTCACGACATTAGGAAGTTTGGGAACCACTGGTCTAGATGATGCCCGGCCATTTCTGCACTGAACTCACTGTATACCCTCCCCCAAAAAAGGGTTGAAATAAAATCAAGCTTTGTTCCAGTTCTTCCAGAGCCCCCCAGATTGACACTGGGTTGTTGTTTAGAATGTGTCTTATGATGCCACCTGCTGCTGCCACAAGTCATGTCCTCTGAGATCTGGTCATGTGTTCAAAGCTAGGTGCCTCATTTTTTTTCATCCTCAGAAGGGAGCAACCTATGGAGAAAGCAGAGCAGAACATGCATGTGGACAGCTGGGCACCATTGCTCTGGGAGTACTAGGTAACCGGAGAATGCTGGGGCAACTCTGGAGCCAGAATTGTCTGGGCTGCTCCCAAACTAATCTGACAGTGTGGTCCTGACTGAAGAGACACTTCACTTGGTTCTGAGAATTGTAACAACTACTAGCCTGGCACAAAATTCATTCTTTAGGTAAAGGGCTCAAGTAGACCATTGTTCCATAACTCCAAGCAATCAATTCAGTTTGAATTTACATTAGTTTTGGTCACTGTGGGTGATGACCTCTACTCTACTTCGGCAAAAAGATATATCAGAGCTCTTCATTTTTACAAGGTGTTCCTCCATTCTCGGTCATGCACAGAATTGCTAAAATATCCCTAATCCCAATATTGTGGGATATCAAAACTGGAGAGAACACATACTGTCAGCTCCAATCATCTTTTTCACCTAATCTAGGTGAAACAGTGCTCAATCATTCTGGGATTAATCATAGATTGGATGAAAAGAAACAGAAATTGAATGTCCTGCTGCCACCCACGGTCTAGTAGACAGTATTCATTTGGACTTTGGAAAGAGAGCATCCCTCACCCTTCATAGTCACAGGATAAGTGGAGAGAGCCTCTTAGTAGCAATTTAAAGAGCAGACGGTAGAAAATATAACTAAATGGTTGTGTCCGATCTATCTGAGGGACACAAATAGGGGACTATTGCTTTTAAACTTATTCATACATGATCTGGAGTTTGGACAGGTGATAGTGGTCAGGTTCTCCAATGATACTATGTTATTTGTGTGGTTGAAACAAAAATCAGTTGGCAAAAACTCCCAAAAGATTTTTCCAGCAATAGAAGGAATAGCTATTACAGTCAGCCTTCTGTGAATTTTTTTTATCCACAAATTCAAGCATCCACAGTTTGAAAATATTTTTTAAATATAGAAATTCTCAAAAGCAAACCTTGATTTTGCCATTTTATGCAAGGGACAGCATCTTACTGAGCCATTTTATTTAATGGGACTTGAGAATCCACGGATTTTGGTATCCATGGGGGTATCCTGGAACCAAACCCCAGCAGATACCAAAGACCCACTGTACAATGAAAAATATTATCAAAGGTAAGTAACAAAAATAAGCAAGTTGCATGGTGAAGCAAAGAATCCCAACTTCACATATATGCTGACCAAGAGAAGAATCCTAGGTTTACCAGTGAACACCTCTACAGTCTGACTGTTCTGAAAAGGGTGAAATCCATGTTGGAGATGATTGGGGAAGGAAGTGATAATCAACCTGCCAATAACATCATGATTTATACAGATCTTATCAGAAATTTCTGTTAATTCAGAACAAAGTAGTTGCCTCACATTAAAACAAACAAACAGTATTTCAGAGCTGCAAAAGTTGCAGAAAAGTATAATCAAACTCATCAACACAAGGTGCTGCATAAAATAATCGAGCAGCTCTTTGTAAGGAAAAAAACCCAACATTTGGGGCTGTTTTACATTTTTTAAAAGTCATGTAATAGTTAAACGATAGCAGTATAAAATTATGCATGAGGCACAATAAGGAGATAGGGAGATGATTCTTCTCCCTTGTCTCTCCTAGGATTAACCCACAGTTATCCAATGAAGCTAA
Source organism: Sceloporus undulatus (assembly GCF_019175285.1). Lineage (NCBI taxonomy): Eukaryota > Metazoa > Chordata > Lepidosauria > Squamata > Phrynosomatidae > Sceloporus > Sceloporus undulatus. Next base: position 224,861,058 of record NC_056525.1, read on the forward strand.
ATAGCACAAGATTCCAGACAGCTAAACAGAAGTACTTCTTCAAGGATACTGTGTTGATCTGTGGAATTCACTACAAGATAACTGCCAACTTAGATTGCTTTGAAAAGGAAATTCATGGCAACTAACCTTACTGATGGCTACTAGTCAAGATAACCATATATCTCCTTCTAAATGGGGGCACTATACCTCTCAGTGGGGAAGAGGACTTTGAAACTGGCAGCAAAACAGGACCTTGAGACCAAAATCCAGTTTTTAATTCCAACTAGACTAAACCCATTGAATCAAGGAAACTCATACTTCTGAAAGTTCTGTTGATTCAGTAGAGCTGCTCTAACTGGTGATGCATCTACACTGTAAAATAATGCAGTATACCACCAGTTTCATTCCCATGGCTCAATGCTACAGAATCCTGTGATTTGTAGTTTTGTGAGGCACCAGCAGTCTTTGGCAGTGAAGATTAAAGACCTTGTAAAACTACAAATTCCAGGATGCCATAGGCTGGAGCTACAGCACTTAAAGTGCTGCATTATTTCTACAGTGTAGATGCATCCTGGGTTGAGCAATTAGCTAGGCCTAGAGGTGGCTTCTCCAGAGTTTCAGTTAAATTAGAACACAACAGATTTCACTGCCTTTTCCATGCAGAGAATAGTATTTTTGTGCAGCAATTAATATTTCAGCACTGAAATAATATTTTCCACAGAGAATCTAAACAAAATGCTCTTACTGGTGAGTTATTCTGCATAAAACTTGCACTTCATTGATTTGATTAGAAAACAGCATTTTCTGTGCAGAAAATAGCATTTTCTGTGCAGGAATTAATATTCCTCAATTGAAACAATATTTTTCCACATCAAAAATTCTGTTTTTGGCACAAAACAACCAAATGCAGATTTTGTACAGAATAAGTCCTGGATTGCAAATAGCCTTTGACAACTGCATGGTTTTTGAAGACCCTCTTGCACCTTGAAGAAAATTGCTGAAATTACTTATAGTTACCGTCAGTTCACTGAATGAATTACATCCCTAGTTCCATCGTGTCTGGAGTCCTTTATTATCCTTCAGTTTTGATCCCTCAAGGCAAAATAAATGTTACAATTTAATTTCTTCACTTGAAAATTAGGTTGCATAGAATCATAGAATCACAGAGTTGGAAGAGACCAGAAGGGCCACTCAGTCCATCCTCCTGCCATGCAGGAACTCAAAATCAAAGCATCTCTGATAAATGGCCATCAAGCTTCTGTTTAAAAACCTCCAAAGAAGGAGACTCCACCACACTCCAAGGAAATGTATTCCACTGTCGAACAGCAATTACTGTCAGGAAGTTCCTCCTAATGTTTAGGTAGAATCTCTTCCTGTAGCTTGCATCCATTGTTTTGGGTCCTGTTCTCTGCAGCAGCAGAAAACAAGCTTTTGCCATTCTCAATATCATACCCCTTCAGATACTTAAACAGGGCTATCATATCACTTCTTAACTGTCACTTCTCCAGGCTAAATATACCCAGCTTCCTAAGGCCTGTTACAGACAGCCAAAATAAAGCTGCTTCGAGACACAGTGGTGGTATGGTGTTTCAATGATGCACGTGTCCTAAGAGTCCAGAAGTCGCACCAAAGCCACGTTCCAGCCCTAAGGACTGCATAATTGAAACACCATACCTCCACTGTGACTTGAAGCAGCTTTATTTTGGCTGGCTGTCTTTCCTCATAAGGCATGGTTTCCAGATCCTTCAGCATTTTGGTCGCCCTCCTTTGGACACACTCCAGCTTCTCAACATCCTTTTTGAATTGTGGTGTCATCTTATTTTAACACAGAGTGATAAAAACCATTGAAATGATGGAATTTCTTTCCCTTTAAAGTCCTATTTGCTTAGATCCATATCTGAGACCCTTCAGCTGCTCCCAAAAGCAAAAGTAAGGTAGGGGGAAGAACATGGAGATCCTTTCCATTGGGGGCACACTCCCTAGGGAAAACTCTCTTCTTTAGGGAGACTAATCTAGGAGCCATTTTTCTCTGATACTGACACCAGAAAAAGGCCTTTTGGTGTTACCAGGGTTTTAAACATCGTTACTTTTAAAATTGTAAATTTAAAAACTTCTATAAGCTGTCATTGACAAAGATTTGTACTGCGCTATAATGTTTTATTATTTCATGTGTTTTTCCAACATTAATTAATAAATAACTTTTTGTTCACAAAATATACTATGTTGATAAAAGACTCAAATTAACTCATTGTATTTTTTTTTACCTCTTTCACAGGAGTGAAAATGGAAGAATTTCTTCCCCCTGGTTCTAGCCTCAAATGTACAGTTTGCAACTACACCGCTGACTCTGTGATTAACTTCCATCAGCATCTGTTCTCACATCTCACGCAAGCTGCCTTTAGATGTACACACTGCCATTTTGGCTTTCAAACTCAGAGGGAGCTGCTGCAACATCAAGATTTGCATGTCTCTGGCAACAAACTGCAGAGAGAAAGTGATACCGAACACTCTCCAGGGGGCAATGAAGAGACTTTGCAGGGAACTGCAGATCTCCTAAACAGAAATGATAGTTCTCAAAAGACAATGCAGACTAAAGATGCAAGTTCTGACACTGAACTTGACAAATGTGAAAAAAAGACACCCCTTTTCCTTCCAAATCAGAGGCCAGAAACGCAGACTGCCACAACTAAGCAGAGTTTTTCCTACACAAAAATAAAATCTGAGCCCTCAAGCCCAAGGCTTGCTTCATCTCCAGTCCAACCTAATCTTGGGCCTTCTTTCCCCATGGGACCTTTTCTTTCTCAGTTTGCTTTTCCCCAGGACATCACAGTAGTTCCACAGGCTTCTGAGATCTTAGCTAAAATGTCTGAGTTAGTCCATCGAAGGTTGAGGCATGGAAGTAATAGTTATCCCCCTGTAATTTATAGTCCACTCATGCCAAAAGGAGCCACCTGTTTTGAGTGCAACATAACATTCAACAATCTGGACAACTACTTGGTACACAAAAAGCATTACTGCAGCAGTCGATGGCAACAAATGGCAAAGTCACCAGATTTTGGCAGTATGTCAGAAAAAATGCCAGAGGCTGTGAGTCCCAACAATGGTCAAAATTCTATCAACATTTTGAGTACTGCACCTCACGCTTCAGACTCTGAGAATCAACTTCTCCAGACATCTTGTATCAACTCCTCCACTGTATTAGAAATGATTGGGTCAAATGGTAAAGGTCATGAGAAAGATTTTTCATCACAGGTGAAGAAGCTCTCAAATGTAGCCAACAGTGATGAGAAAATGAATGGTAAACCAACTGATAACAAGAATCCAACTACTACTCCATTAATAGAAGGAGAAAGTGATCCTAACAAGACCACATGTGAAGCTTGCAATATCACTTTCAGTAGGCATGAAACATACATGGTCCACAAGCAGTATTATTGTGCTACGCGCCATGATCCTCCACTTAAAAGATCAGCTTCCAACAAAGTGCCTGCCATGCAGAGGACAATGCGTACACGCAAGCGAAGGAAGATGTATGAGATGTGCCTACCAGAGCAAGAGCAAAGGCCACAGCTGGTCCAGCAACGTTTTCTTGAGGTAGCTAATCTTGCCAATCCATGTACATCTTCTCAAGAACAAACAGATGGCCTTGGAGAGTGCTACCATCCACGCTGTGATATATTTCCAGGAATAGTCTCAAAGCATTTAGAAACATCATTATCCATTAATAAATGTGTTCCAGCCACAAAATGTGACACACCACATTCCACTGTTTCCTGCTTGGAGATGGATGTGCCCATAGACCTTAGTAAAAAATGTTTGTCCCAGTCCGACAGGACATCCACTTCCCCCAAAAGATTGCTGGACTACCATGAATGCACAGTTTGCAAGATAAGTTTTAACAAAGTAGAGAATTACCTGGCCCATAAGCAGAATTTTTGCCCTGTCACTGTGCATCAGCGTAATGAAATGGGACAACTTGATGGCAAAGTATTTCAGAACCCAGAAAGTGAACGAAACAGCCCAGAAGTTAGTTACGAACGAAGCATAATCAAATGTGAGAAAAATGGAAATTCAAAACAATCTTCTCCCAATGGAAACTTGTTTTCTACGCACTTAGCAACTCTTCAAGGACTTAAGGTCTTTAGTGAAGCCGCCCAGCTTATTGCTACAAAAGAAGAAAACAAACACTTGTTTCTTCCACAATGCCTTTACCCAGGAGCAATAAAGAAAGCTAAAGGAGCAGATCAGCTTTCTCCCTATTATGGAATAAAGCCAAGTGATTACATTTCTAGTTCCCTTGCTGTTCATAGCAATGATGCAGATCAAAGTACAAATGCAGAAGGTGATTCTCTCAAGGGCCAGGCCCCCTCAAATGGGTGCCCTGTACAGAAGAAGGAATCTCTGCCATTATTGCCAAAAAACAGGGGCATGGTTATAGTTAATGGTGGACTAAAACAGGAGGAAAGGCCTACAGCAAACCCACAACAGGAGAACATTTCCCAGAATCCTCAGCAGAATGAAGATGGACACAAATCTCCATCTTGGGCCTCTGATAATGCTTTAGCTGCCAATGAAAATGTTTCTCCAACCATTCCTGTAGCAGAAGAACAGTTACCTAGTATAACAAAAGGTGTGAATGGCTCTACTCAGGCTCCCACCAGTGGAAAGTATTGCCGCCTGTGTGACATCCAGTTCAACAACCTATCAAACTTTATAACTCATAAGAAGTTTTATTGCTCGTCACATGCAGCAGAACATGTCAAATGAAAATACTTGGTCTACCTTTGGTATCCGTGTTTAGTATATTGTTCCATACAAGTCTGAAAGAGAGCTGTTTGTATTACTTCTGGACAATCAGGCATTAATTCATTATTGCTGAGTTGAAGACTTTAAAGGTGTACTTCCATTACGGTCCATTAGTAAAGTGTATTCTTGGTGCCATTTTCAAAACAATTAATTTATTTTACCAGCAGTATTCATAGCTGTAGTTATTTTTGATTTAAAAAAAACTTTATATTAAAGTCATTTGTAATGTTATTGTATAGTTATTGTGTAGCACATATGGTTTGCACTGTATAGTAGATTTTAAAGAAAATAGTCACAAACTATACGGAAAAACATTTTAGAAATAGCTTCAAAAGCACCTGTGTATCCTATTTTTTCCCCCTTATATGCTATTGCAGATATATGTAGATGCTAAAATATAACTTGCAACAAGTTTCAACTATGCTGTAAAGTTCGCCTTAAAATTTCAATTTTTGATGAATTTGGCTCAGTTTGCACTTTATATTTTAGCAGATACAGTACCTTAGTCACTAGGCTTTGCATTTGTATGTAGCAGTATGTTTCTGTCTACTTTCTTAACCCGAAACGTCCGTTAAAACGAAGATGGCAATTTTTTTCCTTGTATAGTACTTGTATTTTCTTTCGCTGATGCATCTCTGTCTCGATTTTTAAACCTTTGCTGTTAAATGCAATACTTTATAAAGAATGAACAAAAATTACTGGAAGCAGTATTGTAAGTAATGAGGTCATATCTATCAGTTTTATCTTTTGAAAGGCACAGTCAAAATGAAATCCTTAACTCAATGCTGCAAGTATGAATCTAATTCATTTATAAGATATATTTAAATATAAAAGTAGCAATACTGCAACTGGTGATCACAGAGATAATGTTCTACTTCTGATAGAAATAATTTCTCAACAAATGTTGTTACTATGCATGTATATGGATGGAATAAAATTCCAGATCGTCAGACTGGTCTGGCAGTAATTTATTCATTTGCGAAGGCTTCTCAACCTCAATAAATCAAGTGAATGGTTGGGGAGTATACTAATACTATATGATGTACAGTTAATGCCAGTATCCCAACAAGCACCATGCCAGGATGGACATAAGTAATATATCCAGGCCACAAATCTTCCATTGTGCTATGCTTGGCCCAGTCGCATGACCCCCCTCTCTTTCTCAGAGGGGGTTCCAGTTGGCTTGCTATATACATGGTTCCTGCATCCACCAATTCAACCATCCATGGCTTGAAAATATTTTTAAACAATAATTCCAAAAAACAAGCCTTGATTTTGCCATTTTATATAAGGGACACCATTTTACTTCACCATTGTATATAATGGGACTTGAGCATCCAGAGATTGTGGAATCCACAGGAAGTCCTGGAACCAAGCCCAAGCGGGTACCAAGGGCCCACCATATTCATTGTATCCCGAGTTTCAACAGAATATACCAAAGGAGCTGTGCAACTGATGTCAGTATACCATGAGTTCTGCATTATCTTCCAGCGAATCCTCATTATGTCCCTAAAAGGACATAATTGGGGTGTTGGCTAAAAGTCAATCTGTGCAGAGTTAAGCACATGACAGAATAGCCATTAGTTTCCAAGCACATAGGCTGATCTAAACGAATCTAAGCTCATTCAGGAAATAAGTCAAACGATAATAAAGAATTGTGGGATTTGCACAGTCATCTTAGCATGTTTATTATTATTTTGTTTATGCTTATCTGAGATATAAGATAATCAGACCATGTGCTGCCAATCACCCTTGAAGGAAATCCCCCTGAAAATCCCCGAAACGCCCCCAAATTCCCTGGGTCATCTGGGTCAGGGGGCTGGACTTCTGGGTCAAGGGGCCGCAAAGCACTATAGGAAGCCAAAAGGGGACAGGGACTTCCAGGTCGGCCATTTTGGGGGTGAGAAAGGCATTTTCTGCCATTTTGGGGGGATGGGAAGTGAAATAATTCCCTATAAACAGAAAGGCTTTCAATTCCCCAATGCGAAGGTTTAATTCCCCCGAAATTCCCCAGCATTTTTTTATACCTGGAAATTACCTGGAAAGGTTTTTTATTACCTGGAAACTGGGGAATTCCCAAGAAACTGGCAACACTGATCAGACACTTTATCAAAAGGGCCTGAGGACAGCACGTTTGTACTTCTCCAGTCCTCTTGTACTTCACTGTTTACTAGTCAGACTTTTGGGGACTAGGCCTTCCTTTTCAATCTCTAAACTTAAATGCTTATTCCCTGGGCCCAAACATAGAATCACAGAGTTAGAAGAGACCACAAGGGCCATCCAGTCCCAACCCCTGCCATGCAGGAACACATAATCAAAGAACTTCTGATAGATGGCCATCCAGCCTCTGTTTAAAATGACCATCTGTCCAGAGTGTTTTGATTGTGTTTTCCTGCATGGCAGGGGGTTGCAGTGGATGGCCCTTGTCGTTTCTTCCTACTCTATGATGATGATGATGATGATGATGATGATGATGATGATGATGATGATTATGATGATGAGTTTATTTATATTTCACGCCTCTCCCAGTTGGATCGAGGTGGGATTACAACCTCAAATACATACATAAAACAATCGATAAAGCACACCAACTATGATTCTATGAAAAACCTCCAAAGAAAGAGACTCCACCACATGAACAACTCTTACCACCAGGAGATTCTTTCTAATGTCTAATTGGAATTTCGTTTCCTGTAGCTTGAATCCATTGTTCTGTGACCTAGTCTCTGGAGGTACAGAAAACAAGCTTGCTCCAATATCCTTTCAAACATTTAAACATGGCTATCATTTCACCTCTTAACCTTCTCTTCTCAAAGCTAAACATACCCATGCACAGAGTATAGCTTCAAGACTTTTAACCATTTTGATTACCCTCCTCTGGACATGCTCCAGCATGTCAATGCCCTTCTTGAATTGTGGAGCCCAGAAGTGGACACAGTATTCCAGGTGAGATCTGCCCAAAGTAGTATATATTGGTACTATTTCTCCCCTCAATCAATACTCCTATTGATGTAATCAAGAATCATATTGGCATTTTTAGCTACCACATCACACTGTTACTCATATTCTACCTGTGGTCAACAAAAACTCCTAGATCCCTTTCCCATGTACTGTTCTCAAGTAAGGTGTCATCCATCATATATCTGTGGATTTTATTTATTTATGTTACCTACATGTAGTAATTTACATTTCACCTTGTTGAAATTTATTTTGTGAATTTTGGTCCAGTTCTCTAATCTGTTATGGTCATCTTGAATTCTGATCCTGTCCTCTGGGATATTGGCTGCTCCTCCTAATTTTAAGTAGTCTGCAAATTTTGATAGGCATGCCCTCTACTCCACTATCCAAGTCACTGATAAAGATGTTGAACGGCACTGAACCCAAGAAAGAACTCTGTGGCACCCCACTAGTCACCTCTCTCTAGGTTGAAGAAGACCCATTGGTGAGAACTCTTTGGTTTGGTCAGTCAAGCAATTAGAAATCCCATTAATAGTACCATTTTGTAGCCTACATTTTGCTAGTTTGTTTGAAAGAATATCATGGATAACCCTGTCAAAGACTTTACTGAAATCAAAATATGCTACATCCAAGCATCCCTTTCATCTACCAAGCTTGTAACTCTATCAAAAAAAGAGACATGATTAATCTGGCATGACTTATTTTTGAAAAAACTGTGTTGATTTTAGTGATCCCAGCATTCCTTTCTAAGTGCTTACAGACTGTCCATTTAATAGCAGCTCTTTCCTGGTACTGATATCAGGCTGAATGGAGACGCTTTCACACAGATGAGGCAAGCATCATTAAAACATGGTAATAGCATGATCATGGGGGGGATTATCACACCCCCGCACACTTCTGTTTGTGTCCCGTGCATAAACTGTAATGGACACATCATTGGGTAATAGCGGGAGTTTCCATTATAAATAAATAATAAATAATTTTTTTATTTCTATCCTGCTTTTTGCCAAGCAATCAATGCGGCATACAGCAAGTTAAAATACAACCATATATACACAGTACCCCATCTCTTAAAACAAGATTATTAACCAATGATGTGTCCATTACAGTTTACACATGGGACACAAATGGGAGAAGCGCACGGGGGTGTGACAATACTCCCCCCAATCGTTCTATTACCACGTTTTAATCTTGTTTTAATGATGCTTGCTTCCCATGTGAAAGCGTCCTGGGTGGTAATTGTTTGAGTCTCCTTTTTTAAAAAAATGGGGGTAACAATTGTTCTCCAGTCTGCTAAGACTGGTCCTGTTTTCCCTGAGTTCTCAAAGATTATTGCCAGTAGTTCTGAAATTGTTTCTGCCAGTTCTTTTACTACCCTTGGATTATATCTGGCACTGGAGACATGAATTCATGTAGAGTAGCCAGATATTCCTGTAATGCCTTGGTAGAACCCTGCCTACATAATATTCATTATAGGTTGTGTCTCTCTGAAATGCCTGGGAGTAGTGCTAGATTTCTCCTACTACACCATTTGTTCCATTTTCCCCAGTTTGAGCACTCTTCTCCTTTTGAGAGAAGACTGAGGCAAAGAAGATGTTGAGTAGTTCTGGCTTTTCTCTATCCCCATTAGCATTTTGCCATCTTCTCCACACAATGGCCCTACAATTTCCTTGTTCTTTCTTTTGCTACTAACATAACAAAAAAATGCTCCCTTTTTATTGTTTTTAACCTCTCTAGAAAGCCTGAGCTCATTCTGTGCTTTAGCTTTTCTGTCTTTCTCCCCACCTGTGCTGGCTATTTGTTTGAATTCCTCTTTGGTGATTTCCCCCTTTTTCTATTTCTTGTACATGTCCCTTTTAAATCTTATCTCATTTGGATGTTATTTAGAGAGTTTTTTTGGACACCTCCCATGTAGGATGGTAGAAGTAGATAAGTAACAATATACAGAACTGGGGTAGAGGAGCTCAGGCTACAGACCAATTACTATGCAAAGCAGGTGATATGAGACTAAGGCCTGTTACAGACCGCCAAAATAAAGCTGTTTCGGGTCTCTTTGGAGGTATGCTATTTAAATGATGCATGGGTCCTAAGAGTTCGGAGGTCATACCAAAGCCACACTCCATTCCTAAGCACCGGAGTACAGCTTTTGGTGCAGCTTCCAGATTCTTGGGATGCATGCATCATTTAAATAGCGTACTTCCAAGGAGACCCAAAGCAGCTTTATTTTGGCAGTCTGTAACAGGCCAATAAGTGTATTTTAAGACAGATTTGTGCCTTTTTGTGTGACATGCTGTCTCAAGGACTACCAGTCCCAACATTTATCACAAACAGTCAGGAGAAGAAGAAACTAGCAAGAGCTGTGTGAGAGATATATGTTGTATGTGTGTGGGAGGAGGCATTTTATAACTTTTATAACAGGTCCAGCAAGCATGATACTTGGGTGCTGCTCATCCCTTTGCTATACACTGAACGTATGTACCTAGAAAGGCAACTATTAACCAAATATGGAAGCCAAGATTAAAACAAGCATCTTACAGAATGGGAACAGTCAATGGGGACAATGGGGAAACTTGTATATAACTTAAACCCTTCATCAATATACAGACAGATAGGAACATGGATACATAGCTCAAATGCCTTGATAGAACCCTGCCTACATAATATTCATTATAGGTTGTCTCTCTCTGAAATCTTTGGGACTAGAATAGTTTTGGATTTCAAAGGTTTTTTGTTGTTTTGTTTTTTGTATTTTGGAATACCTGTATTTGCATATAATGAAATAGCTTAGAGATGGCCCCGTGAGAATGGAAAATTTCTAAACACAAAATTAATTTATGTTACCTGTACACCATATATATATATATAGCCTGAAGGCAATTTTAGGCAATATTTGTAATACTTTAGAGCATGAATCAGTTTCTGTACATGGAACCATCAGAAAGCAACATTGTCACAATCTCAGCCACCCATGAAAAAAGCTTTGGTTTTTCGACCATTTGGGATTTTGACATTCTAGATAAGGGAGACAAAACCTGTATAAAATTTAACTTGTGGAATGAAAATACATTACGTCAGCTTTCTAGACTGTGATAGAATCTCCACTATCCTGAAACTCAACACACACAAGTATATTGTCACAGCATACTACCAGCTATAAGCAGAGTGCAGGAGGAAGTGATACAGAGTCAAGGAATATGCTTAGTGAAATTTGTGCAGATAGGAAAGCCACATGCTGGATGGGGAAATGAGAGAGATCCCACATGTTATCAGTCCATGGTACAACTCTTTTGCAGAAAAAAAGTGTTCCAGCCCATCAACAATCTAGTCAACTGGACTTGAATGGTTAAAGTACTAAGTATAAAGTTATCCTCTGCAAATTCCCATGAGAATTTTTTCTTAATTCTTCACCTATCATCCACAGTTGTGAATGTCTCTGGCTCTGTGGAGGGCAGCAGAATAGCTTCAGGGGCAAATTTTCCATTCCCACTGGGCCACTGTGTAAGCAACAGCTTAAAATTTATCATGCAATATCCACTATAAGTGTAGCCAGCTGAGTTTTTAAACTAATGATATTCTTTGCTCCCGTAGCTATTCTAGGGTGATTAATCCAGAATTCCACATCTCCAAGGACAGATACGGAATTTTATAAATGGATAGAATATATCCAATTTTTCTTTGCACCCATTAACTCTCTCACTTTCAGGTTGGGTATGCAAATATTTAATAGCAAGATGAGATTACTGAGATATTGGCATGGAGTTAAGAGCTCTTAAGGGAGAAGAACAAAGAGAAAATGTAGTACATTTATAATCTTTGTCTGTAAAAGACAGGTGTTAGCTATTGTGTTCAGGCCTCACATTTAAAAAGAACTAGTTCCTTCTCTCAAGGGAAAGAGAAAGATACAAGTCGGATTTACTTGCTAACAGGATTTGCTTTCAAATTACTGCTTTCAGAAAATGAGTTTTGTGTATGGCCATTTCAATTGTTTAAATGGTGTTCAGACAAACCTGGCAAAAATCTTAGCCTTGATGGTGCCAAACATCATGTATCCTTTCCTTGATAATATATGGCTCCTTAAAAACAGTGTCCTTATCCCTTAAAGATGATAATCATATAACCTATTTAGGTTTTATGGAAGACTTCTGGTCAAGTCCACCAGACTCCTACTGGTGAACCTTCCAAATCTCTGAACTTTAATCCTTTAAAAATTGTTTCTAAGTCTTCAAGGAAGATTCAAGTATACAAACAGACAGAGCGGGGAGAGATATAACAGATGATATAAATGTCTAGGGATGCATTCATAGGATAGACAACATGGATTGGTGTCAGCTTAAGATCCATTTAAACTTCATATTTTACACAAGGCCTGGTTATAGATTTAAAAAAGTATTTGAACATGCTTATGGGTAAAGTGGAGAGGATGATCTCCATTATTTTGGAGATGCAACCAGGGAATAGTAATTTATCCAGATTCATTCAAACTAAGTATAAAAAATATAAACATGGGTGACATACTTGTATTTTTGAAAGCCATCAAATGCTGACTCAAACTAGATGGCATACAGTAGATGTGAAACCATCATATGAGGATGATAATAACTGATCAAAAGGATCCATGAGAGGATGCAAATTTGAATGACAGAATACTGGAAGGTAAGGTGGTAAACCCCTGATCATTTCTTTTTTGTACAAAATCACCCCTCCTCCTTGCTGATATCCATTTCTTTTTCCTATGTGTGAAAGAGTAACAAAATGGAGGACCTTGAAGTTTTCCCCAAATAGCTAACTGAATAAATCTGCAGGTTATCTGGTCACAGTATTCCCTACTATGTACAGTATCATCCAAAATTGAGAAGATAGTGATACCTTTATTGGAACAACCAAAATGCACATTATATATGTTGCAAGCTTTTGAAGCTCCCCTGCTTTCTTCATCAGGCAAAGGTGTTAAAATGATAAAGGAGGGAAAAATGATGATGTCCTGGACCGGGCTCTACAGGCTAATGGTTACTCCAGCTAAGACATCAGAAGGGCTGCCAGGCCCAGGAAAACTGAGAAGTGAAGACAAGCAGCCATCAAAAGGGAAGGTATTTTTACCATACATCAAAGGAGTCACAGACAGAATAGGCAAAATGGTGAGGAAGCACAACCTGCAAATGGTTTACAAACTGATGAAGAAAATCCAGCAAATGCTTCGCTCAGCCAAGGAGCAGAGAGACCCTCTCACAGCCATGCAGCTGCGGACAAGTCTACATAGGGACCACCAAACGCAGTGTGCAAACAAGAATCAAGGAACACGAGAGACACTGCACACTGGGTCAGCCAGAAAAATCAGCAGTAGCAGAACATGCCACAAACCATCCTGGGCATAAAATACTGTTTGAAAACACTGAAATTCTGGACCATGCCAACCACTACAATGTCAGGAAAGCCATTGAAATCCACAAACACCTGGACAATTTCAACAGGAAAGAGGAAACCCTTAAAGTAAACAAGGTTTGGCTACCAGTCCTGAAAGACAGCAAGATAAAGACTCAACAAATGCAAATGACAATGAGCACTATCAAGCAGACATTAATCCTCTTGTGCAGACCCTCACACCCTGAGGCCTGCCATTAGAAACAAACAATATATATGCAAATCACTCCTGCCTTTCCAGGTCACACAATATATATATAGCCAAGTCCTTTCCAGGCAAACATTCTCTGAAGATGCCAGCCACAGATGCTGGCGAAACATCAGGAAGAAACTCTTCTAGAACATGGCTACATAGCCTGAAAAACCCACAAAAAATAAAATAAATAAATTCCATTTGCAAGACAAAGAGCTACAACCTTTGAGATTCAGTTTGTCTGAAATCCTTTGTGAGGTCACAACCACCTTTGTTAGGAAAAGAATGCTGAATTTCTCAGGAAGCCTCCATGCTTTGTATCAGGAAGAGTTTTAAGTGTTGTTAAGGTAAAACATGACAATGTCATCCCAATTTAAAAGAAAAAAATGTTTTACCTTTATTCACGGTAGAAACCTCAAACAGTAAAACCCAGTCCATTGGCTTTCTCTTTAGGATTCCCCTTGTGGTGGCTAAAATGTGGTATCTTCACATCCAGAACAAATATCCAGCAGTAGCTACATGGACAACACAGCTACCCCTGGATATGATCCCTACTATCAGGGGATATATTTCTAGTTAAAATACAGTAATAATTTCTAGGTTTGCAGATTTTACACACATCTGGGGCCTCTTTCTTTCCTGACAATAGGCACATGGCCATGGCAGAAGGTGAAGGAACCAGACAGGCTTAGGGACAAAGGCATGAGTCAAAGGCAGCAGAATAGAAAGCAGGAATTTGAGGGCAAGGATAAATGTCCATGGAAAAGGAAGCCAGAAAGGAAATGGTTTGTAAGAGAAAAATGGTCATTGAAAAAGAGCTGACAGTAATACTTTTCCCTACCAAGGATATTCTGCAGACACATAAAATCTTTTGTCTTTTTTCCAAACAACAAGTGTTTTGTGTGAGTAAAATCATCATTATAAATCATTTTTTAAAAAAAAAAAATCCCACAATGAAAACCATTAAACATTAAAACAATTTAAAAGGCCGGTTTGAAGACGTGTCTTCACACTCTCTCTAAAAACAGAAGGATTGGCAAATGAATGGAGTGGTCCTTCCCCAAACTGGGAAAATGAGCAACAAAATCGCAAACGGGATTTAGGGAAACAATCCACATGGGCCAGACGTTGGGGGGGGGGGCAGATGTTCAGCGAACTGAATTTCATCAGTCTGTTGTAAATTATTGGTTTACTGTCAATAAAACTGCTTTTTCTCTATTTGTCTCCTTCAGCAGGTAGAGGCATTTGCTTCTTGTCACTGGGCCCATTGTATACAACACAATACCTGTGCTTATCAGAAGCTATATCAAGGATGTTTCTGCACAGTACCCCTGTTTCATGTAAGCAAGCAGATAGTTAGGAAGATGAGCTAACATCTCATTGCCCTGTTCCCCTTTGCAGTTCTTTGCCCAAAACAAAAGTGGAATTTATTCCGATTTCTCAAGAATTCACCCTTTCCTATTATCATGGTAATGGGAGTGGTTAATTATTATTATTATTATTATTATTATTATTATTATTATTATTATTATTATTAT
>NC_056525.1:224875959-224932682 GCF_019175285.1 Sceloporus undulatus
TATTTGTATACCGCCCTATGGAAAACCAATCCGGGCGGATGCATCATGACTCTTGCAAGTCTTGCAACGTCATGGCTAAACAAGTCTTCCTTCTCTTCTAGAAACCCCTTAAGTGGAATTTAGTTCTCCTGTGCTCACATCTAGATGGACAAATGTTTCTGTTCCAAATTATATCCACTAGTGCCAGATAATATTTCAGTGTTGTTATTGTGTGCCTTCAAATCCATTCTGACTTATGGCAATCCTAAAGTGAACTTATCATGACAAGTTTCTTCAGAGGGGATTTCCTCATTGCCATGCTTTGGGGCTGAGAGAGTGTGACTTGCCCAAGGTCACCCATAGGTTTACATGGTTGAGCTGGGATTCAAACCCTGGTCTCCAGAATGACAGTCCAATGCTCAAACCATTACAGCATGCAGGCTCTTTGATTGACCATCAATAGATAAAGAAATAATGACAAAAATACTGTATGCCATGGGGAGTGAAACACACATGAAATAAAAAGGGTTCACATTCTGAAATAAATTTTCACTTCAAGGCCAGTCAGACTTGTTGGAAGCTTGGATGTATTAGCTTTGGAGGATTCACACTTTCTTGTTTTTCTTCTTTAGAACATGTTGAACTGCCTGGTGATGCTGACTTTTCAACCTATGAAAAGCCTGTCTTTTAAAATGTGCATTGACATTATTAATCTAGTGGTAATTTTAATGGGGCTGCCCCAAGAGATAATGCTGTGCAATCTAATAAAACACTTGAAAACCATGGAAGAAAATTGTTTGGAGATATAGACTCACTTTCTGATAAAGGTTCTACACTGCAGGAAACCACAATTGGGGGAAGATACCAGGTCACATGCCAGAAGGTCAAAGACAAGTAACTAAATTGCTTTAGAGCAAAAATAGATCTTAAGGACAATCTTCTCATATCTGTGTTGGCATCAAATCTTCCCATGTTCTTAAAGCAACTAATAGCTATGGATTAGCTAAGATTTCGTTTTAGTTAAATACAAATATCTACATAATATTTGGAAGGAAAGGGGTTGTTTTTTTAAAATAATCAAATTAGCATTGACCTAGAACCTATGGATATTTGTTTAAATAAAATGTAACTACAACTGCAAATCAGTCTGCAAAGGGATCTTCTAGCACCTTTGAGACCAACTGTGCAAAATAAGTTATAGCAAAGCTTTCTTAAGATTTGATCTACTTCCTCAAATGCCACATCTGAGGAATTAGATCAAGTGGATGTGATGGCCAAGAGTGCTTGGTATCAGCTTTGGCTGATATGCCAACTGCGTCCCTGTCTGGACCGAAAGGACCTTGAAACAATTGTACATGCACTGGTAACCTCTCGCTTAGATTTCTGCAATGCGCTCTACATAGGGCTACCTTTGTACCAGGTTCGGAAGCTTCAATTAGTCCAAAATGCTGCAGCCAGATTGGTCGCCGGAACCTCAAGGTCAGACCATATAACACCTGTTTTAAAATCTCTCCGCTGGCTGCCAATTAGCTTCCAGGCTCAATACAAAGTGTTGGTTATTACCTATAAAGCCCTATATGGCTTGGGCCCGAGTTACTTGAGGGAACGCCTCTCCCTACATAATCCGCCTCACACTCTCAGAACATCAGGGAAGTACATACTTGAGTACCCCAAAGTGAGACTGGAAACAACTCACCAAAGAAAGTTTTCAGCGGTAGCTCTGAAATGTTGGAACAAACTTCCGGAAGAGATCCGACTTAGTCCCACGTTGGATGTGTTTAAGAAACTCCTGAAAACTCATCTCTTCCGTTTAGCATACCCTCCTGACTCTTCTTAAAGAAAATTATCCCCTCACAGAAGTTACCTTAGATGTCTGGCCCTGTGATTAAGATATTTAAGATTGTTTATATGATGTTTTTAACAGTTGTTTTATTCTTTTGTACTTGTGATATATTTGATATCATGCTGGAAAAGCGGTATACAAATAAAGCTTTTATTGTTATTATTATCTACACTGTAGAAATAATGCAGTGTAACATTAAGTGATGTAGGCCCGGAACATACAGGCCTTTCGTGACGCTCTTGTCATGTGCTAGGTTTGCCTGGGGATGGCGTGCCCACACGCCCTTCAACCCTAGCACATGAAGAGGACGTAACAATAGCGGCACCCTGTATACATGGGTGCCGCCATTGTTATGTAAGCACCACAAGGTGTCCACACAGCGCCACACAGTGCTTACATAACGAGTGCACCAGTGGTGCACTTGTCATGCCGCCACTGCAGCATAAAAAAACCCCTGCTTTTTGAGGGTTCTTTTTCTGCTGGCAGGGAGCCATGTAGTTTGGCGGCTGCAGCTTCCCTCTGGTAGAAAAACAGGCACCGGCAGGCCACCATTTTTCAGCAGTCTGTACCGCACCGTAGTTCCAGCCTATGGAATTATGGGATTTGTCATTTTACAAGGTCTTTAGCCTTCTCTTCCAAATAGAGCTGGTGCCTCACAAAACTATAAATCTGAGAATTCTGTAGGATAGAGCCACGGCAGTTAAAATGAAACTGCTAGAATATGTGCTACAGGTCAGAAAGGGAAGTACAAGAAAATACTAGCATGGCTAATGAAATGTGTGAAGAAAACAATTAGCAATAAAATAGGCTTCATTCAGAAGCTGGAAGTCTTATCCAAGGTGAACTTAAAAGTATACAAATATGTACAAAGCAAATGCAAGCAGAAACTTAGGGACCAACAATCCGCTGAAGCAAAATTGGAGGGGGGGATTCAGGACAGATGAAAGGAAGTACTTTCACACACAGCACAGCTGAACTGTAAAATCAATGCCACGAATCGGTGATATGGTTGTCAACTTGGGTGGCTTTAAAGGGGGATGATGGAACCATCAATCACTACTAGTTACAATGGCTATTCCACTTTCAAGAGCAGCATGCCTCCACATAATCACTTGCCAGGAAGTATAAGATAGAGGGTGTAGTTGTACTCATGTCCAGCTGGTAGGGCCTTTTACCACAGTGGCTGGCCCTTGTGTGAACCAAATGGTGAAGTATATGCTTGTCTAATCGCATGCACCAGGACTCTTTTAATGTTCTTACAATGACTGGAATTTATGGTATATTTTTAATCAAATTTTACATATGATGCTTCAGAATGAATGAAATATTTCCCTTCCAGTAGTTGATGTGTGCCTTCTTCAAGTAGTTCCCAATTTACGGATAGCCTAAGGTGAAGCTATCATGGGGTTGTCTTGGCAAGGCTTGTTCAAAGGAGGTTTTGCCATTGCCTTATCCTAAGGCCTAAGGTCACCCAGTAGGTTTCATGGCCAAGCTGACAATTGAACCTTGGTCTCCAGAGTCATAGGCCAACCCTCAAACCATAAAACTATGCTGCCTTTTTCCCTTACTAAGACTTTGTAGTAAGGATAATCAGTTCATGATCTGGTCAAAAGATAATGAAACAGGAGACACATATGTAGTTTGGATTTGCATGGATCTGCTCCCCTTGTACATCCTCTGGAACAACTGTGAGGAGACTGTAAGCACCTGCGTCTGTCGTCAACTAAGGACGATTTTTTGAATTGTCATGACATGATAAATACAATACAGACTAAAACCATCCTAAAGCATCAATAAAAAGCAGAAATATAAAAACTTATTTAAAAGACAATTAAACAATTTATAAAGTTACAACAATTACAGTTCATTAAAAGACCACATAGAAACCACAAAATTGCACACACATCATTAAAAGTCCATCCCAGTCAGTTCCTAAAAGCTTGTCAGCATAAGAATTATTTGACTTGTTAGCAGAATATGTACACACAGAAGACTGTCCTAGGCTGCATCCACACTGCAGAAATAATGCAGTTTGACCCCACTTTAACTCCTATGGCTCAATATTATGGGATATTTGGATTTTTAATTTTGTGGCACAACAGTTCTGTGGCAGAGAAGGGAAAATGTCTCACAGAAGTACCATTCCCAGAATTCCACAGCATGGAGTTATGGCAATTAATGTGGTGTCAAAGTGGATGATTTCTGCAGCGTGAATGCAGACTTAGGCCCGTTACAGACGGGCCTAAAAGTGCACGCTTCGTGCGTGCTAGGGTTAGAAATAGGTGTCCTTTCCGGACGCCCCCAACCCTAGGACGCGTGGAGTGCGCACAAAATGGCGGCGCCCGTTCTACATGGCCGCCGCCATTAGGACATCACGACCGTGCTGCCTCTAAATGGGGCAGTGCGGTTGTGACATAGTGGGGCTGCACAAGGGCGCCTAGAGCGCCCTTTCTGTGGCCCCAGAAGGAGCTCCGTTTCGGAGCGCCTTCCAGGTTTGCGTCGCTGGGCGCAGCCTTTACATGCCTGCGCTCAGCGGCACAGAGGAGAAAGGGACCAAGCAGCCCCTTTCTCCTCCCCGCTGCCATCGGGTGTCCTTGAAGCCCCGAGGACACCCCTTTCCAGGCCGCAGGGAAGACACATGGATATTAAAACAATTCACATTTAAAATTCATCATTTAAAAATTAAAAATCTCTTCTGATAAATGGCAACTGTCAGCCAGAGAACATATTCTAAAAACCCTTCTATTTCAGGCTGCATTCCCCGATTAAAGTCCAGTAGGCCTCCTTTCCTCTTTTATTGGCAAGAGGATTGGCTAACGGGGCTTTTATTCTGTTTGTTGTATCTGTTTTTAATCTGCAATGTATATTTTATATGATTGTATTGTTTTTTATTATGTTGTTAACCGCCCTGATCTTTGGAAGGGCGGTATAAAAATAAAAAAAATATTTTTATTATTATTTATATTCTTCAGCCATCCCTAGACTGTGGAATGACCTGCCAGAAGAGATTCGACAGATGAATACACTGACCGAACTTAAGACACCATTAAAAACCAGTCTCTTTTGGAAAGCTTATCCAGATGATTTCAAACTGTAAATTTGAAAAGATGAATTTTAATATGCATGCTTCTTCTCTGTTCTTTCAATTGATAGGTGTTTTTAACTGATATTGTGTTTTAAATATTATGTATTTGTTGGTCTGTTGTTCCCTGCCTCGATTCATGGAGAGAGGCGGATGAGAAATAAATATTATTGTTATTCCAATGATGATGATGATGATGATGATGATGATGATGATGATGATGATGATGAAACTTATGAAACCAGTTATATTGTTCTTAAACAGCATCTTTTTTTACTAGTTGAGAGACCCATAGGCACTCTGCTGTCATTAATTTCTCTAAGATTAGATATGTAACTACACTGGTTTACGTCAGAGGTCATTCGTTGCACTTTGCTTCAACCAGACTTTCCTTGTCCTTCTTTATGCTTTAATACTTGCACGTGGCTTTGAACTAAAACATATATAAATGGCTCTTTATTTTTCAAATTCTTATGATATAATGGACTATAGGCATTTGACTGCATGTGGATTATTTCCATATTATTTCCCATACTGAACAGTTCAAAGCTTTTGAACTAAGGAAAAAAACCCATTTACAAGCTTTACTTTGCATGGTAAAGGATGGGAAATGCATGGGGGGGGGGCTGTTGGAAAACTGTTTCCCCAGATTTTCTATTTGTCCAGTATATATATAAAAATATATACACATTTTTAAAAAAAAACATGAAAACAATATTTTATTCACTCAGAATGCCAGGAACTACACGATACTAAGAGATAGATAGATAGATAGATAGATAGTCAACAGAAATTGAGAATGCAGTTCCAGTGTATACTAGACTAACACAACTTTCAGATTGACAGTGGATGCTTCCATCTCCATGGCAAAAGCATCCAGGTGTGCCCTCATAGCTTACAATGATAACACAATATTGAAAAGTTCAATACAATCAAAACTTAATTAGGTTTTATATCCATATACGCTGCTAGCCTTGTCCTTATGGTTGCAACTGCATGGAATAGTTTATTTCCTACAAAATTTGTGGTTTCACTTTTCATTCCTCACATCCAACTTCTCACACAGCAAAAATTACGATGCATCTGTTCTGGTACTATAGGGTAAAGCATAGAACAGTGATGGTGAACCTTTTAGAGGCTGAGTGCCCAAACTGCAACACAAAACCCACTTACTTATTGCAAAGTGCCATGTCCCTCTGGCTTTCTAGTAACAAACTCTGGCAAACTCTCTGCTGGGGCGACGGCACATGTGCCCACAGAGAGGGCTCTGAGTGCCACCTCTGGCACACGTGCCATAGGTTTGCCATCACTGGCATAGAATATAATCACAGGGAGAGCCAATATGAGGTACTTGTTTGAATGATGGACTAGGATTTTGAGACACCAGAGCCCGAGTCACCACTCTGTCATGAAATCTACTGTGTGATCTTGGGTAAGTCACACATTTTCTGACTCAAAGGAATGCAATTGTAAACACCGTGCTAAGGGATGTTGTATCAACTTTGAGATAAATGAAAGACAAAAGTTGGTAACACGAGCTTTCGTAGATTTGAGCCTACTTCCTCAGATACTCTACCAACTACAACACTGTATACTAAGGAAGAGGCAGTACCGACAGGTGGATAAACGCTGCCCCTGTATGATCCAGTCGGTGCCGCAGCAGCCGCGTGCTACAGCACCGACCCGCTCCCTGAAAGAAGCTGCTCCGAGCAGCTTCTTTGAAGGGGTGTCACAGGCGCACTCACATACCATGATTATGCCCCTTTCAGCCAGCACCATTTGGGCACTATGCCACATGTGCATCATCATGGCGCGCTCTGTATGGACAGGTGCATGCCAAGATAGTGCCCGCATGCTGGCAGAAGAGCTTTGAGCTTGTGCACGCTCAGCATTATTTGAACCTAGTTCAGGCCCAGGCTGGCATAAAGTGCCAGTCTGCATTGGCCCTTAGTTATGAATGAAGCATTTTTATGTTGTTGAAGCAGTAAAAGAACTTTTTAAAAACACATTCACTGTGGCTTCAAAATTTCAAGAAATTTTACATCTCTGCCCAATATATTGGGCGGCACACTGTCTATATACTTGAGATAGTGAAGTGTAGGGCATTTTCAGTTCATGCTTTACATTAAACCTTACATATGAGATAAATTTAGTCTCAGCAAGAATGTTCAGTGCCAGCACATAATTCACAGTTACCTGTGGTTGTGTGCCTTCAACTTGTTTTTGACTTATGATGACAAGAATAATAAAATCCTAGAACCCTAGAGTTGGAAGAGATCCCAAGGTCCATCCAGTCCAACCCTCTGCCATGCAGGAAGACACAATTAAAGCAGCCCCCAACAGATGACCATCCAGCTTCTGTTTAGACAAGTTGTAGTACAGCACTCAACACACTACACCAGGCTGGCTCTGCACTTGGTTAAATGCCAGTGTGTGTTCTTAATCAGCTGCAGACTAAGCCAGGTGTATTTCTAATGTCATCCTGAATGGGTTCAGAAAAGCTTCCAATAGTTCTATCTTTGTCCCTTTTCTGCATTCCTGCAACAGCTGTTAAAGGGATTTAGATTACTTATTTTTCTATGCAAATTTTATATATGAACATAAAATGTCCATCTTTTTCAAGTTAAGACCTTCAAATGAACAATAAGGAACACACAGTCCTGACAGGATGTTGTTGCTGTGTGCCTTCAAGTCATTTCTGATTTATGGTGACCCTAAGGCCTTTCATGGGGTTTTCTTGGAAAAATTTCTTCAGAGGAGGTTGGCCATTGCTTTCCTCTGAGGATGACAGCATGTGCATATCTCAGTTAGTGAAGTAGATGAGTTCTTGGCCATTACTTCTTTAACAGAAAATTTGGTACCAGAGGCAGAAATAACATGGAGATAATCGTGATGGGTTCCTATACCACCACAAAAAGAGCAGGTTAACAATAGTTCAGGGATGAGCAATTGCATGGGGGTATGGGGGCCAAACCCTGCAGAGTACATCCCACCCCAAATGCTTCTGCTTTCCTCTGGAGACTTTCTTAAAATCAAGACAGAAGATCAAAGTGTATCTCCTTCTGTCTTCATTTTGAAAGTGGTTGCAGAGGAAAATAAAGATATTTGGAGGTTGTATTGAGTTCTAGAGTGCTTGTGGGAGTGAGGTAAGGGTACTTTTCTGCATTTGGATTAACTTTCAAAACGATAAATAAAAATCATACTATTGAATATGTCTGGTGCTTCTGTGCTTTTTTGCTCCAACTGCCAAAAGTGCACACGGTCCTTTTATTTTTATTTTATTTTATTTTTATGCTGCCTTTCTCTCCAAAAGGGACTCAAGGCAGCTCACAAGAGAAAAACACTTTTAAAATGATTTTTAAAAAAACAATTAAAATAACCTAATTAAATCAGTATAAAAGACTGAAAACATACAAAAGTTTAAAAAAAAATCATCTAAAACAAGCCACCTTTCTTTTATATTGGTATATCACAAAATCAATTATGTAAGTGCATCTTCATTGCAATCTCCCAGAGTTTTCCCTCATTTTTGACCAACTGTCATTGCCTTGACTAGCTTGCTAAAATAGTAACCTGGCATGACATTGTTCTGATATGTATTACAAATGCTAGTTATGGCCTATAAAGCTCTACAAGACTTAGGTCCAGGGCATCTCACAGACTGAAGGGGCACCATACAGCTGCACCGCCATGGCTATGGTGTCCTTTGGAGGGCACAAAAAGAACCCACATTTTGTGGCTCCTTTTTGCACCCTCCAAAGGCTGGATTGGGGCTGCAATGTGAGGTTGCTGTGGCCCCAATACGATCAGGAAAGGAGAGGCCTCCCACTGCCCCTTCGTGGTGATTTGTAGAGCCCCTGTATCTCGTGATATGAACCTGCCTGGCTCTGAGATCCAAAGGACATGTTTTCCTCTCAGTTCCAGCACGTTCACAAGTATGGCTGGTGAGAACACAAGAGAGGACCCTCTCAGTGGCTGCCCCTATATTGTGGAGTCCCCTCCCTAGAGAGGCTAGAATATTTTATTTTATTTATTTCAAGCATTTATATCCCTCCTTTCTCCCTCAGTGGTGTTCATAGTATAGCCCCTTTCTTGTTTTCCTGCCAGCAGCAAGTGATGACTTTTATTTTAAAAAGGCATTTAACAAAGGGAAGCACATACTGTACTGTTTTAAATCATATTATGTAACTTCTTTTTTTAAAAAAAAATAACTGTATGTTTTAATATCGTTATAGTTAGATTATAGGTTAAATGTTGACTTTATGTATGTTTTAACTGTAATCTTTTTAATGTGTAAGCTGCTCTGCGGAAAAGTTCGTTATAAGTAAAGATGATAATGATGAAAAAGGTAGATATAATGGTAAAGTATACATTATTATTCTTGGGGGGGAAAGTAGATATAAATAAAAATGATGATGATAATAAGAATGATGATGGTGATGATGATGATGATGATGATGATGATGATGATGATGATGATTCCAGAGAGAGAGGCAAAATGCTGTTTTCAGTGTCAGCCACTCATAATATCTACATCCAGCACTGAGGTAGCCAATTATAGTGGCACACAACTTACACAACACCTGTGTCAAATTGGACACCATTAAAACCTTGCACTGATGTGTAAACTACCAATGTGGGAAAGAAAACAACCACAACAAACAAATACACTAGAAAGAAGTCATAGAAACACTTCATCCTCAAAATGGGTGTGTGTATTGTTGTTGTTGTTTTTTGCCTTTTCCACTCTCACTTTATGCTGCTCTGCCAAGCTTCATCAGTTGAAAATCACAGTTATTTATTAAGTAATTTAGACTATGACCTTTCTTACACCATCAGTAATGAAAATATCTCTTCTAAGCAGCACTATTAAATTACAGTCCTTTTTCAAATGGATGAAAAGTCAGATCTGTTTGCCAACAACCAGTTGGAAGTCAAGTTACAAGTCCTTTCTTTCCTTCTTTTACTCCCCCCCCCCCTTTTTCTAAAGGTTTATAAAAAGAAAAGAAAAAGAAAATGATATGTTACTTTGTCCCTGTATCATTTGCTAGTTATTCTTACATTACCCTCATAAAGATAAAGTTCAGCCTTCTGAGCTGATACCAAAAGGCAGAGTTCAAGCACATTTTATAGACATTTGGAGCAATCAGAAGCAGTCATATGAGGGATGTGATCCAATCCCTGATAAAAAAAAACAAATGATTTGTGTCATTACAGTCAACATTTTGATGCAAATTGTTAGTATTTTGAAATCCTAACAATAGGGCTGTCTGAAGCGGGAATAAAGTTAATACTGCCATGTGCACTACGCTTGGTTCTTACTGCTTTCTTTGGAGGAATTGCCTACTTCATCTTACAAATCCTCCATAAAAATTCAGGTCAGGCATGAGGAACCTTGGCTAATACCAATACACCTCCCATTGAAATGAATCATGGAATCACTTATTTTAACTGCAACTTTCAAAAGAACACCCAAAAAGTCTTCTTGACCTTTCAAAGGGTTTTATTACATTTATATACATGACAAACCACTTTTTCCGTGCTTGACATTGCCTGCTTTTAGTTTTGTAACTGTTGCCTCCTTGTGGAAGCCACTGATAATCAACCATAGTTAGCCTGATGAATCCTCTGCCCTCCTCCACCCAGGACAAACTGAAAACTTGAACCTTTTCTTTTTGCACTGTATCTCCCAGAAATTGGGAACTTTTGTTTCTTCATTCTGCATAGGGTCATATAAATAAAAACAATTGATAAGACAATTCTATTGCAGTGCTCTGACATTTCCATTGCCCTACTGGATTCTTGCTGACAGAGCAACATGTCTTCTTCTTTTTAAAAAATTATTTCAATCTCATTGTTTGCACTACTTATACCACCTCTAGGGTCTAAATGTTCCCTGTGCAGGGATGTAGGGAAGGTTTGGAAAGATTTGAATACTACATATTCAAAGTCTGCCCAATCTGCCCATTTCATGTCGCTTTTAGTAGCTGCAACATCAGAGCTCCAGTGTTGCTAATGGAGATGTTGCATATTGTTCCATGGGGATAATGAGAAGAGGCAATCCATGACTGTATTTCCTCCAAGGTAAGAACTCTGTCTCCAGCTTCAGAAAGGGAGCTATGATGTTTGTTCTGTTCCAGTGGATGCTATTTCTGGGCCCACAGGACTGCAGCATCAATTAATTCAATTAAGGCTGCATCTATACTGCAAAAATAATGTAGTTTGTCACTGGTTTGCCTGCCATGGCTCAATGCTATGGAATCCTGTGATTTGTAGTTTGTTGTGGCACCAGAACTCCCTGACAGAGAAAGCTAAATATCTCTTGAAACTACAAATTCCAGAATTCCATAGCATTGAGCCATGGCAACTAAAGCGGTGTCAGGCCGCATTATTTGTGTAGTGCAGATGAAGCCCAAGTCTTTTAAAATAAGTCTTGCCCCAAACAATCAGAGGTACCATTAGGCATCATAAGGTAGTTGAAAGATAAGAGCAATTTGCCCACTTCAGATGTGGTGGACTATATCTTCCATCACTGATAGCCACATGGTCAAAAAGAATAAAAGAGGGGAATCTACTATCAACAAGTAAATATCCTGGCACAGAGGTTTGCAGTTTCTCCCCCAGTTACTTATAGGCTGGTGCCTTTGACAGTCAAATAGCTGGAGACCCTGAATCATTCATTGGCTAGCAGGTGATTGTGCTAATGGGTAGGGATGATTTTCGGAGGGGCTCTTGATTTATTGGGAGATGTAGCTGTGTGTTCTTGTTTCTTAACTAAATGACAAAGGGAGTTGATCATGCTGCCTATCAATCAAGCAATTCAGAAGACAGACTTCTACTGCTGCATTTGCATTATCCCTCCTCCTCGCCTTAATCTGACTTTCATCTTTCGTGAATGGCATTGGACGGATATAGTTATCCTGAAATGAATATTTTGTTTATGTATATGGATTTTTCAGATTGGTCACATTAACAACTCTTAACCTTTAGACTGATCTATAAACACGTAAGAATAAAATGTCAGCATTCATTTGTCATCTTGCAGTAAACTGTCAGCACTCGTTTCTCAGCTAAAATAGAATATCTGTGTAAGGATTTACGCTGCACTTTATAATAAAAGCAGAAAAGCATCTACGCGGCTCATCATGAAAACTCAATACGAACCATATACACCCCATTAACACCTTAATGTGTGTTGCAGGTTACATCTCACAGCAATCAAATGGGATTCAGTAGAACTTGTTACTGAAAAATATGTGACTGACTCACTCACTTAATCTAAGATAGTTCCATGCATCACATCAGCACATGTCAGAGAAGAAAGAACATGGGGATTCCAAAGTGAATACTCAGCACTAGTAGGACATGTTGTGTATACACAGATAGTTTTCACATGAAAGTGAACACATAAAATATTACAAAAAGGCATAAAAGAATCTACTAGAGTGTTTGAAACTAGCTGGTTTATTCTAGCATAATCTTATAAGAGTTAGTGTGAAAAGTAGTATTGTTCCTTTATGCTTTTTAAAACTAAAACAGACTAACACAGCCATTTGACTACTGCGTAAATGATCTGGAAGCATCATGTAGAGAAAGAGAGACTGAGGCTGCTGCCACACTGTAGAATTAAAGAACTGTGACACCACTTTAATTGTTGTTGCTCAATGCTATGCAATCCTGGGATTTGTAGTTTATTGTAACATCAAAGCGCTCTGAAAGAGAAGGCTACATGACAAATGCCAGAATAACGTAGCATTAAGCCACAGCAGTTAAAGTAGCATCAAACTGCATCAATTCTGGGGTTTTCAGTTAGCCGTGATACCAGAGATCTCTGTCGCAAAACATTAATCCCAGAATTCCAAAGCATTGAGCTATGGTAGTGGTGTCAAACTGCATCAGTTCTGCAGCCTGAGAGAGAAAGAGAGAGATGCAGTCTGGTAAAGGTAAAAAGGACTCTAAATATGAAGACAAGCTGATGGAATTATTTACTGCTAATGTTTATGTGTATTTGGCACAATCCATTATATATATATTGTGTGTGTGTGCGCGCGCCCACACACACACACACACATCCCCAGCTGGATGTCATGAGGAGTCAAGCATGCAAACAGTTGTTACTATGCCTTTCTCTCTGTATATAGACAAGAAACTAACCTCTCTCAGAATGAAAATTGGGCCAGTTTTCCTCCTCCGAACAACTGATTTGTCTTTATTTTAAAGGGCTCCATGGGTAAAACTCTGGTTTTCATATGCACTGTGGTCATGATCCTAAGTCACTTCACTTAGTGTAAACATCTGCAGAGTTATGTTATGTCCTAAATACAAGATTAATGCAGTGGCCCCACATCCTTGACTCTGTTTATGCTCTGTTCATTGAATGTGACCATTTTGTATTATCCCCAAAACCCACCATAGTTTTTGTTGTATCATAGCAGAAAAGTGACTAATAAATGTGATGCCTGCAGACAGAAGAATAGAATGCTACTTCTGCATAGAGCTTTACAGAACAAAACAATGAGAAGGGAAGTAAGACTTCTGCCCAAAGTGATTACAGTCTAGGGCTTGTCAGAGAGAGAGCAGGCAGGGAAGAAAACACATTAGCCCCTATGAAAAGCGTGGGGCACTTCACAGCATCTATGTATCAGTGGTAGGCGGAGTGAAAGCCAAAAATGCCAACACAGAGTCATAGACTCATAGAGTTGAAAGGACTGCCCAATCCAACCCCTTGCCATGCAGGGGGATGCAGTCAAAGCATCCTCAACAAATGACCATTCAGCCTCTGTTGAAAAACCTCCAAAGGAGACTCCATCACTCTCCAAAGCAGTGTTTGTGTATGTTGAACAGATCTTAGTGTCAGGAAGTTATTCCTAATGTTGAGGTTGTATCTCTTTTTCTGTAGTTTGCATCCATTGCTCCAGATCTGGAGCAGCAGAAAATAAGCTTACTCCATCCAGGGTGACTAGATATCATATTCACAAAGGAGGATAAGGCACTGTACAATGTAAGAAAAAGTTAGGACATTACAAAATAAAAGCTAAAAACACTAATATAAATATAAATTCTTGCTTCTTAGTCATGCTCAAAATGGAGAACATGTTGACATTTCTCCTGAACAGAAGGTTGAAATCCTGGAAAAGGAAAATGTCTGGTCATCCTGACTCCATCCTCAATATTCAAATATTTAAACATCGCTATTATGTCACCCCTTAACCTTCTTGTCCCCATGCTAAACACATCCAGATCCCTAAGCCTCTCTTCATAGGATATGACTTCTAGACCTTTTACCATTTTGGTCACCCTCCTCTGGACCCGCTCCAGCTTGTCAATATCCTTCTTAAATTTTGGAGCCAAAAAAGTCCCTGAAGTATTTGCAAGTGAGGCCAGACCAAAGCAAAATAGAATGGTACTATTACTTCCCTCAGTCTCTAGACACTATGCTCCTTTTGATGCAATCTAGAGTCACCATGACTATTTAGCTGCCATATCACACTATTGAGTCATGTTCAGCTTTTAGTCTACTAAGACTTCTAAATCCTTTTTGCATGTATTTTTGTCAAGCTCAGTGTCATATTTCCTATATTTTAGTTTATTCCTCTTGCTACAAGTAAGTAAAGCTTTAGAGAAGTAATTTCAGCCTTTAAGAATGGGTAACCTTTAGGGACACAAATGTTTTTTTTTTTTTAAAAAAAAAAAGTGAAACCACTCAATTTTGGTGATTTAGAGACAAAAGTGTAAATATTTTGGGAAGCCTAGAGCTGAGGTTCTCTATCTCTGTCCTAAGTGAGGGAAAGAGAAAGGAAAATGCATTATCATCGACACCTGTAAGACAACACATATGGAGGGACAGATAGACTTCCAATTATTTGAATGTGACCATTGTTCCTAATACAGATGACAAAACTGAAAGCCAAGTCCTTCAAATAACATAAATGGAGCAACTTTTTAAAAACTTCTTTTTCTTTTACAATTAATTGAGCACCCTAGATCTTAATGTGGCTCTCATGGTCTTGGGCAGATTAGTGTGAAATTTAATTTCTGCTAATCTGTCCATGACCAGGGAAGCACAAAATATTCTCTCTGCAGTGTTTACCCACTTTTCCGAATATAGATATATGCATGAGCGACAAATCGTGCAGCTTCAGGTTTACTAGAGTGAATATATATAGTCACATTAGGCATGAACTGAATTGCTTCTTTTTTGTAAAATGGTAACAACACAACTTCAACCATTAGCAAAAGAATATATTCTAATTTGATTTATAAATAAATAAATGTCACATTTCATATGCTAGCTCTTTTAGAATGGTCCTTTTAGGAGATTATCGCACCCAGAAATCCCACTGAGATAGATGAGGAATTTAAAAGTAAAAAATAGGTGTTATCACACTTACCCGCTATAGGCAGCCCATACCTATCCCAGGCAGCCTGTTTGCAGCCCAGACCCTTTTTCAGGAACTTGAAAAATCCTGGCTGCAGCAAAACTCCAGGTTTCAGACAGGCTGCCCAAGATGGGTACAGGCTGCATACAGTCTGAGAACAGGTAAGTGCAATATCATCCATTTTTCACTTTTAAATCCTGAATTTATGCTGGTGGGATTTCTGGGTGTGATGATCTCCTTACTGTTTACTGACAAGGGTCCTTTTAAGATTCATGTGTAAGGTTGAAAAGAAGATAGATCCTAGGAAATTTTCTTATTTGCTGGCTAAGCCACGTACATCATATATGAAGGATATAACACTATTGGCCAAAATAACTTTCTTCAGTGGGGGGGGGGGGGGGCTTCTACTTTCCTAGCAAAGTGGAAAGCCTGACCACTTGTCAAGGCTTTTCCTAATAACATCTGTTTAAAAATCAAAGTGCACATTTCTCACAGATCTTACTCTCTGCTGTAAAGTCTGCATATGCTCAGGAACCAAAGACTCTTCTCAAGAAGGTAACATACAACTTCCCACATTAGACTGACTTTATTGATTTCAAAAGTGCAGATTTATTCTGTGCAATTGTGGTTGTCTCTTGTTTTCTCCTCTCCTCCCCCTCAAATAAACATTATATTTGGTAATAAGACTAAAGTGTTATCAAAGGAACCTTCCATAAACAAAGAATCATATAGTAGCAAAATAACCACTTTTATTTTAAGAATTTTTACAAGTTTTTTTTTAAAAAATAAAGTTTTTGTTTCTGGGGTTAAAGGAAAACTATGTCACGAGGCTGGGACAGACGGTCCTAAAGGGGCGGCTTGATGCTGCCTCTTTGATCACTGGATGGGGGCCACAGCAACCACACACCACAACCCCAATCCAGTGTTTTTCTGGTCTGAAAAGGAGTGTCAAAATGCCACTCCTTTTGGGGGTGGAAAAGGGGCAGCTTTTCCACTATGGAACTGGCTTTTCATTGCTCCTGTGACATACAGCATATAAATGCCACACCACGAGAGTGCTGCAATGCTGCCCGTCATGTGGTCGGGTTGGCAGCGTGACACTGGCTTGGGGGCATGCATCATCTAAACACCATGCACCCACACCACCCCCAAACTGGTGTATTGCATAGGACTGTTTTGCCAGATAGTTTGCTATATCTGACATTTAACAGTAGTTTCTTTATCAGAAGACTTTCCCTTGTACAAAGTGTGCAGCATGTGTCTATGAATTAATGCTGGTGTTATGTCAATTACAGTGTGTGCAAAATTTGCACATATTTTATTCCTTTTTTCAAAGTCCAAATATGCAAGCATGGAGTGAGCCGACCAACGCATCAGCAACTGCTTTTCAGAACTGCTGACAAAAGAATTGTTACTCTTGAAATAACACAAACATTTAGTTTTGTATGTTGTATTAAATTGCACTCAATTTGTTCCCTGATTTTTTTAAAAAAAAAAAACATAACTAATGGCTCAGAGTGATAAAAGTATATATTGACTCAGAGTTGGTCAGCAATAACATGGGTAACTGGGTTTCATGTACAAATAGGGACTTTCCAGCTGCTTCCAAAAATATTATGGGTGAGATTGATGTTTACAGCCAAAGCTGGGCTTGAGTGCTTTTCCATTAAGTATCTGGCAATGCTCTACCCTGACTTTGCTATCCGGGGGCAATTTGCTCCCCAATTCTCTCTTTCAATATAGTAAAGCAAAGGCCTGTTACAGACTGCCAAAATAAAGCTGCTTCGGGTCTCTTTGGAGGTATGCTATTTAAATGATGCATGCATCCTAAGAATCCGGAAGCTGCACCAAAAGCTGCACTCCGATGCTTAGGAATGGAGTGTGGCTTTGGTGTGACCTCTGGACTCTTAGGACCCATACATCATTTAAATAGCATACCTCCAAAGAGACCTGAAGCAGCTTTATTTTGGCAGTCTGTAACAGGCCAAAGTGTCACAAAAGCTTTCTGAACAGCAGCAAGAATGGTCTTTGTGGATAAACAGGTGTCCCCTGGTTTTCAAACAATTTTGGATATTTTCTAGAAGGGCCCATCCAAATTGGCTCACAAAACCATCATGGGAACTTATCTGTCCTGCTCTGGGGTTCCATGCTAAAAGGCTGCCCAACAGTTGGCTGCCTGTTCCAACTTGGTCAGCTTTGCTTCAAATAATCCTTATTCAGACTCTTTGACATGAAGCAGGTGTCTTGCTTTATGCTAAACCTTATAGGTAAAAAACAAGCTTCCCTCATTCATAGGTAATCCACAGAGCTGAGCCGAGTCTTGAGACAATCATGGCGATGGGATAATGACATTGCCTGCATTCAGCATGTGACAAATGCAGGTTTTAATTTTGGCTGGTGCAGCAATAGTTGTGTCTGTCCTTTATGATCTCCAGAATCCATATTCTTCCCCCACTCTGGCCCACTGTTAATCACACATGGCCAGGTGACAAGTCCTTGTCATATTTAAAATCTTTTCCTCCTTTTTAGTAGTGCTTTGATTTTAAATTCACATCTGATGCTTCTGTAGGCTGATAATGGGCAGACTGCCAATATAAAATTATTATATGTGCATGTTTAGCCCCTTGCCCCTCTCTTGAAGTCTCAAGGGTGGGTAGGGGTTAGAGAGAGAAAGTATGTTTTAAAAAATCACAGCCAAAACATTGGTTATTAAAATGGCCTCATCGTTCCGGAATTCTGATTTTAATTCCAGAAAGCCAGACCTCACTTAGAAAACATTTTACAATTTTGCAATGAAATTTATGCCAGGATATACTGTTGGCAAAATCATGTGATACAATCTACAGTGAGCTACCACATGGGGTTCAGTTCTGCCCCCCAACTGCCCAATAGGCTGCACTCTTCCACAGCAAGCCCAAACAACTCAATTTTCCTCTTCGGTCCCTCTTAAAATGGCGAGAGGAACATTTTACATCTTTGGCTGCTCATATGTTGTTGAACTACAAATTCTAGCATCTTCAGTTGGTATGGTCAATGGACCAGAGTGCTGGAAACTAGAGTCCCAACCACATCTGGTGACCTGAGTTCAGGATTTTTTCCCATGGGTTATGGAGCTGGGAAGCACAAGATGTGGGTGTTCAAGCCTCGTCAGTAAAGTCAGGTGGGCTGAGTGGTTAGGAAACTCCTCTATGTTATTTGCAATATCACTTTGAGCTCTGTCTTCTTTCCCCTTTTTCAAGACTGTAGATTTCAGTTGAACATTAGGAGAAAAGTTTCAATGGTAAGAGAACTTCAATAACAGGACTAAGGATGGTGTCCCTTCAGCCTTACTGTATGTATTAAAGCAATATACCAAGCAGCTGTCTATTGAGGCTTGCCCATTTCTAGGTTCCTGTAAGGAACAGGTGTGTGAACAAGGTGGCTTACAATTCTATGATTCTGTTAGTGCAGGCTGCAAGTGAAAATTTTAGTTTTTGAATCTTCCTCCATGGGGAGGTCCACATTTTTTTCTCTCATGAAGATTTTGCACCAGCTCTCTGGCTCCAAATCCAGCTGTAACTAAGACTGGACAAATTTGTCTATTTCTGGCCCAGTTTTGCATGTATTCATTCATAAATTCATAAAAATCTGTTATCTATCAGCAATTTTTTATTTTTTAAGAAAAATGCATCATTATTTTTCAATGTATTTTACAATTTGCATGCATTATTCTATAAAACACATGTTGTCTTGTCTGTCTTAAAATGACACACTTTTGTACATATTTTAGCCAAGGACACATATTTTTCTATGCATTCCAGCATGTTTTTAAGCCAATATTTTTACAAAATTTGGATAAGCATATGCACTACAGGGTAATAACTGCATTCTGACCATATAGCTGCCTGGAAGGTGCAAAACAGGTTTGTTTGCTTTAAAAATGTGAACTGAACAAAATCATCAAGTACCAATCTATATTCCTACCTTTAATATAGGGGTATATCTATATCCTACCTATAACAATGCCCATTCATATTAATTTGAAGCAACCATATATTGTTGTGTGTCTTCAAGTCTGACTTATGAGGACTCTAAGGCGAAGGCTGCTTGGCAAGATTTGTTCAGAGGAGATCTGTCCTTATCATCCTATGGGGCCGACAAGACCTTATCAATTCTTGGTGACTTGCCAAAAGTCACCCAGTGGGTTTCATGGCAAAGTGGAGAATCAAACCCTGGTCTCCAGTGTGATAGTCCAACACTCAAACCATGTACTCTCCCATTTACTGCTATCTTCACTCCCCACTGCTGCCTCTGTTGTTTGCACAGTGTTGAATTTTGTTTGTTCCTCGCGGCTGCAACCTGCCCTCTAGCACTCTGTTTAGCACCACAGTCACTGAACCATCTGATGAACGACAGTGCAAACATTGCAGGAATATTTTATACCATTAACTTTGGATTAAATTGGTCTTACTTAGGAACCATTGATATTGAAGAAGTTCCATATGTGATGACTAACAGGTTCCTAGTGGCACAGTGGTTAAATGCCAGCAGCCACAACAGTTTGAGTTCGATCCCAGGGCTCCAAGGTTGATGCAACCTTCCATCCTTTTGTAGGTCAGTAAAATGAGTACCCAGATTGTTGGGGGCAGTTGGCTTACAGACTGTAAACTGCTTAGAGAGTGCTGAGTTCACTATGAAGTGGTATAGAAATGTAAATGCTAATGCTATTGCTTACCATATTAACAAGCCTTATATAGATAGGACTATCAATGGATTTAGCTCAGGACTGAGCAAAATGCGGCCCACTCAATATTCCTGGATTCCCATCTCTCCAAATTCCACCCCGTTGACTAGGCTGGTTAGGAGTTCTAGGATTTGCATCTAGAGATCCACATGATTACAACCCCTGCTGTAGTCTGAGCAGGATCCCTAGTGGCATATCCAACAAAACAATATCTGAATTTGTGTGTACATTTTGATTTAAACAGTTATTTTTAAAAAATGCAAAGACTAAGTGAAACACTTTTCACAGGGTCAGAAAAATAAAATTAAAGGGGAGGGGGGAGTTTCACCTCTACAGTAAAAGCAAACAAAAAAGTCAGTACTAAAATCTGCAGCTGCTTAAGGACTGCAGGGATTCCCGATTCCACAGCCACTTATGATGATACACTGGCACTGGGGAAAAGTCTCAGGCTCAGTGTGGGGCTAATCTTTGAACTGCATATAATTTATAGTCAGGGAAAAGCTATGGTCAATTTCCTTTGCCCATCAAAATTCCCCCTTCCTCGTACATTTCTTCTTAAAGAAAACTCGGTTTCCACAGGGAAGGTCGCTGTGTGGTATGTGAAGGTTTAATTTGATATGAAGAAGCCAAAACTGCATAAAAAGGAAGATGGTCATTAATATCACACATATTAGTGAATACTTACTCTACTGATAAATTGTTCTGTCAAGGCTGACTTCTGTGCAGGGCTGAAAAGCTTGAAACTTTAAGGCTTAGCCAAGCACTGACAGCTGCAATTTTTTCAGAAAAAACTCTGGAGACTGACTTGGGAGATTAAGGCTGCAGTCCATGCAAACTTACTTGGGAGTAGGTCCCACTGAACGAAATGGGGCATGGTTTTTGAGTAGGCACATTGTGTTGAAAAGATGCTTCTGGGGGAGGAAAACTTTTCATGTGGTATTTATAATATCTGTCTTCATTCTCCTTCTGGATTCCACGATGCATTACAAACCCTGGAATAAAATTAAAACAAAGTTTGCTGGGAGTACCTTTTATATGTTGTTTGATTATTGACTGGACTATTTACTTTCTATTTAATCTCAGTTGGAGCTAAGGGTTTGAAAAGTCAGGATCCATATTGCCCAAATGCAACATTGTTCCTGAATTGTTTTCCTTAAATAATTGTATTTCCCTCATGTACTAGGGGCTCCATATGCCAAATTGTACTAAGTAGCAGATGGAACTAACATTAACATGATGCCTCTCAGCAGTGCCAGATATAATAGAACTTTCTGTCGTAAGCCAGGTGGCTTTCAGAAAAGAAAGGCTTTGCTCATGGTGACCAAATGTCCTAACCAAGCAGGACTAGGCACTGTAAAGTGTAGGACAATGAACAAAAATGTAGGACATTACAAGATAAAAGCATTCACAGAAAGATAAGTTCAAGATTCTTAGACATGCTCAAAATGGAGGGATTTTGGAATTCCTCCTGGACAGAAGGTTGAAATGTAGGGCAGGTCCTGGAAAAGGAGGATGTCTGGTCAACCTGGCTTTACTGCAGTTTTACTGTGCTGAAGATTCTCCTCACAACTGAGCTGAATATTCATGTTATTTATGAAAAATATGCAAATGCAATGGGGAAGAAAACATTAAAACATAGAATAACACCAGAATTCAAATCACATGAAAATCATTTCCCTCTGGGTTAGATTTGTAGCATTTTTAAAAAATGTTACTGCTATCATTAGGAGTGTCAAGTTATACCACATGGATCAAGTCAGAAACAAATCCATTTTGCAATCCCAGGCATATTAGACATGGTACCAATGGGACTGACATAAATATTTATTTACCATTTAAAGAAAAATGGAGGACCTTAAATGTCCTACATTTTGGGCTGAGTTTTGTCCTGCAGTTGTCCTACAGTTTGGTCTAGAATTTGTCCTACATTTTGTCCCAGGTTTTAGTGGACAATTATGGCAACCCTACCCTCAAGTCAACTTCAAGTCATGGCAATCCTGTGCATAAGGCATCTCCAAGCCCCTCTGTCCTCAGCCTCTCTGCTCAGGTCCTGCAGGCCTAGGCCCTTGTCTTTCCTGATCAAGTCTCCACATTTGGCATGTGGTCTTCCTTTCTCTTGCTTTACATCCTTCCTAGCATCACTGACTTTTGTAATGATTCATTTTTCCTCATGATGTGGACAAAGTCCAACAGCCTCAGTTTAGTCATCTTGGTCATTCCTGGTATCTTTAACATTCTTCTCTAGCACCACATCTCGAGTCCCTCAGGATTCAGTCATGTAATTCTGTATGAAGATGTTCTTTAGGGAAGAAAAGAAAGAGGAAAAAACTCTTAACTCCATGGGCCTAGAAATCTGATCTTGTCCATGCAGAATGTGACATTAAGGACGATTGTGTTCACCAGAGCTTCATTTTGGGCAAAGTGTACATAGAATTGCAGCAAACGTTCTGAATATATTTTATGTCATTTTAAAAAGAATTATTCTCTGACACAGTTTCCTTCCCCCCCCCTTTTGTTGCTTTTATTGAGACAAATTTGGGAGCAGAAGATGAATGTATTTTCTCAAGCAATGCATGTCTGGAAACGTTGTGCTCCACTGAGCCTTGGGTCTTCTTGGTGCTTCTTTCTGTTGAAGCACACCTACTTGGAAGTCTTTTTAACTATTTGAGAAGTGTGATCATGCAGCAGATTGA
The DNA here is from genome assembly GCF_019175285.1 of Sceloporus undulatus. Lineage (NCBI taxonomy): Eukaryota > Metazoa > Chordata > Lepidosauria > Squamata > Phrynosomatidae > Sceloporus > Sceloporus undulatus. The sequence continues at coordinate 224,898,659 of NC_056525.1, forward strand.
TCTACAAAAGCAGTACTAGGCCAGTCTTGGTTCATTTATTCATGACCAAACCTCTTTCAGGAATCTTTCAGAGCTTGTTTAATACGAACCTTGACTTTAGTCCTGCAGCCTCCAGTTTCCTAAGTACAAACAGTACAGCCTGCCAACAGGTTTTAAGGCCAACTACAGTTAGATTTTTCATTTAAATTTTGGCACAATCTAAACTCATTCTCCTTACATCCAAGTATTGTTGCCATTGTATTAAAAAAATGAGTAAATTTGCTGCTGACTTACTTACTGCCCAGAAAATCCAGCTGAAACCTTCGACTGCCAAATCTAAGGATTCAATACTGGCCCAGAGACTTTAAATAGCTTTTGCTACTGAGGATTTTCTGCTATTCTAGAAAGGAGAGGGGTGGGATCCAAAGAGGCACGATAAAGCTTCAGTTTGAAGGATTGGACATGGGTTGTTAGAAACTGAAAATTGCCACTTCTGCTATGGTTACTACCTATCCAACCTTTATGATTGGATCTTCTGTTTTTAAGTCTAGATTTGGTTGTCTGGTCTCAACGATAAATTAAAATTAATTTTGATCCTGCAAGTGAACCAGAAAGGAAGCTGGGATCCTGTCCTTTTTGAATAGGCAGTGTGTTATTTTTGCTATTTTACTATTAGTAACCAGGACAATATAGGTTTTCTTCAGTTGATGGCATTCAGGCAGTTGAACAAGGTAAGATGAGGAGACAAGGTCCAAAGAGCATGCTGAGAAGCTAATAAACCAAACAAACCAAAGTTGGTTATTTTTTAAAGGGTCTTTTATAAGTAACTCAGTGATTGATGAAGAATGAGTAGAAGAGAAACTGTGTGTGAAGACCACAGTGAAGAAGTACAAATTATATTTGTGTAACGGGGCAACAGAAATCCCACTACTTCACAAAAAGAAATTGCTAGATCCTTCTCAGCTAAAATGAAAAGTGTGGGAGAAGTCTGACAAAGTGTGGAAAAATATTGAAATAAAATCTAATGTGAAGTCGAAGGCTTTCATGGCTGGCACCCATGGCTTTTTGTGGGTTTTTCAGGCTATGTGGCCATTAGAAGAAGAGCTTGGCCTGTTACAGACAGCCAAAATAAAGCTGCTTCGAGTCACAGTGGAAGTATGGTGTTTCAATGATGCATGCGTCCTAAGAGTCCAGAAGTTGCACCACAGCCATGCTCCAGCCCTAAAGACTGGAGCGTGGCTTTGGTGTGGCTTCTGGACTCTTAGGACACATGCATCATTGAAACACCATACCTCCACTGTGACTTGAAGCAGCTTTATTTTGGCTGTCTGTAACAGGCCTTTGTTTCTGACATTTCACCAGCATCTGTGGCTGGTATCTTCAGAGAATGCTGGCATGGAAGTGAGTGGAGTATATATGTGTGTTGGGAGGAGTGATTTCCATGTTAATCTGTGCATTGTTCTCTTGGATCAGGATATGCAAAGAGGATTTCCATTCTCTACAGATGCTGGCAAAACATCAGAAACACACTCTTATAGAATATGGCCACATAGCCAGTAAAACCCACCAAAAACTATACAATTTAATAAAGGCCAGAAAAAAATTCTCACAGATTTGTGGACACTTGCTGGATTTCATTAGATAGAATGTTTGAAGAACCCAGAAGTTTTCTCTCAGGACACTGGATTTTAGACAGACGCCAACACATTTTCAAATAGGTCTAATGAAAATTTAGGGAGAAGAGATGTCGGGGTATATATGTTTACCAGTCAACCCATCCACCATCATCCAGCCTCAGAGGGACAGAAAGGCAAGCCAGCTTCATCAGGCCAAGCCCAAGTAAGGTGAAGAGCCCTCTCTCCAGCCCATCTACCATGGCCATGGCCCCAGAGGGATAGAATAACCAATGAACTTGATCCCTTCCCCACCACCATTCCTGTCCTGAGGGCAGGGAACTGTCTAATAATAAATAAATAAATTGCAAGCTGCTCTGACAGCCTTTGTGGCTGAAGAGTGGGGTATAAATACTCCAAATAAGTAAATAATAAATGGTACAAGCTATAATCAAGTGGAGTAACTATAATTTCTAACTCCAGCTTTGGAGAATTGTAGTAAAAAATTCAAACTAGAAATTGATGGAAGGAGAAGGGAGGGGAGCCATCTGAGGGTTCATTGACCATAAAAAACAGGGAAGAGGTGAAACACCTATTGAGGCTCTGACTTCTGCAAGGGGACCTAGGACCTAGACTAAGGCGCGTTACAGAACGCCCAGAAGGGGCAGTCTGCCGCCACCATCATTTGCAGCACAGAGGAGCCCCAGCGTCCAAACTGTGAGGCTCCTCCGCACTGCAAATAAGAAGCGCCAAAATGGCGCTTCTCTTTGCGGCGCGGATATGACACCATGAGGCACCAATGGCGCACTCGCAGCATCATATGCGCTGTGCGACGTGCGTACGCAGCACGTCCACTATGTAAAGATGGCTGCCCCCGTGTAGAACGGGCGCCGCCATTTTGTACGGACTCGGTCCGTATTAGGGTTAAGGGCGCCCCTTTCCAATGCTAATACGGACCCAGTCCGTACTTTATGCCCGTTTGTAACGGACCAATGTCATACATTGGCAAGAGACTGGAGAAACCTGTACATTCTGTTATATGGAATCTGCCATGTCTCTCTTTGGCAGCTTCTCTGATGGCCTGTTCTCCTATTGGCAGTGTACCAACCACCTCAAGCACCTGGTGCTAAGGGACTGTAGCAGCAGTTCTCAGAGTTATTTCTCCAGAGACCCAAGGAATTTCACTCTTAGACCACAATGCTATCACCTGGCCTGTTATGCAATCTAAAAGACACAATCAGACTGCCAGCATGAAGTAAGAATCAATTGCTAATTCATTTAGCTTCTGTATGGAATGATACGGAGCATGGTCTTCTGCTTTGCTTCAAGCTGCAAAATGCCTTGGATCTGGCCAGCTTGTTCCATCCAACAAAAGCTGCAGAGGGCCCCAGAGAACAGGATCAAAATTCAAAATGACCTTAATAGATTAGAAAGCTGGGCCAAACCTAACAAAATGAATTTCAATACAGAGAAATGTAAGGTACTGCACTTAGGGCGGGCAAATGAAATGCACAGATATAGGATGGATTTTTTTTATTTATATACCGCTATTCCAAAGATCATAGCGGTGAACAGCAAGTAAGCTAATTAGCAAGTAAGCCAGATGACACCTGGTTGAACAAGACTACATGTGAAAGGGATCTGGGAGTCCAAGTAGACCACAAATTGAACATGAGTCAACAGTGCGATGTGGCAGCTAACAAGGCCAATGCAATTTTAGGCTGCATCAATAGAAGTATAGTGTCTAGATCAAGGGAAGTAATAGTTCCACTCTATTCTGCTTTGGTCAGGCCTCACCTGGAATACTGTGTCCAGTTCTGGACCCTATAATTTAAATAGGACATTGAGAAATTGGAGCGTGTCCAAGGGAGGGCAACTAAAATGGTGAAGGGTCTGGAAACCATGCCCTATGAGGAGTGACTGAGGGAGCTGGGGATGTTTAGCCTGGAGAAGAGAAGGTTAAGAGGTGATATGATAGCCCTGTTTAAATACTTGAAGGGATGTCATACTGAGGAGGGAGCAAGCTTGTTTTCTGCTGCCCCAGAGACTAGGACCTGGAACAATGGGTGAAAGCTACAAGAAAAGAGATTCCACCTCAACATTAGGAGGAACTTCCTGACAGTAAGTGGAACAAACTCCCTCGGAGTGTAGTGGAGTTCCCTTCCTTAGAGATCTTCAAACAGAGGCTGGATGGCCATCTGTTGGGGATGCTTTGATTGAGAGTTCCTGCATGGCAGGGGGTGGGACTGGATGGCCCTTGTGGTCTCTTCCAACTCTATGATTCTATGAACATGTTGTCTTCCAGATGTTGTTCAATTGCAGGTCCCATCAGCTGTAGCCAACATAGTCAGTGGTGAGGAATTCTGAGAGGTGCAGCCCTACATTTAGGAGGCCACATGAAAGTCTCAAATCTACTGTAGAACATTTCTTTTCATGTGGATCATCACCACTGAATGGAGAATTCTGGCCACCTCCGTCCAGAGAAAACATCCATTCACTGACACGGACACTCTTAGTGTAACACTGGTAGTGTAACAGGAACATTCAGACTGGTTAAGACCCATCTACCATCTCAAAAAGAGAGCACATACATTGTCAACGAAGGTTCAGTCTTTAGCATATCAAGTGATATACCATTTAGCTGGTCACTCTGGCAAACAAGAAAATGCATTATCTAAATAAACTCTTCTTATGCCATTAAGATCAGGTAGCAGATGAAGAGATTAGGGATGGAAACTGTTCAGCACTCCAGATGTTATTGAACTGCAGCTCCCAGCAGCCATAGCCAGCATAGCCAATGATGAAGAATGCTGGGAACTGCAGTCCAGTGACCCCTGGAGAGAAGCATGTCTACTTCTTATGTAGACAGTATGGACAAAAATTGAGGAAGAAAACCAGCAGTATATACATATTCCCATGTGAAGAAGATGCAAGGCAGGAGTTATTTCCCTTGTGTGTGGCAACTACAGCATGCAAACCAAGGTCTTCCTAAATTATTGGTAATGGAAGCTGGCTTGAATATTTGGCTGGAAGAAAGAAGAGACATTGGGGCAAAGAAGAAAGAAATGCTTTAGTACCAAGTAGTTATTCTAAAGAAGTATAAAGCATCTCTGTTTCCTTGCTTGTTAGGAACAACCTTGGCCAAGATGGATGGATGGATAGGCCAAGTACAGGTGGGCTGGGAAACAGTACATGATAAGTGTAATTTATCACATAGCTGTGCTATCTATCACAGGGGTATCTTTCGAGACATCCCAAGAGTTGGACCCATGTCCATCTTGGCTGGCCAATGCTAGCAGAAAGAGCTAATCTATCTATTCCTGCCAGGAACCACAGCAGTATTCATGCTAATGATAGTTGTACAAAAGTATATAAACATATGCATTGATACTTGCAGGATGTGATGCCAGGGTGTGATCTGAAATCACATGCTGCCAGAGATCTCAGACTCTCTCTCTCTCTCTCTCTCTCTCTCTCTCTCTCTCTCTCTCTGTGTGTGTGTGTGTTAAATTGGAACAAAGTTATAATGCAGACTTAGTTAGGACTGCCATTTCAGATTATGCTTGAATTTGGCATGCAAAGAGATTTTAGTTAAGAATAGCAAAAATTCTCAGCAAGATTAAATGCCTAGAATTTTAAATAAGCCCCAACATATCCTATGTGCATTCAAGAAGTAACTATTAAAAAACCAACTCCAGCACATGTTAAAAAGCTTTTTACAATAATTTCTATACCAAGCTTTAAATGGAAGTCCAACATCTATTCTTTTAAACAACAATGGGATTTAGTTTTCTTTTTTAAAAAACTCTACATTTTTATGAGCTATTTAAAACTAATGTTCAGTTGTTGTTGCGAGCAACAATGGCTCATGTTGTGTACCTAGGCAAATACATGCCAGATGTAGTATAGCTGTCTTGCTGCAAAACTGTTGTGAAGACCAGAAAAAGGAGGGGTGCAGAGGGAGAAAACTATAGGCAGTGCTTTATAAGCTTTTCTTGTTGTGTGCCTTCAAGTTGTTTCTGACATACGTGACCCCAAGGTCAAACTATGATAGCGTTCTCTGAGCAATAGTTGTTCAGAGGAGATTTGTCATTGCCTTCACCTGCGAAGGCTGAGAGCATGTGACTTGCCCAAAGTTATCTGGTGGGTTTCATGGCTGAGCCGGGAATTCACGGCCGAGCTGGTAAACTTTACCAACATTTACTTAATATTCAGTTTCATGTAATAAACTTTTTCCCACAAGAGGGCACTAGTTCAATATAACTGTACTAAATATAGGAAGATGTGAACATTAGTATCAGAATCAATAGGATCAACAGGAATAGCTAGGAAGAGATAGCCTTTCAATTATTCTATGCTTGCATAATAGATGAGCTTTAAAATTTATATTTAAGTGGAAAAGTCATTCCTTGGGAAACATCTTTTAGAGTTCAAAGATATTGAAACAAAATACCACTTAGGATTCGTGTGTGTGTGTGTGTGTGTGTGTGTGTGTGTGTGTGTGTATTTTAGAGGCTTGAGCAGGTGAATTCGCATCTTCTTCCCCTCTAACTTCCTTCTCTATTCAAAGGAGGGAGATACAACTTGTTCTTCCAACAACAGAGGCAGAGATAATTTAACCCTTAAATGGGCATCAGCCTTTACTTAATTTGTTGCCACAGGTAAGAACAAAACTTGGTGAGAACCAAAGTTTCCAGTTTTATTCAGAAAACTGGGAAAAGCTACAAGACATTTTGTACATTCTGGATGTTTTTTTCTCTTCCTTTTCAGGAAGATTTTTTTGCAAAACAATTCATGAAGATTTTCTGCACATTTTCTTTCTTGCACAGAAGATGCTTCTGCACAACAGTCTTTTTGCACGAAATATATCAGTTTGGACAAATACATTGCACAAAATCTGTTTTTTGCATAAAATTCTTTTTATTTAATTTATTTATTTATTGCTTGCTATTGGAGCTTCATGATGGTGGGGAAATCTGGAAGTCCTAGTCCAAGTAACTAACTTCTACATGCTCTGGTTTGATCCTCAGCTGTGAAAGGTCACTGAAATCTCCACTAACTAGGATAGAGTATACCTCTGAATTTCAAACCTTAGGGGACAACATCAAGGAATGGCTACTGCCTTCTTGCCCTATTTGTAGGCTCTCACGTGTTGGCCATGGAGAGAAATAAGATGGAGGACTGAACAGACCTCTGGACAGTCCAGCAGGACTCTTCTTATATTCTTAAATTATTTAGGGATATACAGCTTCATTTACACTAAATATGGTGCTTTAGAAAGAACAGGAATAACAGTTCCTCTTACCTAAGGAGCAGTCTAAAATAGACAACTCAGAAAGGGGGAAATGGAGGCGGTTTACAGACCACCCCTTTGGGGCGGCCTGTACCTGCCCCTTTTCCTGACGGATCGGGGCCTCAGCTGCCACAGCGGCAGCTGTGAGGCCCTGATTCGCTGCTTTTCCAGGCTGCGGGGAAGCCGCAAAAGGCCACTTCCCTGCAGCCTGGAAAGGGATGTCCTTAGGTCTTGAAGCCCCAAGGACACCCCAACAGCGGCGGGGAAAGGGAGAAAGGGGCCAGCCGACCCCTTTCTCCTTTGTGTCGCTGGTGCAGCCATGTAAAGGCTGTGCCAGTGACACAAAACCAAGAAGGAGCTCCAAAATAGAGCTCCTTCCAGCACTGCAGAAAGGGCGCCAGGATGTCACGTTCACGCCGCTCCATTTGGAGGCAGTGCGGCCGTGACGTTGTAATGGCGGCACCCATATGGACAGGGTGCTGCCATTTTGTACGTACTCTGTATGTACAAGGGTTGGGGGTGTCTAAAATAGATGCCCCCAGGCAACCCTATGGAGTACATACGAAACGGCCCATTTGTAAAGGGCCGGAGAACAAGAATATGCAGCCACTTCAGTTAGCTATACCTTGGCTTGGTTATAGGCTGTAGGGCAGAAAAGGGGAATATCTGGCTGTCTATCTGCTGTTGGAATATAACTCCCATCAGCCCTTGCCAGCATAGGACTGATAGGAATTACAATCTGGAAGGCTACAGTTTCCCTGAGCCACCTCATATTCTTCTGAGTAACCAAGTAATTGTACAGAGAAGACAGATGCAGGAAAAGTCTGACTTTTTCAGACTGAAAAGAGGTACTCTGGCCAAATGTAGACTACGTCTGTGCTGCAGAAAAAAATCCAGTTTGACACTGTTTTAACTGCCATGGCTCAATGCTATGGAATTCTGGGAATTGTAGTTTTTTAAGACATTTAGACTTCTCTGTTAACAAGCTGTGATGCCACAACAACAAACTACAATTTCCATAATCACATAGCATTGTGCCATGGCAGTTTAAGTGCTGTCAAACTTTGGATGGAGCCAAGGTAAGAATATCCCTCAATAACTGCCCAGAAACCTTTGTTTCCTCCCATAATGGGAACAATATTAGAGCAAATAATCATTTTTCCATGAGAAGATGAAGAATGAAAAGATTAAATAGTTTTTCCAAATAAAAGAGACCATCTTGCTTGCATTACGTTTCTTATTTTGTGAAAGTAGCATGCATACTAGGCCTTGATTTAGCCCTTATTTTGTGCAAGTACCATGCCTACTAGACCTTGCTTGGATAAAACTATTCATCTTACTGTAACAACATCTGAGAACTGATTTTGAAAGGTTTTGTATGTTGCTGTAGTGATCCCATACATCCACTGGATGGTGGTACAGAACTTTGTTTGGAACAATGCAGGGAAACAGGATGAAAACTAAAAAAGAGATAGAAGAGGGCAATCTAACCTAGGATTTATCGTACATATGTGTGTATAAAAATATCAGGTTTATTCACATAGTAAGTACAATCACTAGATCTCTTGACAAGTATAAATTATGCTTAATTGGAGCGAACAAAACCATCAAAAGATATTGCCAGAAAGTACAATTGAACAGGATAGCTATCTTAACAAATCTACATGAGAACAGCTTAATGGCATACAGTATTTTAAGCAGGGCATTCAACCTTTTGAACAAAGGATTCTATTTCACCTAAATCTCATCTAGATTAAAGCTATCCATTTTGAGCTAAATAATGTTAAGTAGGAGTAGTGTTAAATAAAAACAGAAGGTAGGCCCATTGTTTTACTGTCCGGAGATCAAAAAGACAGAGGAGAAGAGTCTCTTATACTGTCACTCATCCTGAGATTAAATGGGAGGAAGGAAAAGACTGCTGGGTGTACAAGAAAAAGCACAATTCAGAATGCTGACATATTGCCTTCTTTGTACTTAAATTTTTAAGGTCACTCTCCTTTTCTGGTAATGCAGCAAATTATCCAAGTATTAATATAATCCACCACACTCACACAAAAGTCTCCACTGAATAGGAGGACATTAAAAGCTAACAAATGTTTTAAAAAAGAGTTCCCTAAAATTCTGCCCTGGTACATGGCAGATATTTCTAAAATACTTTTAAAAGAAAAAGCAAGACATGTATGGCCTGCTATCTCATAAAGGGCACACAGAGTGGTTTACAGATTAAACCAGTTTAAGCAGTAAATGCAGTCTCATGCATGTCTCTTCAGTAATAATACTCACTGATTTTTGTGTATAATGATCTGGGAAAGGTTCCATAGGACTGCAGCATGAAACGTGAAAGTTGGTACAAAACACAGCCAAAAAGCAGCAATAAAAACACAAACACAGTTTATTGTTGCAGTCCATACAAGCAACCTGTAAGGCAGAGCAGTACTTATTGGCTCCATATTGCAGACATTTGGAGGGTTGAGGATGAGACAGAATAGGATATCTAGTGAATCTTTGAGTTTACTTGCTCAACCACTTACCCATTGTTTACACACAATGTGTTTAGCAAATTTTGTAGTTAATTTGGTTCACAAGTAATATTTAATTTGTTTCAAGGCATTGGCTAAGTGGATATATCATACCCTTCTTGCATAGCATTTTATAAATCTGCCTGCTCTCAGGAGAGCTCTCATCTGGGCTAGAGTGAAATACTAATGACAACTCACAGTGTTACAGCAGAACTTTCTCCAATTGCCACTGATTGCATCCATGCCTAAATTCACACATCTAGGTTAGCATTTTTCTGAATGTACAGTCATACGAAGAGCAGATTTAGGAGATTATCAAATGGAGAAAAAGGCCAGGAGAGAAACAGAATGCTCTCATCCTTATCATGCAGTTGCATGAAGATTATCATACAACATCCCATGATGTCCCACTCATCCCATCCTCCCATCAATTAAGTGGGAGAAACTGCCATGAAACTGCCATTGATAAAGTGGGAAACTGCCATGAATAAAAAATTATGGGACAATTCTACTTCATAGACAGGAGAATAGGATAAGGATGACGTCATGGGACGTCACGTGATAATCTTTGTGCAATCACGCAATAAGAACAGTTGCATCCTGTCTCTCTCCCATCCTTTTTTTCCATTTTATAATTTCTTTAGAGTCTGAAGAAGGAGTGAAGATAGGCAGAAGAAACATCAACAACCAAAGATATGCAGATGACACTAGTGGAAAATATCAGAGACCCGGAACAATTACTAAGGGAAGTTAAAGAGGAATGTGTCAAGGCAGGCTTACTGCTGAACATTAAGAAAACAAACAAGGAAGCAAACAAAAGGACCATGGAAGATTTACATAATTTCAACGACATGGTGAGGAAATTTAAATAAACATCTTCTGTATCTTGGCTCAAACATTAATCAGAACAAAGACTGCAGCTAAGAAAGCAGAAGATGACTAGGAAAAGGAAGGGCAACTATGAAAGAATGAGACAAGATCCTAAATTGTAAAGGTCAACAGTGGACTAAAGTCAAAATTGTCCAAGCCATTGTATTTCCCATTACCATGTATGGATGTGAGAGCTGGACAGTGAAGGAAGAGGATAGGGAAAAAAATAAACTTATTTGAGATGTGGGGCTGAAGAAGAGTACTGAGGGTACTGTGAAGAGACAAAAAGGATCAAGTTGAATTCACCCTGGAAGTCAAGATGATAAAACTGAGGCTGTTATACTTTGGCCACATCATGAGAAGGCATTAGAAAAGACAACAATGCTAGGAAAGGTAGAAGGTAGTAGAAAGATAGGAAGATCACACACCAGATGTTTGGGCTCGATCAGGGAGGCCATGGGCCTGAATATGCAGGACTGAAGTAGAGCAGTGGAGAATAGTGTGGTCTTGCAGATGTCTCATCCAAAGGGTCCCCATGAGTTGGAATCAACTTCAGGGCAGTTAAAAACAACAACAACAACAATGGTCAAACTGCTGAGCAACAATTCGTGCCCAGATCTTGATTTTTCACTCCTCCAGCAAGCCAGGATCTATAAACAGACATGATATTCTGGTTTCAAATTATGGGTTATTAAGGAGATAACCCAGGAATCTGGGCCTGGATGTAACACTAACCTTTTCCGCCCTGATAATTTCTGGTTACTTGAGCCCACTGTGTGGTTCTCCAGACAGTTTTGGATGGCAATTCTTGTAACCAAATAGCTGTGTAGGTTAGGTTTGATAAGAGGTGTAGGCCCCACATTCCCAGAAGGCCAGAGTTTCCCACCTCATTCGCAAAGAAGCCAAGCAAGAGTCCTCTGATAATTTGCACCATTGTCTGTTAGCTCTGAGGATGTTCTTTTAGATGTTGCAAAACTGAAAATATCCTATCTTGTTGCCCATTCTAATACCAGTATGATAAAGGAGGTGTATTTGTCACATGGCCTCAAAAGTAGTGTGTTTGGTCTGTTCCATACTCTCCAAATGTTCTGATTTGTCATGGAGTCTCTTTAATCCTCTGCCACCCCACTTTCTTGGCTCCTTTTAAATATCTCGGTTTCTTGCTCCTTCTTCCCCTCCCCTTTTTCCTTACTTACTTCTATTGCTGCAAAGTGTGTTTAAAGTGCCAAGGCATTTTGTACTTGGTTAAGCAAGTAGGGGGGAAAGGACAGAAGGATTTCCTAGCTTGCGTGTGCTCCCTCATTAATAACTTTTGCCATCTTGATTCTGATGTTGCTTAGCCATATGTGTCCCACTTTTCAGGTATGATTTGTTGGAAGGCATGGTGCTCTCATGTTACAGATGGTGATTCTTGAGTTATTTTAATCCCAAATTGATTAGGACTGGGGTGAGATACTTCATAGGGTTTGGGCTAAATATCAGCCTCTAAGAATTTTTCACAGGTTTCATTAAACCCAAAATCCAGCAAAGTTTTTTTTAATAAATAAATAAAACCCAGACATAAAGAGAGCAATTTGATTTTAACCCAGAATCGAATCAGTAGCAATTGTTACAAGACTGGTGTAATATGATCTGATATGGGCAGCCACATTTTGAACAAACTGAAGTTTCTAGACTGTCTTCCAGGGCAGGCCCACACAGAGAATTCTGCAGTAATGTAACCTGGGAGTGACTAGAGAATGTATGACTGAAAACATTCAAAAGATCATGATCTGGGCAGCTGTCTACTTAAACAAAACAAGCAAAAGTTATATAAAAAGAAGTAAAACAAGCCTTTCTGTGAAGCTGTCATTGATGCAACACCCATCAAAATTAAAGGCTTATTCAAAAGATGTGTTTCCTGAAAACAGTTCTTAATATTTATAAGGCTAAGCAATTCCAGGGTGAACTCTGCAGTGAGTGGGAAGCTAAAATCAACAAACTCTCTAAAGAATCTTGCATAGTCTTCATATAAAGATGCCAACTTTCTGTTCATTAATTTGACAGATTCTTGAATTGATTAGCATTTTGAAACATCACATTCACACAAAGCAGACTGGAAAGGTCACATCAATGCTCTCCTGTCCTCTGGCCTATAGAGTTTTTGGGACCAATTAGTATTCAGCAACTTTGTGAAAGAAAGTCTCTGTTGAATGCATGCAAATTTATTGAGATGATGATGATGATGATGGTGATGATGATGATGATGATGATGATGATGATGATGATTAAAACATTACTCTTTTTTTAAAGTCAAAGAATGGATTTAGAAGTATGAGGACCAAGGCTTTAAATGTTTGCTGAAACATATTTTATAAAAGATGCAGACTAAAGTGTGAAAGTAATGAGATTAATGCTGTGCTATGTTTGTATGGGTTGAATCTACCTTACCCAAAATGCTTAGGAACAGAAGTGTTTTGCATTTTGGATTTTTCCCCCCAAGATTTTGGAATATTTTCACACACATAATGAGACATCTTGGAGGTGGGATCCATGTCTCAACATGAAATTAATTCATTTGTATTTCATATACATCTTTATACACATTGTCTGAAGGTAGCTTTATACATAATATTTTTAATAATTCCATGCATGAAATAAAGTCTGTGTACACTGAACCATCAGAAAGCAAAGATGTCACTATCACAGCCACCCATTTGGACATTTTGGATTTTGGAGTATTTCAGATTTCAGAATTCCAGTAAAGGAATACTCAATCTGTAATAATAGAAGCAGAGGTCCTCCCCCTCCCTGACCTCTATTGTTCTAGGTTTCTTTTTCTTTTTCAGTACTGTTTACCAGAAGTGTTTCCCTAATACAGGGCTTATCTTCATGATAGAAATACTCCTCACTCCAATCAAATATTTGTGCTTTTTCAGCAGCAGGAGGAAAAATAGATACAGATTTGCACAGGAAAGTGAAGACAATTAATTGTAGATGTGAATGTGTGAAGCAATTTGCATAATACACTTACATGTAGACTAGCCCACAGTTATAATTTGCTCTCAATTTGGGTTGACCTGGCCACTACTAAGTGAGTTCAGATGGCATGCAGAGTCAGTGTCAAAAAATTTCAAGGTTTTCCCCAAATGCTACTCATTCCTGCTACTCATTACTCAAATCAAGACAGAAAAAACTGGGGAAATTTCAAAATACCACATTCTTTCATGAGTTCAGGACAAACATATGACTATATCTGGAAAGTATAGCATGGTCTGTGTGCTTCATGTGTTCATTTTGAGAACTCAGGGACTCTCACCATTTCTCCACCAATTCCCCCCCCCCAAAAAAAATTTAGCCCCAATTTTTCCCTACAACTCATAGTGAGGAGGGTGAAGGAAGCCAATAAAATTAATTTCTAGAGGTAACTAATACATATAGCCAATAAGTCAATAGTTATAAGGCCTGGACATGAAATAAAGGAAAAGAATTGTTTCTGAGGAGCCATTCAGACTACCTTTTACCCCGGATCAGAACTCGGATCAACGACGGGAAGTTCATATTGGCCCCGATCTTTTCACAATCAAACCCAAGGCTTCCTTGGCGTGGGTCTTTTGAAAGCGAAGTAAAAGCTGTATCTTTTGGGGAAAAAACGGGTCCAGCAAATATGAACTTGTCCCCGATCATGATCGGATCAAGTTCAGGGGAGGGATTTAAGTCAGAGGGAGGGCAGAGGGTGGAACGTGCCTCCCCTTCATTAGGGTTTTTTATTATTATTATTTTTAATATGTGAATGCTACAATGCGAATGTTACAAATGTTTCCCTTGTATCAATTTGGCAAACTGATACAAGAGTGAATGCTTTTGCTATACACAACACACACACACACACACACACACACACACACCTCTGAAGGTTTTTAAATTTGACAGAATATGCACACTCTGCTGCCAGTTTTTTTTAAAAAAAAAAGGAGGGGGGAAAGCACCCATTCTGTTGGCCAATTGCTATAGGAAACGTCACCTTTGACAAAAGTGGAAGTGAATTTGATTGACAGCAAAGGAGCCTTCTTTTAAACCGGTACTGCAAATGTGAACTCTCCGCAAAGAGTTGCAAGGGCATTCGGGGATAAATAACCCTTAATAAGGTAAATGATATTGGACACTTGCTTCTGGACAGATTTGGAAAGGGGAGACCCAATTCTGCCCAGTTCCATTCAGCGCAAATAGGTGAATGTGAATGGGGCCTGAGATAGATAAGTGAGCAGGTCAAAGAAACATCTTCATAGTATCTCTGGTGCCTGAATGTCTACATTAAGGCAAAATAATGTTTAAAATGCCAGGCTGGAGCAGTGAGTTAAAACAGTCTTGATAAGAGGGATTGATGAGTACCCAATGGGACCAAAGGAGAGCTAACTTTTATCATCTCTAAAATCTGTCTGTTGGGGAATTTTTACCCTGCACATCACAACTCTTCAAAACTGCTCCCACTTTCTCAGACCTATGTACATGGATTGGATAAAATATTATATTGTCCTCACTGCTGAACCTCAATTTTTTTTCATCCTTCTCTCCTCTCATTTTAATTTTGCATGTACTGTTTACTATTAATAAAGATCTACCATAGTATTTGCTGTTCTGTGCAGATAAGATTTTTGATTCCATTTTGCTTAAGGACATACTAGTGGCCAATGTCACAAGGTCTCTTGTAGGCTTTTAGACCTAGAACATGTACAGTATGACTTCACTCATGTGTTCTATGGTCGTGCCTGGCAACATTATTTGGGGGGCAAAAAAAGTTCAGAAAATTATGTTTAAAAACAATGGAAAGGCAGTGTGCAGTCCTTCAAGGTCCCATGGAGGGTGAATGAGGACCCCCCCCCCAAAAAAATCATGGAAGTTGCAACTAAATTCTATGGAAATGAGGCCAAGTAACACTGATGCACTTTAAATGCCTTTGATTTCAGTGGAACCTCTATCTATTTGTCTATGGTATCTCCACTGAAAGGCATATTTTATAAGAACAGGCAATTCTCTAATTTGAGTTTCACTCTGATTTTTTTTCAGGGCATATTTTTCTTTCATCCCTTTGCTGCATCAGTTTGTTATTTTAACACAAAAGTAGAAAACATATTCCTGCACATTTCTCCTAATTTGTGCACTGTTGGGTCCATTTTCACTTTATATCTGCATTTTGTATGCTTTTCTTTAAAATCAGAAAACTGGACTGGACAACACAGAATATTGGCAGTTCAAAATTCAAAGTATAACTGTGTCTCACTTTGCATATTGATTCTTGAAGTAAGGTAATCGCACAAAAAAAGAAGGCAGGATATAAGTACTATTGTAAATAAATCAAATAATATCTTTCCCTACATTAATTTATAACGCCTGACCCCTAATAACTATACTAACACAGCTCCTTCCTCATTAGGCTTCCCTAGACCAAACCAATTTCAGAGCTTCCTTTTGCCAGGAATGAGATTTTTTTTTTGAGGGGGGGGGGGGGGAAATCACAGAGTCTTTTGGTCTTTGACATCATATCTTGTTTGTCTGCAAATGCCAGCACTACAAAATCTCATCTGAGCACTGTGTGGGTGAGATTAATGACTGTGAATTCCATAAGGTGGGGAAACAAGCAAATGAAACCCACTTTATCAAACTGTGGAATATAGTTCAGCTCCCATAGGTGCATATTATACTGGCTTGGCATCAATTCTGAATAAGCTGTTGATCTGGTAACATACTTGAAAATATAAGTATAAGGGTATCCTGGGGAAATATTCTCCACCTGCTATGACAGCAGACTCTTGACTGAAACTCAGGATGGTGGCCTGAGACCGTGAGTTTAAATTTTACTTCCACCTCCTCTGCCCTTGGATAAACAATCTGTGTGACTCATTTTTTGATAACCTTGATTGCAGTACAAAATTGAAGACACAACGGTAACACCTGTACAGTATTTGTGGGGGAGGGAAAGACATCTGTCAAATTATTTACGATCTCAAGATGACAAAATTCAACAAGTAATTTTTTTTTGGTTTGAAATTAAATTGGGGAAGATTTACCTATTAAGTGTATTGGCACCATTCTGTAGACCTGTAATAGTTAAAAGACTTCCCATACCTTGGATCTAACACTGAAGAGAATGGAGACAGCAGTCAAGAAATAAGAAGGCTAGGAATGGGAAGGGAAGTCATGAAAGAATTCCACAAGACCCTAAAGTGCAACGATATACAACTGAGTACTAAAATTAGGATCATCTAAGCCATCGCCATGCATGGAAGTGACAGCTGGATAGTGAAGAAAGTCGACAGAAAGAAAATCAACTCATTTGAGATGTTGTATTGGAGAAGAGCGCTGTGGATACCATGGACAGTGAAAAAGACAAACGGGTTTTGGAACACAACAAGTGTGGACTGTCCCTGGAAACCAAGATAGTGAAACTGAGGCTGTCATACTTTGGTCACATCATGAGAAGACATGACTCACTAGAAAAGACAATAATGGTTGGAAAGGTAGAGGGTAGCAGAAAGAGAAGAAGATTGCATACCAGTTGGATTGACTCAATCAGAGAGATCATGGTCATGAATTTGTAGGACCTAAGCAGAGTGGTGGAGGACAGAGGGTCTTAGAAAAATCTCATCCACAAGGTTGCCATGAGTCAAGACTGATTCAAGGACAGTTGATGACAACAACAACAACAACAACAACAACAACAACAGAGCTGTGAGGAATTTCTCCATTTAACGATCTCATACTTGGAATTTGGTGCATGCACTGCCCTCATTGAAGCATAAAGAAATATGACAGGCAGTTTTCTCATAAGTGGCAGCGCTATGAAAACTGACCTGAGCAATAAAACTCAATTGAATTAAATGGGATTTACCCCATGTGACTCTATGTAGGATTGTGGTATTAATTGGAACTTATTTGAAGTACCACAGGGATAGTAAACTGCAAAATATTGACAAATTCATCAGAACGTGCCTTTCAAATTTTATATATGAAAGTGTGAATTTTCTAATTTTTAATGTGAAAGTTGGTTTCAAGAAAGCTGACTTGCACTACATGTTTTTGATGGAGGGTTTTAGTCTGTTTTGCTTTTGCACAAGGGTCAGTTATATGGATTCTGGCTAATCTCAGATATAAATGTCTTCAGATGCTGTATATGAAACAATCTGAAATATTACAGAATACTAAACTCATCTGCATGCTAAACTGAAATATATTTAAATTTTCAACACCAAATGAGTGTTACACATGTGCAGTCTTGTAGATGTATACAAACCAAATGAGTTGTTACACATGTGCAATCCTGTAGATGTATACTCAAAAGTAAACCTCACAAAATTGGGGGATGTCCAAAGGTCTTACAGGGTGAGTAGGGGTTCCAAGTGAAGTTTTGTGAGATATTTAATTTTCTCTATCAGAGAGCTCTGCTGCCAGAACAAACTGCAAATACCAGAATTCCATATCATTGAGCCATGCAATTAAAGTTGTGTCAAACTGCATTATTTCTGCAGTGGAGATGCAGTCATGGTGTCATTGCCCATAGGAACATATGGAGTAAGCCAGTTGCTTTATATTACACCCGGGCTATTGATCACTAGCAGCTCTCCTCGGTGTCAACAGAGGTCTTTTTCAAATGTGCAATAAAGTGCATATAAACCATGTGCTCCAGCACTCACTATGCCTGTCCTAGTATAATGTGTTGCTTTCCATATGACTGGAGCTAACTATAAGGGTTTTCTCATGTATTATTGATGAAGTAAAAAACTCTGAGACCAGAATTAGCTATCAGAAAGTTTATGACTAATATCGCTCACATCTGGCTTTCAGGGGTCCCAGTCTACAAAATGCTTCAGAACACATATATAATTCTAGGTCAGCCTCAGGCGAGCCATCTATCTGACACCTTTTTCTAGCAATGTTCCTATCATTTATTTAGTGCCGTTTTTCATAATGGAACTAAAAGCAGACTTCTAGGTTTAAGACACTGAACAAATTCAGACCTGCAAGGCTGCTGAATGATCTTAGGGGCATGTCTTTAATACAGGGCTGGAGAACCTGTAGCATCCATACCTTATTGGATTCCAGTTTCCATAACCCTGAATCAATGGCCATGCTTCCTGGGCCTGATGTGAAATTGAAAGTCTAACAATAACTAAAGCCCCATTTGAACTATTTAAAAAAAAAAACAGGAATTCAAAAGGTACACCATTTGAATCCCTACATGTTTATTGCCTCCATTTCCTGCCATAGATTTTCTTATTTGGCCTTGGGCATGTCACTGTCTAGACAGCTTTTCATGTTCTTTATCTTCAGGAAAGAGGGATAAGGTATTGTAAAAATTCACCCTCCTCAGTGATGGCAACCTTTCACATGAGGTAAATTCATTACAATGCAGAAAAGGTCAAAGAAGCCAGCCACGATAGATTTTAAGTATGTTACATTGGACCAGTCAGGAAGGAATATAAGTACAGGAAAGGGTTGGAGATCTCCTGTCATGATGCCCAGAAACAATGAACATTCAGTGATAAAACTACCACTTTAATGAAGTGTATTTTTGCTGTTGTTCTTGACAGAATAATAGAATTGGCAGCAATCAGATGGGCCATCCAATCTCAATTTAAAAATCTCCAATGAAGGAGAGTCCACCATCTGCCAACACACTCTATTCCACTGTTGCATAGCTTTTACTATCAAGATGTTTTTCCTAATATTTAGGTAGAAACTCTTTTCTTTTTATTAGAAACCATTGATTTGTGTCTTAGGGGCTGTGGAGACTGCCCATTAAGGCTGGCCAGGAGACAAAGCCATGGCGTGGCTTTTATACGACACAAGTCCTGACTCTGCCCCCATGGGAGTGTGATGCCGTCACTGCACCACACTGTACATGGCATGACAGCGCTCCTCTGGCACTGCGTTTACATGATGCAGTGCCAAAGGAATGGTGTAAAACCACAGTACGGCGGCTATGGCACTCTTTCCAGGGTGCAAAAAGGAGCCGCTTTTTGCGGCATGTTTTTGCACCCTAGAAAGGCTAGATTAGGGCTGCAACATGTGGTTGCCATGGCCTCGATCTAGCAAAGATTGAGGCAGCGGAAGGCCTCCCCTTAGGCGTGATCTGCATAGCCCCTACATTTGGAGAAACAGAAAACATTTATTTTATTTTATTATCCTGCCTTTCTCCCAAGTAGAATCCAATGCTTGCTTCCTCTTCTATATAACATCATATATTTAAAGATGGCTATCATATAATCAGTCTTCTCTTCTACAAGCTAAATATACCCTACTTCCTAAGGTAGTCTTCGTATGTTTGGAAACCAAGCCCCTTTATTTTGGTCACTCTCTTCTGGACATGTTCCAGCTCTTCAATATCCTTTGTGAACTGTAGTGACCAGAAATGGATACAGCATTCTGAGTGTATTGTTGTGTGCCTTCCAGTCGTTTCTGACTTATGGTGACGCTAAAGCAACCTGATCATGCCGTTTTCTGGGGCTGACAGTGAATGACTTACCTGTGGATTTCTATGGCCAAGTAGGGAATTGAATCTGATCTCCAGAGTTGTAAGTCCAATGCTCAAACTGCTACACCATGCTGGTTCTCACGCTGGTTGAAAAAAGGTTAAAGCTTGGGAAAGTTTCTTTTTTTAACTGCAGCTCCCAAAATTCTTCAACTAGCATGAACATCACCACAAGCATGGTCAACTTTAGAAGGGGATTAGACAAAGGTTGCAATAATTGGTAGTCATTATGCCCTTCACTTTCCACACCATAGGGATAAAGGGCCCCTGTATATAAGGATGCTCTTAAAGGCACAGCTACTGGAGCTGGTTGAAAAATTGGCCACCTTACAGCAAGGGACAGCTGTCTTGCCAGGTGAAAGGATTATCTGGAAGTTTAAGGGCCTTATCACATTTCAAAAGAAAGACGAAAGTCAGAGATCCTGCACATCTACGAAGCATTTCCAGTTTATTGCTGAGGGAGACAATAATAAAAGTCAGGCTTTTGTCCTGCTGGAAAAATCAGTTTGGCAAAAGCCATGCTTTTCCAATCAGCTCCTTCTGGAGGAACAGCGGTTAGTGCGACATCATGTGGGGAGGTTAGCCAGAAGCCACTTCTGTGTTGCCACTTCTTCTTTTGCAATGCAATAAGGCCCTAAGTGTTTGAATCTAACCGTAGTGTCCCCAAACCATGACAAGGCATCATTTATAGACATAACCAGAAAACCTTGAATAAAAAAATAAAACACTGTATAGGCATTGATTTGATTTTCTTTTGTCATGCACCTTTGAAAGCTTCCCACTTGGATAACAAATGAACAAATCTAGATCTTACTGTTCTGTCAGGGCCTTGAACAAGTGCAAGGACAGGGCTAGCTTATTTGATCTTTTGGTGTTGAACACAATCAATAAAGTACTTTTTAAGCCAATGGTTGGCACAATTTGGAGTTGGGATAGATTAGAAAGCAGCAGGTAAACTAATGTATTTCACTTGCCAAATGACTAGAAGGTGTTCAGTGTTATATAAAAAGAAGGCAATAAGGTTTTCATGGCTATAAAGATAGAGAAGCAAGGAGATCATTTGCACTTGCAAGGAAATGACCCAAAGAAACTTTATAATGGTGTTTCTATTTCTTATGTTTTAAACTGTAAGATGTTTACATTATCAAAGGATAAACAGCTCTCTGTTTTAAAATAATATTTTTGTGAGAGATGAAGTGGGAAGCAGGGGAAATTGCTCAGGGATGAAAAACCAGAGCAAAATAATTCTGTTTCTGATAAATAAAACAAATGGGTGATCTACAGCTGGTGAAAGCACTGTGGATCTAACTTTTTAAAAGCATTTTAGTTACTTGACAATTCTTCCTGTTAGTGTTTTTCTATGTGGAACAACTCTGTGGTTAGTCAGTATTTCCATTTTACAGTTGAGCAGTTTAGACAGATTGCAATTTACCTGAGGTTAAATTGAGATACTGGGAAGGCACTGGTTAGGTTTGGTTTTTGGCTTGCTAGGAAACATGGTCTTTAAAAAATATATTTCTGACAAAGAAGACAAGTTTACCAAACTGGATTAAATATCACCGAAAACACAGTGAAGCAGATGCACAAAGTTGCAAAGCAATGGGTGACAAATTTACAGGATAGCTGGGGAAAGAAATCAGGTAGATCTTTATTAGTTGCTATTTGAGGCTACCCCAATAGTTGGCTGCAGTATTATATAATCTAAATCTCTGGCAAGGTGAGAAACAGTAGCGCTGAAGAAAGATCTAATGAGATGTAGATTTTTGACACACCACATGCTTTGTTTTGCAAGCTATGCATTTCCAAACTGCTAGAAACCTTTCATATCTTGTGCAAATACGTACACCAAAAGCTAAAATACCTCTGTGCTAAACTAAGAACAAGTTGTTAACAAGCTGTCTGGAAAATTCAGGACAAAAAGAAACTGATCCTGTAATGCAAAACAAACATTCTTTCTTCCATTCTATTTGGAACCTATTTCACTCCAGGGACCTTAGAAACGTAGCAGCAAGACGAAGAGAGGGGCAAAACACCTTGAACCTTGATCACAGCGGCATGAAAGCACTCTGCCTTTAAAAAGTACTCTTGCTCCTGAACAGTGGAGTAAAATAAAATAAGAAAAGGATAAATATCCTTATGAACAGTCACTTTAAATGCCTAATACATCCTTGACATGTTGCTTGTTCATTGTACATGCAATCCAATAACAGTAAACTAATACTGGGGGTCATCTAAGAGACTGACCAAAGACCATGCTATTCAAACCCAATTTTGGTATGACACTTCTGAATTAATCTAAATGCCTTTATGCAAGTTTTGAAATTGCAGAAGTATATTTTTGGAAGTAGTGAATATCTTGCAAAATACAGTCTGGATCCTCAAATCCAGTATTATTATTATTATTATTATTATTATTTTATTTTCTTATATTCTGCCTTTCTCCCAATACCTCTCATGTCTGTTCAAAGTGCTGTCATTTTGTATAGACCTTCAGTGGATTCTTCAAGTGCTTAGTTCAGCTTCTTAGGTCTAATATGCACTGCAGAAATAATGGAGTTTAACACAGCTTTAACTGCCATGCTTCCATCCTATGGAATCCTGGGATTTGCAGTTTGTTATGACACCACAGCTCTCTGACAGTGAAAACAAAATATCTCACAAAACAAACACCATTATTTCTGCAGTGCAGATGAGACTTTGGTTTCTCCAGCTATTCCTGAATACCAACAAGTTCAAGCCATTATCAACACTCCACCTTCAATAGCATCAGAAAATAGGGTCTCTTACAGGGAATTTGGAAGGTACATCTCATATCAGAAATGGGGTGTTAGTAATGGATTCATACTTGTAAAGTGTAACAGTTTTTATTTGCTTATTTTGCTTCAAGAAAGAGAGACCAAGAAAGCAACCAATTAATGGAGCAGTAGAACAAGAGAAATGTATCATTCAGTAAATTTTTACTCCCAACAAAATAAACCTGGTTATGACTACAGATTAACTATGGAAATAACTATGAAGAGAGATTAGGAACAAGTGCCTTTGCTGTAGACACAGATATCTCAAATGTTTTGATACAAAAGGGCACTTTCCATTCTAAATCAAAGATTGTGCTGTTGCACACATTTTAACTGTATAATAAATTGCTTCACTTTTAAAAGGAGTTATAACCCCTACTCATCCCGCAGTATAAACCTACTGTATTTTTGTTCTTGAGGTTTGTTTGTTTTATTTTGCTTTCTGTCTATTGGGGAACTTGTATGTTTCAAAGCAAGTTGGAAGCAAATTGCATTAAGTTCTGGATTTTTGAGAGAAGAGGAATCAACCATTATACAGTTTATGTAATATGGGCTGCATCCATACTGCAGAAGTATTCCAGTCTGATACCACTTTAACTGCCATGGCTCAGTGCTATGGAATTCTGGGCACTCTAGTTTGTTGTGGCACTAGAGCTCTCTGACAGAGAAGGTTAAATGTCTCACAAAACTATAATTCCCATAATTCCATAGCATTGAGCCATGGCAGTTACAGTTGTGTCAAACTGCATTATTGCTGCAGTGCAGATGCAGCCACTGTTTACTGGATTTGTATGATTTCTCCAAAATTGGGACTCAAGATGGCTCACAGTAAGAGTGAATAAAAACAAGAGGCATTGTAAATGCATATTATGAACAGATGCAAATTATAAAAACAGAATAATATAGGGCCCAAACAGACAGGCCAAAATAAGGCTGCTTTGGGTCACTTTGGAGATATGCTGTTTAAATGATGCATTCGTCCTAAGAGGCCAGAAGCCACGCCAAAGCCATAACCCAGTCCTAAGGACTGGAGTGCACTTTTGGCGCAGCTTCTGGCCTCTTAAGATGTGTGTGTCATTTAAACAGCATACTTCCAAAACCCGAAGCAGCCTTATTTTGGCCTGTCTGTTTGGGCCTATAGTCAAAATATATACAATATACAGAATAATATATTAAATAGATGGATGGATGGATCGATGGATGGAATTTCGGATAATATCAATTTCAACCAAAAAGGTCTCCAAACATGGCAAATGTTTACAGAAACCAGTTCTGAGAGCAAACTTGTATCTCAATAAAGCATAAACTTCCCCTGATAATTTAACAGGACAATATTCTCACATCGTGTTACATAAATAACACAATGACACAATACCACTACATGTTAGTAACACAATAATTACATAGAACCAGTAAATAAATGTACAACCCAGAGTTTATTAAGTTTTCTTGCTCTTTTCATGGGGAAGACATATGGAACCTCTAGTGCTATTTCCATTGTGTATCAAACAATACACAAAGCAAGTTCACCTGCTGAAATAATGAAATTATTTTAAAAACTTCAGTAAAGAAAACACAGCATTTGCTCATGTACACAGCCTACCCAGGGTGACCAGATGTCCTAACCACAAAGGAGGACAAGGCATGGCCAAATGTAGGACATGCTAGAAAAATGTAAGATGTTACAAAATGAAAGCTAAAAACATTCATATTGTAGCGGGTGACCCCAAACCCACAAACCCGAAGGCCCGTGGCCTGCCAGAGGACAAGCAGAGTCAAGGAGACCGATCTGGCTAGAATAAAAACGCTTTATTTTCTGCGCAGGGCAGCAGCACACCAAAGTAGGTGTCACCAAGGCTGCAGCACTGATGGCTTCTTGCCACCCCCCTTTTATGCCCTTCGCAGAGGGCTGTTTTCTAAACAAAAAGCGATTGGTTGCGTTCACTGTTCACTCAATGGTCCTGTATTTTCTTCTTGGCATTACATCTGCTTGGAGCCTGGAATGTACAGAGATAGCTAGCTACTGCAAAAGAGATACTTAGCTGAGCTAGCTAAACTCCTCAAGGCCACTTGCTAAACACAGACCATTGTATTCAGAGTTCTCTACAGAAAGGAGGGGGTGATAAGTGAGTACGTGCCACAGTAAAAAAGGATAGGGGGCCATCATAGCCCATGCACTTTACTCTGAGGCTCATTCTATAAGCCTTCTGCAACCACTGATTCTTTTGCAAAGCTTTGTACAGAAAGCAAGAAAACATTATTATGTCCCTCTCAATATAAATGCATGCTTCTCAGTCATAATCAAAATGGAAGATGTTTTAGAATTCTTCCTGGACAGAAGGCTGAAGGGTAGGATATGCCCTGGAACAGGAGGACATCTGGTCACCCTGAGCCTACTTTACTGATTTGGTTTTCTCAGCAACTGCAAAAAATTTTTTAGATGCTGTCTTGATGATCTACAAATTCAGTCCACATACTATATATGCTTTTTCAGACTGAATGGCCTCATGAGCAGCTCTTCCACACTGCAGAAATCAAGCAGTGTGACAGCACTTTAGCTATCATGGCTCCATACTGTGATCTGTAGTTTGATGAGCTATTCAGCCTGGTCTGTCTGAGAGCTCCAGTGCTTCACCAAAACTACAAATCCCAGAATTCCAAATCATTGAATTGTGGTATCAAACTGCTTTATTTCTGTGGTGTGGATACAACTTAGGAGGTGCTTAGTGGCAGTGCCAGTTAATAGTGCTGACACACTGCAGAATTAATGCAGTTTGACACTGCTCTAACTGCCATGGCTCCAGAAGCATAGAGAACTAAAGTGATGTCCTACTCCCTACCCACACCCCTCATTGACTTTCCTATTCTTCTCCCCCAGGCAAGACCTTAAAAGGCTGCTTGCTTATTTATTTTATTTTATTTTATTTTATTTCCAAGATTTATATCCTGCCTTTCTCCAGCAGTGAGATTCACAGGCTGCATCTGCACTTCAGAATTCATGTAGTTTGATAATGCTTTAACTGCCATAGCTCAATGCTATGGAATTCTTTGATTTACATGTCAGCAAGTTTTAGTGCCACAACAAACTACAAATCTCAGAATCTCAGAATTCCATAGGATGGAGCCATGGTAGTTAAAGCAGTGTCAAGCTGCATTAATTCTGCATTAAGTGTGGCAGTCCATACTTCTGGTCTGTAATTCTCTCTCTCTCTCTCTCTCTCTCTCTCTCTCTCTCATGTCTGAGACACTGGTGGCAAATTTATCTCCTCACTCCTTCTCTCTTTTAATCTTTGCTTGTCTCAGTCTGACTGTAAATCTCTCACACAAAGTCTGGTCCTGCTCTAATCTTCCTGAGGGCAGCCAAGCCCAGAGAGTTGTGTGACCAATTTTACTCTTCTGCATTTCAGCAGCCTAAAGCACATAAAGCAACTTAAAACTATTTATGCCCATTCATTAAAGCTGCGAATATGCTTTAGTATACATTACCTTAAATTGGGTTGGGCAAACTGTAACCCTCTCAGGCTGTTTCGCAGCTGTTTTTATATACCTATAAATAAGTATAAAACAAGTCTATAATGGCTCTACATTTGATTAATTTGTCCCCTTCCCAGTCCCAAAATATACAAATTTTTGAGGAAATTTGGACTTTAGATTTTTTGGGGAGGAGTGGGGACAACTAGCACTTCATATGAATATCAATCTTCATTTAATGTACAGCTCAGCATTAAAATATTAGTAAAAGGAAAGACTATTAGGGAAAAAATGACTGTATGCTACCCCCACACTTTGGGCACATTGCATCCTTAACATTTTAGATGTTTTTGGTTCCTAGAGCCAAAGAAAAAAAATTGAATCAGTGGGCAGTAATGTTATAAAATAAAACTCTCCTGTGGATGAGCAGCAGTCACCTCGAATAAAGTCAAGAAAATGAAGGGTTATATAATTCTTTCATGAATACAAAATTGAACTAACACTAAGGCAGAGGTATGTGCATGTGGCTTTTAAGGTGCCCTTTCTTCCTTTTGGATGTGAATCTTTGAGAGCATGTTCCTGTCTCATTTAGCAATCCCAATGGATTTCCAGAGTCTTAAAAAAAAGCAAATTTGTATAATACGCTCTAAAATAGATATTGATTGAGATTTGAACACTCTTGTTTTATAAAACTGTCCTTAAAGCCCTTACATAAGGAATAAGCATGATCTTCAAATACACAGAGAACCTATTTGATTTTGTAGTGTTCAGTTGAAAGTTTGATGAAGGAAAGAGGTAGGCAAAGTGCAGCCTGTAGGCTTCAGGTAGCCCCCAAAAGACTCTATCACAGTCAACTGTACCTTCAAAACTCATTTATACTGGATTTATCAATCAATCCATTGATCAATCATTCTGGTAGTCAAGGGCTGCTGTCTCAGCCTAGGATTTTTACTGCTCCATCCCGGATTTGTCCCTTTTCACTTGCTACCCCTCATTCCTGGAACCTCCTTCCCCCATGAGCAGCATGCCTCATCACTTCTTTGACCAGCTTCAAAACTTAGCTAAAGACTATACTATTCTGGGATGTGTTCCCAGGCATTGCATGATTATTATTTGATGTTTTTAATTTGTTGCCTCCTTTGTATTAATATATATTATTTTATTATTTTCTAGAATGTACGCCATAGGCAGGCTTATTTTTATCTGTTTTTATCTATTTTATTGATTGTATGTACAGCGCTGTGTAAACCTACAGTGCTATATTAATAGTAATAATAATAACAACAATAATAAGTCCTTGTTGTTGTGTTGTTGTTAATTGCCACATCAAGAGAACCCTGTGGATATGGTCTCCAAGACCCCCTGTATTCCACTGCTCTGCTCTGCTCAGGTCCTGCAGACTCAGGCCCATGACCTCCCTGACAGAGTCTAGCCATCTGGCATGTGATCATCCTCTTTTTCTACTACCTTCCACTTTCGCTGGCATTATTGCCTTTTCTAATGAGTCATATCTTCTCTTGATGTGCCCAAAATATGACAGCCTCAATTTCCTCATCTTGGTTTCCAGGGAGAGTTCAGGCTTGATCTGCTCTAGGGCCCATTTGTTTGTCTTCTTGGCCATCCATGGGATGGGGGAATATACATATACAAATTACACTATGTTGACAGGGGTTCTGGTTTTTCTCCAAACCAGAAGTAACTTGCCATTCCCTGGTTGGGAAAAACGTGTTTCCTTATTCTAAGAAAGTAATGAAATGTGATGAAATTGTCCCGCAGGACCTTAGACAAAAATAAACATCTGGGAATAACTGTTGTAAGCTATTGCATCCATAAGACAACGACAACAATAATCACCAGTGTAGGGTAATGGTTGATCTTGGGCTAGGACTCTGGATACCAGGATTCAAATTGTTGATTGGCCATGGAAACTGACTAGGTGATCTTGGGCAAGTCATACTCTCTTAACCACAGAGGAGAGCAATGGTAAACCCCCTCTGAATAAATCTTGCCAATAAAATCCAATGATAATTCGCCTAGGGATAGTTTGCTTTAGAATCCTGGAGTGTGGAGAATAGCTCCAGCTGTCTCATCACCTCTAAGGATACCATATCTGGGCCTGAGTCAGCTATGACAATATCCCCAACAGTTTCTTCAGAGATATTCTGCAGAATGTAAAGTTCATGCACCATTGCAGGTTTCCAGACAAAAGTTCTGGAAAAGCTATTCATGAAGTGACAGGCAAGATTATGACCTTTCTTATCAGGTAAAATGTGCAGTTATGATCTGTGGTCTCAGTCCATTTTGTGGCTTTGAAAATAAGGACTGGTGTGCATGGTCCAAAACACACTGCAGAAATACTCAAGTATGGCACTGCTTTAACTGTCCTGGCTCAGTGCTAGGGAATCTTGGATAGTTTATTTTGGCACCAGAGCTCTCTGACAAAGACTAAATGTCTCACAAAACAAAAGCTCCCAGAACTTCCTAGCATTGAGGCAGGGCAGTTAAAGCAGTCTCAAACTGAGTTATTTTTGCAGTGTATTTTGGACCCATGTTATATACCTCCTTGTGTTATCACAGATCCAGAAGCTGATTTGACAGCCAGGTTGTAAAAACAGAGGCAATTCTTTCCTTCATGTGTTTCCTGAAATCATCTGATTTTCAGGTTTGGCCTTTGCTTCTTGTCTTCTAGGATTTCCAGTATTGGAAATCTAAAGTCCAGTGAGCAAACATTTGACTCACTTTCCCCTTTTGTATGCCAAGTTTCCAATCACCCAATTAGTTGTGTCAGCAATATCAGCGAATTTGTTTAAGCCATTTTCACCCTCTTAGAGATATATTAGCCAATGCACTCTGTCTGCTTTGGGATCTGTGTCTTCGTTAGTCATGTTTAGGGCTTCTCCCATACGCCCTGACTTAGTCAGTCTAGCTTTTCCACTATATAGTCCACATTTATGTGTCATGGTTTGGGCCTGCAGAAAAATTTCCAACTGTCCATGTTTTACCCATTGTGGCTCTTACTCTTCGCTTACTGATCTCTTACAAAAGGGCTCCATGACATCCTGGGTATATCCAAAAGACCATTTGCTTCTTATTGGCTATTTCACACAGAGCTTCAGTCCCTTCCTGCTTTTTTGTGGGTGGCTAGGGGACTCTATGAAGCTCTCTCTTGAGAGAATAAAGGCTTGATCACAGTTCTAATCTATAATTCCTTGCTGAATATTTTTGGTGTCATTTGAGTATTTCTCTCATGGCCACAGATTTTCCTTCTGTTCTCTGTCCTGTCTTTTCTGCATTTCTACTGTGTCCTTAAAATAAAGCTTTCTCAAAAGTAGCATTGATACTGACTTGAATTGGTAGCTGTACTAAGGTAGATTACTGGAATTACATAGGTGTCAATCCAGCAATTAATTGAGAGTCAACAGTATTCTAATTGAAACTACCAATATGATTCAAGTCCTTAGTACCTTCTGTCCAGCCCAAACTCTGTGGCTGCTTTTGATCTATCTTGTGTTCCTCTGTGCTTCCTGCACTTTCTGTGAAATACCCATCTGTCTTCAAGTGTTGTTCCAGCTTCTATTTTCAGTTCTGAAGGATTTAGATGAAGGAATGTGTTTTACTTCCTTCAATGTCATTCTTTTCTCTTCTCTCTTCCCCTTGAACAAGAGGACTTTATCCTAAAATTATGCCTTCATGGACCTTGTAGCTGCCAGGCTCCTTACACAGCTACTTCTCCTGATTATGCTAGAGGATTCAAGTTGGATTTGGCTTTCTTTCCTCCCCCTTTGTCCTCTCTGAGCTTTGATATTCTTCCCATCATGCTTCATCTTGCCCTGTTAATGCCCATCTGCAGCTCTAGTTTATTCTGCTCCTTATCAGGCAAAACCTGACCTACACAATTCCTTACTGTGTTGTTCTTGATCTTGACTTTGGGGTGGTACACACAGGCCATGAAACACACCCCTCTTTGCTGTGCTGCATTGCCACAGCAACCAAATAGGGCGGCAATGTGGTGCAGCAAAAATGAAGCCATCTAGAGTGGCTCCTTTTTGAGGCGCACTAAGGGCTGTGTCGCAGTCCTGATGATGCCGCTTCTGCCCAGAGGTGTGTGGGTGCTCTGGCACCCTTACATCACAAAGCTGCACCCCATGTGGATGTGGCTGCAGCCTTGTGATGTAGTGGCACTGATATTAGGGCTCAGCGCATATAGATGCTGCACAATAGCAAGCCCTAATTTTGGCGTCAGGGCATCGCAAAGCTCCCATGTGTACCGCCCCTAACTTACATTGGTGGGTCTCACACATTCATTAAGAGATTTGAAAGTTTAAGGAAGCATATTCCACATCTATTTTTCCTGTCTTAGCAGTACATCACTGAAAATGATATACAAAGGTATAGTGTCTAAACAGTGTATTTTGTAGAACTCCAGTAAAGCTGATGAACTCTTGAGCATCTGTTTGAATCCTCCTCATAAGGAAGAATGGAAAACTGTTGCTGAAGAAGCAGTATCTGATACATCATTACAACCTTTCAGTTGATGAATTCTTTGAGATGATATCTGGTTTTCACTGTCATCCAGTGTTAATTTGGATTCAAATTAGTACTGCAATGGTTAAAGATCAATTGGAGATTAGGACC
Source organism: Sceloporus undulatus (assembly GCF_019175285.1). Classification (NCBI taxonomy): domain Eukaryota; kingdom Metazoa; phylum Chordata; class Lepidosauria; order Squamata; family Phrynosomatidae; genus Sceloporus; species Sceloporus undulatus. The sequence goes on from NC_056525.1 coordinate 224,929,342, forward strand.
ACAAACTAAGGATTATAACAGAAACTCCTTAAACAATTTATTGATACATAATGAAAACTAATAATATCATTAACTTCAGTGACTGTGACATTAGAACTTGATGATTTTCCTTTTAAAGTACTACAATAGAATAAGGCATCACAATGTGAATAAAAGGAGAATGACAATTTTGAAGAAGGAATAGTTGTCAAAGCATTACTAATGAAGTATTTTAATCTATTTCATGAGGTCTTAATGCTGCCTCCATCTGATACTCCCTCCAGTCCATCTAGTTTAAACTAGATAACATCTCAATTCACTGCAGAGACTCAACAGGTTCAAGGATGCCTTCATCTCTAGCAAGGCAGAAACATAAAAATAAAAGGAAGGATAAGAAAGGATAAACTTTTGCGGGGTTGCCATTTTTTAAAAAAACAGCACAACAATTGAGAGAACTGTGGTTTTCATCAGTAATTTCCTCCATTTAAACTAAACCTTCTTAGATGGGTCACAAAATTTGAACTGAATAAGGAATGTGCTGTCTCCAGATGTCCATCAAGGCTACTAGGTTCTTAGCCTTCACTTGGAGCTAGATACCTCTAGGGCAATAATTACATGAAACCACTGGGAGAAATCATCCGGAGGCATGGAGCACGGTGTTATCAGTACGCTGATGACACCCAGATCTATCTCTCCATGTCTCCGACTGATACAGTGACTAAGGATGGCACCTCTCCTCTGGATGCCTGTCTGGGGTCAGTAATGGACTGGATGAGGAAAAACAAACTCAAGCTGAATCCAGAGAAAACAGAGGTACTTGTGGTAGATATCCCAAGTCCGGGCAGGGAAATTTGCCATCCAGTCCTGGACGGGGTCACACTTCCCCTAAAGGACAAAGTTCGCAGTTTGGGAGTACTCCTGGATTCATCCTTACTGTTATCATCCCAAGTGGATGTGATGGCCAGCAGTGCTTGGTACCAGCTTCAGCTGATATGCCAACTGCGTCCCTGCCTGGACAAAAAGGACCTAGAAACAGTAGGACCTAGAAACTGGTAACCTCTCGGTTAGATTTCTGCAATGCACTCTACATGGGGCTACCTTTGTACCAAGTTCAGAAGCTCCAATTAGTTCAAAACGCTGCAGCCAGGTTGGTCGCCGGAATCTCAAGGGCGGACCATATAACACCTGTACTAAAATCTCTTCAATGGCTGCCAATTTGCTTCTGGGCCCAATACAAAGTGTTGGTTATCATCTATAAAGCCCTAAATGGCTTGGGCCCGAGTTACTTGAGGGAACGCCTCTCCCTACATAATCCGCCCCACACTCTCAGAATAACGGGAAAACTGTTACCTGAACACCCCAAGGTGAGACTGGTATCAACTCACCAAAGAGCTTATACAATGACAGCTCCAACTCTTTGGAATGCACTCCTGGAGGAAATTTGATCTAGTTGCACATTGGAAGCCTTCAAGAAGGCATTAAAAACCTACCTCTTCCAGTCAGCATACCCTCCTGATTCTCTCTAGAAAGTATTCCCCAACCAGATCAGACGACAACCCATAATTGTTATCCCTACCATCCTAGTTACACTGTTTTTAAAAATTGAATTGCTGAGAACTGTTTTATAATTGGTTTTAATATTGTATTTGATATGTGTCATAGAATTTTATTGTATGTACACCACTTTGATCTGAAAGGAAAAGCAGTATACAGTGGATCCTTGTTATACGCTGGGGTTTGGTTCCAAGATCCCCCGTGTATAACAAAATCCATGTATGCTCAAGTCCCATTAAGTATAATGACATAGCAAAATGGTGTCCCTAATAAAAAATGGAACATCAAGGTAAATTTATACTTTTTTGGAACATTTTCAAACCGTGTATGCTTAAATCCGTGTATAAAAAATCCGTGTATAAGAAGGGCCGACTGTATAAATAAAAGTATTATTATTATTATTATTATTATTATTATTATTAATTATTATTATTACATTGATCACTTTCTCAGATATATGTCTCACAGATCCCTAGGAACTGCACCTGCTGTTCTGGTCCTGAGATTTTCTTGGGATTAATCTATCATCTTGAATGCCTCATTAGCTCTTTTGGTTTTTCCTACCATCTGTACGCCGATGACACCCAGTTGTATCTTTCCACCCCTGAACTTTCTCCAAGGCTTGAACAGCAAGTTTCATCTTGTCTCACAGCTGTCTCGCAGTGGATGCGCTATCGGCGTTTGAAGCTCAACATGTCCAAGACGGAGCTTCTTGTCTTTCCTCCTAAGTCTGCCATTCAACACTCTTTTTCAGTCTCTGTGGACAACATTTCTATTCAACCAGTCCAGCAAGCCTGCAGTCTTGGTTTTATCTTTGATTCTTCTCTGTCGTGTATCCCACAGATCCAGACCACAGCCAAGGCTTCTAGATTCTTCTTATACAATATTGCCAAAATCCGACCATCTCTCTCCGCCTCTACTGCCAAGATCATGGTCCATGCCCTAGTGGTCTCATGACTTGATTACTGTAACATCCTCCTGGCTGGACTTCCTCTTTCTCACCTCCGTCCGTTTAATTTCTGCCCAGCATTCAGCTGCACGCATTATCACATCCGCCCACCGCTCTGACCACATCTCTCCTGTGTTGGCATCCCTTCACTGGCTCCCCCTCCCTTTCCGCATTCAGTATAAGCTCCTGCTGTCAACGTTTAAAGCCCTCCATGGGCTGGCCCCTCCTTACTTATCAGACCTTATTTCTCCTCACCTTCCCACTAGGGCCCTCCACTCTGGTAGTCAAGGCCTGCTGTCCCAGCCCAGGATTTCCTCTGCCCCATCTCAGATTCACCCCTTTTCACTCACTGCCCCTCACTCCTGGAACCTTCTTCCCCCACAAGCAAGAGCCATCACTTCTTTAACCAGCTTCAAAACAGAATTTAAGACCATCCTATTCAGAGAAGCGTTCCCAGGCATTGCATAACAGTCACTTGCTATTTGATGTTCTTTTGTTGCCTGTTTTATTGAATCATTTCCTGTATTGCTATTTATTTTAGAGAGGTAGGCTAGCTCCAACAGGCCTCCTTGGAAGAAGATTAACTAACCATCCATTAAGAAGCCAAGCCCTCCCTCCAGTCCATCTCCCCTGATCCAGGCCTTGGAGGTAGAGAAGAACTGCTGGCCCTCATCCCCTTCCCCACCACCACTCCCTTCTCCTTTTGTGTCGTTTCTTTTTAGATTGTAAGCCTAAGGGCAGGGAACCGTCCAATTAAAAAGTTTGTATGTACAGCGCTGTGTAAATTTACAGTGCTTTATAAATAAAGGATAATAATAATAATAATAATAATAATAATAATAATAATAATAATAATAAT
>NC_056525.1:224932692-225137253 GCF_019175285.1 Sceloporus undulatus
GCCTCATTATATAAATCAGTTTCCCTTCAGATATAATAATGTTATCAGTGTTAAGCCTCTCTTGCTACACATTCAAATAATTTCAAAAACATCTGTGTCTGTGTCATTCCATTTATTTATTTATTTATTTTTCTATCACATCCCTTGGACTGAAACCAGATTTAAAATGTTAAGAGATGCAGCCAAATGCACATATCATACAAAAGTTAAAATATGATCACTCTATCCACAGATTTAAAAGTATACCCACTAAAATATTGTCCTATTCTTGTTCTACTTCTGTGACCTCATAGGACAAATACATTTTTAAGAGTATTATGTAAATTAGAAGGCAAAAGTACATGAGAAATAGCAACAAATTTCTCTGTTCATTTTAATTACCTTTGGGATTGATCAGGTTGAATATTTGAACAACCAGTGTCCAGGTAGTTGCACCTGATCATCTGAAGGTACACCTCTGGCCAACATCTTGCTCAGTAGTTTGCTTTCCCAGAGAGGCATTTGTCTCTGTATCCTGCTCACAGAGCCAATTTGTTTTGCAAGAGGTTTTTGATACATGGACAAAGGCAACACAAAAGAGGACATTAATGTTTCTATTACTGTATATACTCATGTATAAGTCTTAAATTTTTAGTCAAAAAACTGGATCAATTTATCCATTGGTAAATGTAAAAAAGGGGAACCATCCCCTGGTAAAAGGCAAAGATATAATCTGGAAGCACTGACCCTGCTCTATTCTCTTATCCATCCTGCCTTTAGTATGAGCATAAACAGTTATGTCTGCTGGGATTTTGGAAATTCTTTGGCATTATTTTCCTTTGTCTCATGCTTTAGATCCTTTGTTACATGTCCCTAAGTTTTACCCTTGATTTATCCATGGGTCATATAAAAATCCATACTTTTGGCCCCAAGGCCTACCCTTGACTTATACATGAGGTCAACTTATAGTCGAGTATATAGAGTAGATAGCATGCAAGGAGAAAGTATATAAGAAGCTTATTGAGTAAAAATCTTTTCTTCTTCTTTCTGTTGTTGGGAGCTCTAAGTAGGCAACTGTTGAGTGATTCTAACAGGTACACAACGCTACTGCACTTAGGGTCTGTTTCAGAGTTTACCAGACAGAGTTGGGAGGGGGGTCATATTTATACAAAAAGTCCCCTAGGCCTAAATGCATGTTTGCACAAAGATCTTAATTGTATTTGTTTAAGTGGTTTGACTCCCAGCTCTTATCAGTGTTTATGGAAAGTAGACAAAGATTATTCAGAGGTGGTTCTGCCAGTTCCTCACTCTGATATATGATCTGTAACACATGCTATTCATTACCATCCAAGTTCTAACCAGAGCTCATCCTGCTTAGCTTGCATGATCAGATGGGATCTAGTGTCTTTAGGATATTTACTAAAGAATCTGTGCATACAGAGGGTCAATTGTAAATACAACAACAACTGCAATAATAACCCTGCACCCAAATATAACTCTTTTTTTCACGCACAAGCTCGTGTTTCCTATCAAATGGAGAGAAAGAGGAGAAAATTATTTTGGGAGAGGAAAATGGCTGAAGCAGAAACTGACTAGGTCAAGGACTGAGGAAGGGCTGTTCAAGAGAAATGCAAAGGAAAGTAACAGAAGTCAAGTAAGAAAGAGCAGATAGAACAGTTTTCATCCAGTAATAAAGAATGAACATGAAACACGAGGCAGTCTGGTAAAAGTTGCTTTCACAGTTCCTACTAACAATTTTAATACTGTGCCTTTTAATACTGTACCTTTTAGGTTAGGGGCTGAATTGTTTGTACCTTATTTGAACTGATCTGATTACTCAGTGACCTCTGGCACTCAGTGACCTCTGGCACATCCATATATTTCTATGCAGTATGATATAAATAGTGATGATATTCTCACTGCCCACCTTCACTGCAGAGAGCTTCAGGAGCTGATGTTGAAAAATCAGGAAGTTGGATGGGTTTGTTCTGTGGGAGTGAATATATGCATACATATTTTTGTCAAGTCATTTTTTTTTCTTGGCAGTAGTCTCTACCTCTTCAATTGTGTTTATTTTTGATCTTGGTGATATGCTCTTTAACACCTCCCTCTGGTGCAATCCTCTTCCAAAGAATATCAGCACTTTCAGAAGTACTTTAGAACAACCTTCAGCTAGGTATAAGACATCTATGTTTGGATTTGTTGTCTCCATCCTGACGTAGCAACACCTTTGGACTTGTTCCTTCAATGCCAAGCTGGCATCCTTACTGGTCACCACTAACTGCCTGGTAGAGCCAGCATGATATAGTTGTTTCAGCATTAGACTATGACTCAGGACAACAGGGTTTGAATCCCTACTCAGCAATGAAAGTCTACTGGGTGACTTTGGCAAGTCCTACTCTCTCAGTTTCAGGGGAAGTCAAAGACAAAGCCACTCTGAAAAATTTTTGCCAAGAAATCCCCATGATAGCTTTGCCTTAGGGTCACCACAAGCTGGAAAGAACTTGAAGGCACACAACAACAACAACAACAACAACAACAACAGCTATCTTAGGCCCCAAAATTGCATGCAAGCTGTCGACACTTTGGACTTTCTGATTTGGCCCTTTTTTCAGGACATTGTAGGCACTATTGTTGTTTTCTAGCCTTCTGGGTAGCTAAACATTTGCAACATTTATTTGTATTTACATTTCTACACCACTTAATAGTGAACTCAGCACTCTTTAAGCAGTTTACAGTCTGTAAGCCAATTGCCCCCAACATGCTGAGTACACATTTTATCGACCTACGAAAGGATAGGAGGCTGAGCTAACCTTGGAGCCCTGGGATCGAATTCACAACATTGTGGCTGCAATACTGGCATTTAACCACTCTTTAACCACCAGGGCTCTTACATAACAAAGGGTTATATAAGTAGGAAACACACAAGGAGATACAAGTAAAAACAATTTTACCCTGGATTCCTGATCCCCCCACCCCCTTTCAGTCTTTCTATAAAGAGCATCAGTTGACTGGTGCAAGGATTGCAGAGAGAAAGGGCCCATTGACCTGAGGTTTGAAAAGGGGCTTAGGCTCTCCATCATGTCCTCAAGGCATGCTACCAAGCTGCTGCTGTTTGGAATCCCCTTCTCTGGACACAGCAAGTTAAAACTGTATATCTCTTCCTCCCCTTTCTTTTAATTGAGCACTGATGGGCAGGGCAAGTGAGGCAGTGCTGGTTCTTGAGCAGAACTGACATAAGGAAACCTTTGGGGCTCCTCTGAAGAGGACTGCCCACCAATGTCTACCATGGAGGGCAAGATACCTCTTCCAAAGGAGCAGTCAAAAGTTGCTTCAGGCTACACGCTGCTGCCAGATATATTTAACAATCTGGTATATTCTTTGGTATAGGCTACTCCATTCTGGTTTAGAAAGGATAACTGAGACAGAGTCAAGAGGCAGGAAAAACAAAGTTAAATCTTACCAGGCACTAAGTTCTAAAGGCAAAATCAAGCATTCTAAAGTAAGCAAGCCAGCAAATAGGACAAACACCAGACAATAATAGTCACACAGCAAAATAAAATACAATCCAGAATCTTACACAGCAAAGAAGGCAAAATGAATTAGGAATGAAAGTAATTACTTTAAAGTATTTGGAGTCTTCATCAGCCCTTGACTCCAAAGGCTCAACTTCAGGACTTCTCCAGGAAGGACAGACATGTGAACTGGTTAAACATCCATCCAATGTGTGTAAGGAGGGGAGAAGAAAATTATTGTGGTTCATGGCATCAGCATGCCTAGGATGTCAAAATATTGATTCTGGAATCTCCCAGCAACCAAGGATATGATAGCCAGGCAGCTGGTATGTTCACACCAAGATCTTGAGTTCCATCTCAGATACTGAGTAGTGTGAACAAGAAACTGGCCAACTTTCATGCTCTCGCAACCAGGATAGCCATTGGCATGAAACGCTATAGGAAATACACTTCAGAAATAATTTTTTGCAAAACTCTTGAGTGCTGTCAGGATTGCTGGCTACTACTTTGTAGTAACGTTTTAATTTTATATTGTAACTGTAATTGAAATTGTAAGTTTTTTCTGTATTGCGCTTATGTTTTAACCCCTTGTACGCCGCTTTGTCATTTTTATGGAAAGGCGGGTAAAAATAAAATTATATTACTATTATTTTATCCTAAAGCGATGACCACGTTATCTTTTGCCTTTGTGTGCTGAGTGTAACTTTTACCAGACTCCTCCATTACAAATAAATCAAAGTGTTATCCAGCCAAATAAGAGTTCTCCATGCAGCTAGATGGACATTAATCAAAAGACATATTGTCATATATTGGATCAAAGGAAAGATTGTATTATTAAATTAACTTTTGCTGCTTTTCTGGGTTTGTTTACCGTGCACAATCATCTAGAGCCTAATAACTAGTCAAAAAATACATATGGAAATTGATTGCTCCAAACATAGATTGAGTTAGAAACATTTTTAAAATGCATATTAAGAAGGAACTGAAGAATAAATGTGATTAGAAGTGGCCATCTTAAAAGTTTGTGATAAAGCAGCAAGCCTCTGTAAAAATTCCAGTGTGCTCATTTCATTGTGCTAACAGATACAGAAATCAATTGTAACAGTAGATTAGGGGCGTTGTTTTTTTACATAATTCAGTGGCAGTTTGCTACAAGGAAAAATAGAAAGTGAAAATTGCAAACTCTTTTTCATGTACACTTTTAGAAGTTTACTTCTAAATGCCATAAAGATACCAGATCCCATCTGAACTTGGATGCTAAGCAGTGTCAGCAGTGGTTAGTACTTGGATAAGAGAATGTTAATGAATAACAGGTGCTACAGGCTATATTTCAGAGGAAGGAACTGGCAAAATGATCTATGAGTGGTCCTTGCCTAAGAAAAACTGATGAAAAATTCATGGGGTTACCAAATACTGGCAGGCAAGTTGAAGTCACACAGACACACACATACAATGTTCCAAATAAGTGGATGGTAACCTTACCTGTTATGCTCTGCTCTTAAGAACCTTTACTAATGACTTGATGAAAGTTGGGAAGGGGCAAGAAAATCAAATTCTAAAAGGAGGCAGAATTATGGAAAGTTGCTCTCAGGAACTGTTTAGAGCCAGCATAATCTGAATAGTGTATGTTCATTTTGCTCGTGAGTCAGGAGTGAGTCACCTCACTCTTTGGGAAATTTTTTAAAAGTTATTTTCAGATTACATTTTCCCAAATCCCCATGCTAGTGGATATGCTGTCAGGATGATTCTGGGAGCCATAGTATAAAAAAATAATTCTTCCAAGATCCATTCTTGAAGCATCTAGAATAAAATGTATCCAGATCACTCTTGATACACAGGCTGATTCTGTGAGATATCGTTCACTGGAACACATCTTAAGAGACAATCAGAGAATGCAACTTTGCCTGGCTAAGGCCAAATATCTTAAATAAGGCCACGAAAGAGAAAACCTAGTTGGAGCTAAGAGATATAGGTAAGTTTAATTCTCACCTATCAGAGATATACCACAAAATATCAGACAGTACTGTGAAAGAAAGATCCTCACATAGCATGTGCCATGAAGCTGTGTTGCAAAACTTGTCATCTATAGTGTATGAATTAAAAGTGAAGTAGTTGTTTCAAAGGCTGAAAAAAGGAAGACAGAATGTTCAGAAGTTCTGTAAAAATTGGAAGAAAGGATGCTGAAAATGTCAAAAGTTGGGTATCTTTGGATGTCAGTCTACATCTGATGGGATCATAGTGGCAGGAAAAGGAACAACAGGTGGTGGACAAAAAGGGACCTTTTGCTTGTGAATTGCAGAAACTATTGTTTAAAGGCTCAAAGATCAGGCATATTGCTTGATGGTGAATTTTGGTATGCATTTTGATAGACAGGGAAATTGAAACATTCTGTCTTCCCATGACATTTAGAGAAACAGTGCATCCTAATAGTGATATGGCTGTAGGCAAACTATAATAAAGGCCACCTTCCTCTTTCCTCCACAGTTTCAGACTTCAGAATAAGAATTCATATGTCAGATACATAAATATCAATATCAGATTAAAACTGGAAATGGGAATATATGAGTAAGAGAACTTTGGATGACATACAAATAGATCAATTTGCCATGTTTGGGTTATTCCAAATAGGGCATATCCTCCAAATGTTATAATACAGAAAGAGATTTGCATGTATGCACTTGTGGAAACATCACTATACATAAATAATTTATCAGAATTATCAACTGGAAATGTCATGCATACAAAAAGGGATTAAATTTTAGTATAAATTTTATTTTCAAAGAGAATGGAAAATAAAAGAGATGACAATATAGAGGAAAAGGCCAAATGAACATGCAGATTTGGCTTGCATATGAGATTTGGTGGTGTGAGTTCTCTCTCTCTCTCTCTCTCTCTCTCACACACACACACACACACACTCTTTCATGGGGGACTTGAGTGGCTGAGAGAGAGAAGAAGAAGTTTATATTATGTGAATATATTTAAAGCCCTAAATGGCTTGGGTCCAAGCTATCTTAGAGACCGCCTCCTCCCATACAATCCTCCCCGCGCTCTCCGCTCCTCTGGGAGGAATTTGCTGCAGCCTTCAAAATCTAGACTTGCGGCTACCTCTCAGAGGGCATTCTCTGTTGTCGCCCCTAAGCTCTGGAACGACCTGCCGGATGAGATCCATCAGTTAACATCTTTAGACAGCTTTTAAAAAGCTGTCAAGACGGATCTCTTCCGGCAGGCCTTTCCAGATTAAATTTTTTCCCGGACCAGGCTCCCGGGCTCCCCGATTTCCCTTATTCCTCTCGTGGCCCCATCCCCTGATGGTGAGAATTACTGAGGGTTTTGGGGTTTAGTTTAGGATAGTATAATTATACATTGTTATAGTCCCATTTTAATACATTTAAGTGTTTAATATTTTTTAAGGGGGGGAAGGGAGTATTAAATAATTTCGGTCTCTTTGATTCGGTAACTTTTTTAGGTTGTTCACCGCCCAGAGTGGCTTGCCACTGGGCCAATATAGAAATAAATAGTATTATATTATTATTATTATTATTATTATTATTATTATTATGAAATGGGTTTTTGTGCTCCCTTAAACAGGTGTCCTGTTTGAAGTAGATGCATAAGTAGTAGATACCTGTTGCATTACCACACCCACTACAATGGCCATTTTGCAAGTGGGTAAAATCCCATAGTAGTTCTTTTGTGATAGTGTCCAATGAAACACAACAAAGGTTACACCACCTGACTGTAGATTTCAGGGGCTGACACTAACACAAAGTGACCATGGGATCTTTCATGGCACACAATTAATAACATTGTGATTCTCCTCTAACTGCCTTGGCTGCATCGTATAGAATCATGGGACATATAGTTTGGTGAGGCACTAGAGTTCTCTGGCAAATAATTTTAAGTATTTCTCCCTAATCTCAAATCTCTGGATTACATAGGATTAAGCTATTGCTGTTCAAGTATGAGCACACTACTATAATAGTACAGGGGGCACTTAGCATCTGCTTGGGTTTGGTTCCTGGACCCTTGTGAGTAAAGGTTTTACTTTCATTCAGTTTCCAGAGATGTTCTAATGGCTTAGTTTGTGATTTCACTTATTTCTGAAAAAAGATGTTTCTGAAGAGTTCTAGGGATACCATGGAGTGCAAAAAAAAAAAAAAAAGACAGCGTCTAGATCAAGTGAAGTAATAATGCCACTCTATTCTGCTTTGGTCAGACCCCACCTGGAATATTGTGCCCATTTCTGGGCACCACAATTCAAAAAGGACATTGAGAAACTGGAGCATGTCCAAAGGAAGGTGACTAAAATGATGAAGGGTCTGGAAACCATGCCCTATGAGGAACGACTTAGGGATCTGGGGATGTTTAGCCTGGAGAAGAGAAGGATAAGAGGTGATATGATAGCCCTGTTTAAATATTTGAAGGGATGTCACGTTGAGGAGGGAGCAAATTGTTTTCTGCTCCAGAGACTAGAACGCAGAACAATGGATGCAAAGTACAGGAAAAGAGATTCCACCTCAACATTAGGAGGAACTTCCTGACAGTAAGGGCTGTTTGACAGTGGAACAAACGCCCTCGGAGTGTAGTGAAGTGTCCTTCCTTAGAGGTCTTCAAACAGAGGCTGGATGGCCATCTGTCGGGGATGCTTTGATTTAGATTTCCTGCATGGCAGGGGATTGGACTGAATGGCCCTTGCGGTATCTTCCAACTCTACAATTCTATGATTCTATGAAATGAATGGGTCCAAGAGCAAATTCCGCCTAAACTCTCCCTAGAAGCCAAAATGCGTAAATTGAGGACATTCTACTTTGGAAACATCTTGAGACAACATGGCTCGCTTGAAAAGATAACACAACTCACTAGGAAAGCCAATTAAGGTATTGCAATAGTTAAAAGGTTTCCTATACCTTAGCTTAGTCATTAATCAAAATGGAAGCTATAGTCAAGGATCAGAATATTAGGACTTGGAAAGGCAGCTATGAAAGGCCAGATGCTCAAGCATCACGATATATAATTGAATACTACATTCATTAGTGTCCATGCCATCATATATGGCTGTGAAATAAGGAGATTGAAGAAAGGTGGTAGGAAACAGAATCAGCTCATTTGAAATGTTGTGCTGTAGGAGAGATCTATGGATACCATGGACTGTCAAAAAAACAAATGGGCATTTGAATAATTGGCTGTGAACTCCTCCTGGAAGCCAAGATGAGCAAAGTGAGACTGTTGTACTTTGGACATATGAGAAGCCAGGAGTCATTAGAAAAGACAATAATACTTGGTAAAATAAAAAGTAGTAGGAAAAGACTAAGACTGCATTACAGGTAGATAGACTCAATCAAGAAGGGCTGCCATTAATAGAATCACCGTAAGTTGAAGCTGACATAATGGTAATTAACAACAGCAATTCTCAATGGTCCCTGCAGTCTATGGAGAGTCTTCATGTGGAAACTTTTCAGAAAGGAATTCATCACCTGTACTGTCCGGGTATAACAAGCCAGGAGTGCCAATTCATGACAGGGGAGTTTATCACATTACAAAAAAACCCTGACTTACTCCTGCAAGGTTCAAGTCTACTACAGGAAGCAGTCAGATGTTATTGCATGCAAAATGCCACCGATGCTGCCACCGAACTGCATCCCACCTAAAGCCTGCCTATAAGCCAAGTCAGATGGCCAATTTGCAAAGTCGGGAAGCTCAACTGCATTCCGTAATAGACTTGAACACAGCAAGGATAAGTTGGGTTTTTTGTAATGCGATAAACAGAAAAGCCATGCCCTTTTAAATTTGAAACATTTTTTGTGCATTAAAGCAGCTCATGAAGAAACTGCCAGATGCTGGGAAACAGGGGAGGCATTTTTAAATAAGTGGTAGGAAAAGGTATGGGACCTGTGGTTAAAAAATGCTGTCTGGCAGAATGGCAAGTTATACAGGACAACCAAAATTAGGACTTTTCAAAAACAAATAATTCCCACTCATTGACTTTATAAACAGACAGAAACAAGAGACAACAACCTCCATCTCATCTGAACCTTTGGTCAGACATTCTGGGCTAGATTTACACAAAGACAGCACTAGACTTTAAAATGACCACTTACATTGAATAGAACCCAAGAAGGAGACTCACAACACAATTCAAAGTTGTGAGTTGAATTGTTTTATTTTGTTTTACTGTTGTGATATGTTTTGTTGTTTACTTATAATTTTTTTTTAAAAAAGAAAAAAAATCACTGAATTTATCTAATTGTTTTAATGTTGCAGCACTATTAGAAGCTTTGAATGCAGCTTATTCATTGGACTTCTCTAGTGCTAAAGTCTTGCTCCTAGGCTCCCTAAATAGTCACAAATGGGCACAAAGTATCTAAAATTGGTACCATATATCTGTTGTAGCTTGAAAAGGCTACAACTTCCCCTTCCAAAATAACATTAAAGAGCTCTCTTATAGTACTTACAAACATTATCTGTCATGATGTCCACCTGTGAAACAGGACCTTGTCTCATAGGCAGGCAGTTCTTGGCCATATATAATCTGTGATGGCTTGTTCAGTAAGTAGTATAGTATTTAAGCTTGATTTAGTGTGTCTCATACCATCCATTACATAAAGAAAAGGTTTTGCATTCAAAATATTATCTATGGGAAACATACCCATAATGGGGCTCTTTCTCTCGCATGTTTTAACAGTTTCTAATTACATGACCAATGCTGAATGAGCAAAATCGTAGGGACATTAATTTCCCTCTGCTTATTGCTTCTTAATACTTTTTCCTTGAAAGCCCACAATTTTCTCATTTATATGTTTCAGATATTAGGAACTGCTGCAGACATAAGAGCGATAAAATACATTGCTGTTAGAATTAGTACTGTTAGGTGAGAACACTGGCATTAAGCTAGATTTATTGCAGGCATTTTTGCTCCATCAACTAGCAGATGCCAGAGACCAAAAACCGTAGCGCTTTCTGTCACTTGCTACTTCACACATGCACCATCCATTCAGCTGAGCAAATTGGAGAGCTCTGTTCTGGCACTGCCAGGAGATAATTGGGGACAAAGATTTCAGAGCGTTTAAATGCACGAGGAACCCTTGCCTTATGAAGGGAGGAAAGAAATGGGATTATGTATTTCATCAGGACGGCTGCTGTATGTGTGCACCATGCATTAAAAGCTGTAGCTTAAGTGTAGATTACTTTAAAAGACACAGTTCCCAGCCAAAAAAAGGGCTTATATAAATAAAAATTACAATAAAGCTAAATTCAAATTACACTGAATAGTAGCATAGGACTAATATACTGTTTAAGGACTAAAGGACAGAATTAAACCAAGAGTTGGGAAAGTGTGCTCCCTAATCCATTTTTGAGAGTCCCTGGCACTTCTTCATTTTTGGGGGGGAGGGAGGGATTGCCATCATGGAGTGGTGGTTTGAGCTATGACATGGTATGACTCTGAGAGACCAGGGTTCAAATCTCCACTTGGCCATGGAAACACACTGGGTGACCTTGGATGAGTCAAGCTCTCTCAGCCCCAGAAAACCCAGTGATAGGGATGCCTTAGGCTCACCATAAATCAGAAACAACTTGAAGGCACACAGCAACATTAACAACAACAACAACAACAACAACGAGTTCAAAGACTCCTGTGAACAATTGAAGACTATTTCAGTCATGGGGGGGGGTGCTATTGCAGGCCCAGTAAATACCTTTTTAAAGCAGTAAATGAGCTGGAAGTTGATCTTCTTTTAAATAGGAACCAAACCTTTATTGAAAACATGGAGAATTTTCCCATATTGCATTCTAGGTAACATCAGGAATTTAGCCCATTTTTTGTGCATTTGTTTTCTGATGAGGAGGTGTGATACAGGATGTTACAATCCTCTAAATTCCCCTAGAGGGGCAATGTGATCCCAAACCCCTGACAGTTACCCTGTTCTGGATTAAAATGTTTGCAAAATGATTTTTAACTTAGGACAAATTAAAATGTTCACCATCTTCTTAAAGACATGTATGGTGCTAACCACTTGGAGCCATCCATATTGCTAGACAGAGATTAGAAGTAATGAATTAAAGTAAGACAGTTACTATAATGACTTTCCTCACCCAAAGTTTAGATTTTTGAGTTTAACAATAACTGTTAAGCCTTTTCTGTTAATGTTTCATTCACCAGGTAGAGTGAGGTATCTGCCTTAGGGAGCTGAATCTAGCTGACGTGATGAAGGGCCAGTGAACTGTTTGTTGGATTTTCTGCCTCAAGTGTAGAAATTACTTGGCTAACCTTGACTATTAAGTACCTTAACGTGCGTCCTCTAGGCAGCAAAAGGTTTTGGCAACCTTGGTAGAGGGTTCCATCAAGAGCATTCCCCAGTTTAGACTCTTTAAGATGAATCACTGCATTCACATTTAGCAAGGAGCTAAATATTTTGCAATTTAAAAAAGTAGTCATCCCTCCTAACTCACGGATCTGAGATCCATGACCTTAAATATTCACAGAGGGGCGACCTCCATTATTTCAAGTGGGATTCAGGAAAGGAAGAGGCACTAGGGACCACACTGCAAACATAAGATGGGTAATGGAGCACACCAAGGAATTCCCAAAGAAAATCAGCATGTGCTTTATAGACTATACCAAAGCCTTTGATTGCATAGATCATGAAAGGCTATGGAATGCCCTCCAAGACATGGGAGGGCCAACACATCTTATAGTCCTGATGAGGAATCTACTCAGGACAAGAGGCTACTATCAGAACAGAATAAAGAAAAAAAGAATGGTTCCTAGTTGGCAAAGGGTTCAGATAAAGTTGTACCTTTCCCCCCATCTGTTCAACTTGTATGCAGAACATATTATAAGAAAAGCAGGCTTGAACACAGAAGGAAGAGGAAGGAAAATTGGAGGAAGGAATATCAACAATCTAAGATATGCAGATGACACCATAGTACTAGCAGAAAACCTCACAGACCTGGAACGCCTACTAAAGAAGAAGAAAGTGCAAAAACAGGCTTAATGTTGAACAAATAAATAAATAAATACATACATACATACATACATACCACCGAGGAACTTCACAAGTTCAACCTATACAATGAAGAAATAGAAATAATAAAATAGTTCCCATACCTGGGATCAAACACTGATAGAAATGGGGACTGCAGTCAGGAAATCAGAAGAAAGATTAAGAATGGGGAGGGTGGCTATTAAAGAACTAGAAAAGATTCTAAAAAGCAAAGATATATAACTGAGCACGTACAAGCCATGAATGGATGTGACAGCTGGACAGTTAAGAAAGAAGATAGGAAGAAAATCCATTCATTTGAGATGTGATGCTGGAGAAGAGTGCTGAGGATTCTGTGGACAGCCAAAAAGACAAATAAATGGGTCCTAGAGCAGATCAAGCCGGAAACCTCTCTGGAAGCCAAGATGACCAAACTGAGGCTGTCGTACTTCAGACACTTCATAGGAAGGAATGACTCATTGGAAAAGACAATAATGCTGGGAAAGATGGAGGGAAGTAGGAAGAGATGGATGGACTCTATTAAGGAGGTCATGGATATGGGGTTGCAGGAATTAAACAGAGCAGTGGAGGACAGAGGGTCTTGGAGATGTCTCATCCATAGGGTCACCATGAGTCAAGACTGACTCGAGGTCAGTTAACAACAACAAAACATTCTTCCCCTCTTCTCTTAATTCTAAAACTAAGCTGTGCACCCATTTGCAGGCATAAACACAGGTACCAAGACATGGGTTTGTTTAACAACCAGCTGAAAAAGAATTCTCAGCAGTCTCTGTGTTCACAGCTTTTGCCTAAGGATGATCCATTAAACATCTCTGTATGGATCACGTCCCCCAGCTTGAAATATGAATGGCACTTGATATAGCATTTCCTGTGATTACTTTCATTTGCTATTCTGTGTGTTTTAACAAATCTCAAGAATGACTCAGACTTCTCAATGGAAAATTGGAAATGAGTCATCTGCAACAGATACATATGATCCTCTGCAGATGCTCTCTTGAGTCATAACTTGAAAATCATTTTAAAAACTGTTGGAATAGGGCTTTTGACATAGACATTTCTTCTTTCCTATTTAGTTCTATTATGGAAGACAAATTTGATACTGTGGGCAGTTCCAGACCAGGCTGTTGTGCTGCAATTCCTAGCCCCTTTTGCTTGCTCTTTTTTGGAATGTCTGTTGTTGTTGTTGTTGTTGTTGTTAACTGCTGTCAAGTCAATATCCATGTCTCCACATAAAAAGGGTTCTTTTATCATCTTTGAGACTAACTTAGAGAAAGATGCTTTTAGGACAAGTGTTCAGATAAATGGAGTAAGGCACCTGTGGAGAGACATTTATATCAAGGAACTGGGGGTTGGTGGAAGTTGAAATATGAATAGGAATGCCAAATAGTGATAGAAATGCAAAACATGTGGGTATGGAGATGAGTATGTATTCATTTCCAACAATAGTCCTAAAGAGTAGTGAGGGGACAAAGGTGAAAATCATAAACATATGAATCGTGTGAAAAACTTTTGGTCTTTGTGTTGACATGGACTCCAGAGCAGGAAAGAGATGTAATAAAGTGTGCATGAAAATCTGCTAATAGCTGGGAAATCCACTAGTATTATAATTGTTCATTTGTTTGTTTATTTCTTTTTTTAAAAAAAATATTGGCCTGTTACAGACGGGCACGAAAGTACGCGCAGAGCGCGTACTAGGGTTAGAAAGGGGCGGTGCTTCCGCACCCCCTTAACGCTAGTGCGCACTCTGCATGCACAAAATGCCAGCAGCCATTCCACACGGCCGCTGCCATGAGGACGTCATGGCTGTGCTGCCTCTATATGGGGCAGCGCGGATGTGACGTCCTCGCTCCGCGCCGGGGCGCCTAGTGCGCCCTTAGCGCGGAGCAGGAAGAAGCTCCGTTTCGAAGCTCCTTCCTGGTTTGGTCCGCTGGGCGCAGCCTTCAGATGGCTGGGCGCAGCCTTCAGATGGCTCCTCCTCCCCGCCACTGCTGGGTGTCCTTGGGGCTTGAAGCCCCAGGGACACCCCTTTTCAGGCTGTGGGGAAGCGGCCTTTTGCCGCTTCCCCGCAGCCTGAAAAGCGGCGAATCGGGGCCTCAGCAGCTGCCGGTCTAGCCGCTGAGGCCCTGATACACCGGGGAAAGGGGCAGGTGCAGCCGCCACTGTCAGTTTTCCAACATTTATAACATATATATATCAACTCCTTGGGAGGTGATGTTGAGGACTGATCACTTCCACCATCCTGCCCATCTCCCTATTGCAGAGATCAGACAGGGCTTCAACAGGATCACCTGCCAAGGGAAGAAGCTCCCCAAGAACTACCAGGGATCCACCTGGATCCATAAGCCTCCTGGGCAGTCCATATTAATTGACCCCCACCCCTTTAGAAGCTATAATTTTCAATGAGTCTTAACCCTACCATAGTGATCTTTCCGTGACAATGGAATATTGAAAGTTCCTCCACACCTAGCTCACCATCATCTTACCCAGCACAGAAAACCAGGTCCAGAGTGTGTCCTGTGGCATAAGTGGCACCAGATACTACCTTGGACAGACCTGTGGTTATCTTGGAGAACATAAAATCCTGAGCTGCTTGTGAAAGAGTGGTCTCAGCATTGATGTTGAAGTCTTCAGAAGAAGTACTCTTCTTCTTGGAGAGGTCCATGGAGTGCATAGAGTTAATTATAAAATGCCCTGATAGATGATTTCATCTGCAGGTGTCGTTACATAATGATCACCAAGAGCATGGTATTATAGTTGTCCTGATTGTTTTAAAAGATCCAGCATGGTACAGTAATTTTGAGTATTGGATTAAAGACACCAGGAGACCAAGCTTGGAACCAGGCTCAGCCTTGGAAACCCACTGTGTATCCTTGGGCAAGTCACACTCTCTAGGAGGAAGGCAATGACAGGCCTCCTCTGAATGAATCATGCCAAAAGAACCCTATGAAAAGGTCACCATCAGTTGAAGTCAACCTGAGGAATCATAACAAGAAAAACAACAAACATTCTTTGAAAAACCTTTTAACATCATTACTTTGTGTTCATAGATGTTTGGCCACATTCCTACTAAAACTATAATCAAAATCTGATTATATCATGAGTCAGGTAAGAGATTTTCCTACTAAACCACAAATATTGAGTCAGATAAGAGATTTTTACAAGTCATGGAAGCCTTTCTTACAAACATGTGCTACCTTTAGTTAGCCTCCAGGTATCCAAACCAGGAAATCAACCCTTTTTAATGCAAAATCTTAACATTAGACATATATCAAGATTCCTGTTATGTCTCTGCAACTTCTAATAAAAGAATCCTGTGCAGCTCTAACATTTCATGGAGTTTCATTAAAACAGCAGACCTAGACAACAACTTCCCAAATCTGTAATGTGTGTTGAACTGAACAGCTGGAAGGGTTGCACTGCAATATTTGTGGTGCCTTGCAAACCCAGACTATGTTTTTAAATGACTTTCCTCCCTTTTATTTGCAAACGAGTGTCAAGGCAGAGAAAATAGTGCACATCGTACTTCCATATGCTCAGTGTCCTCAAGCATTTGATGAAGCACCACAGCTTAATTTCTAACTACTACATGAAACTTCACAAGAGGACTTTCTCTCCTATCCCTTTATAGCCTCTGGGTTACATTTGTAATTCAATTCCATCATGAATCACCCAAAGCCAAATTACCTTCACAGCATGCTTGTACCACAATAGTGTGTGTATTTGTCATCTTCACATTTTGGCTTGTGCACTGGATGCTGGCATATGTATCCATTGCAAGAAAGGTCTGCATTCTTGGCATACTTTTTAAGAGAGAGAGTCCCACTGAACTCTAATAAGGCTCGTGACAGATTCATTACATGCTGTTTTGCACAGAAGCACTGAGGAAGGAAACACACATTTTTCACTGCCTGTGTTATTATTTATTATTACGTTTATTAAGTCCAAAGAAGTGAGCAAGTGGGAATCTGCACACTGGGTGCTGGGGCAGATCGTACATCCAGCTGTAGAGCATTAATGCCTTTCTCCTTGCATAGTGACAAATGCAGGTTGGTCATCTTCTTGGAAAACAGCTCTTAGATCACACATTTGGGGAGGGAATATGCTGCAAAACTATTTCAATGTGTCTATTTTTGATTGGATATTTTTTTAATTAATCATTGAGCCACTAGGTGGCATGGTTTGCAAAAATGTTTTGCATTTCAGCATATTCTTCTAAACATCCTTTACTGTGTATTGCAGGGGCATCTAGATTGTGTTTATAGATTAACAGGGAGAGATCCTTAATAATTGTGGTACTCCTATAGCTGTAGGAATCAGACTAAGTACCATCCCTCCCCCCCATTCATATTTCTCATGATAGGGTATGAAGACTGTTGTTGTTGTGTACCTTTAAGTCATTTGTGACTTATGGCAACCTTAAGGTGGGGTTTTCTTGGCATGATTTGTTCAGAGAAGGTTTGCCATTGTCTTCCCCTGAGGCTGAGAGCATGTGGCTAGCCCAAGGTCATCCAGTGGGTTTCATGGCCGAGTGGGGAATCGAACTTTGGTCAGCAGAGTCATAGTTCAACACTCAAACCACTACACCATGCTGGCTCTCCAGGAAAATTGCACTCATCAAAAATCCAGTGAGGTTTCATGTGGTTCACTTCTAAAGGAATCTCACCAGGTTTTCAATTGGCAGAGGAGGAAAGCATTGAAGTTGGGGACAGAATTAGTCACAAATAACTTATTTATTTATTTATTTATTTATATCCCGCCCCTTTGAGGTCAATCGGGGCGATTAATTACAAGTTACTTGTAATTAATTCTTTTGTCCAGTATCAAAGAAATGAAATGTAACTATGCAAGTTACCTTTAAGAACTGGGCAAGTAATGAGCTACCATTTAAAATTTCAACTATAATGACAGTGATTAACTGTCATTTAGAGGCTTTAGAATAAGGAACACCAATAGTTACTTTTTAAAAGTAACTTTCCCATCTCTCCCAGTGCTCAAGAATTTCCTAGAGGTAGTTTTTTTCACTCATCCTGTTTGAGAGACACACTAATTTAAACTAGGGATGTAATTTTTCACTATGTTTCTGCTAAAAGGTAGCCATGAGTAATTTCAGCAATTTTCTTCCTACTGTGAGAGTCTTTAAAAACCACTCAGTATTTGAAGGCTGTTTGCAATTTGGGACTTATTCTGGAAACAAAACGAAACAAAACCAAGTGATATTTTACACAGAAATCAGCAAAAAAAATTGTACAGGAAACAGCCTTTTCTGCATAGAAAATAATATTTCAACACAGTTCTATGAATTCCTATACAGAAAATTATGTTTTCTGTGCAGAAAATGCTGTAATTGGGGATTTATTCTGTGTAGAATTGGCACATGGTTGGTTTGCAGATAAAATAGCCTTTTCTGCACATAAAACAGAATCTTCTTGTGCAGCAATTAATAATTCTTCATTGAAATAGTATTTCTCATGCAAAAAGGTCTATTCCCTGTGTAGAAAATGCTGATTTCCATGCAAAACAACCGCATGTAAATTTTGCACAGAATAAGTCCCAATTTGCAAAGATTCCCAACAGTCCAGGTTAATTCTCATCACAGTTTCTTAACAGTAAAAAAGAAGATGTTTTTGTCAAATTTTGAATTTTTAAAAATATATTCTTTCCATCCCTACTTCAAATCTGGCAAGATGACTCCATATTCAGATTCATTTTCTTTAAATGAGTGGATGCTTATCCAAAGTACTTTGTCCAAGAGTTCAAAGATGGCAGGCCCACCTACAAAGATTATTTGTAATGTTTGTATTTGTACTGATATTTTATAATATGCAGCGCACAATGTTACTTGGCTTAAACGTCTAACACTTTCATGTTGTTCTTTTAATGAGTCTGTTTTTAAATGTACAGTAACCTGCAAGACAGTTAAATATTTTAAAACAATTTTAAAAGCATTTAATTTTAAGTAAGTGATAGTAGGTAGGAATATGGCTGGGGAGACATCCAAAGAATTAAAAAACTAGATTAACTAGTGGTCTGTGTGATAATTATAAACATACATCTATATAGATAATCCAGATAGTTGAGAAACCTGAATTGATCGTAGACAATGGTATGCTGTATATTGTGTACAGTAGACTTGCCATGCATAAGCCATCTGCAGAAATTTCTTCTTCCATGCGGTTACTGAAGGAGCAGGAGCCCTGTGTTCTTATTTCACCTTACAACCTATAGAAAAAAGATTGAATCTAGAAGAAATCAAACCTGAACTCTCCCTAGAAGTGAGTAAAACTAAACTGAACTTAGAAGATTTTGAACATAGCATGAGACAACCTTGGAGGTCTTTAAACAGAGGCTGGATGGCCATCTGTCAGGGATGCTTTGATTGTGATTTCTTGCATGGCAGGTGGTTGGACTGGGTGACCCTTGCAGTCTCTTCCAACTCTATGATTCTATGATTCTATGACTCATTAAAATATGATAATACTTGGTAAAACTGAAAGTAGCAGGAAAAGAAAAGACCACATTACAAGTAGATAAACCCATTCAAGGAAGCCATAACTCTGAGTCTGCAAGACCTTGGCAGGGTTGTTAATAACAGAGGCTCTTGGAGGTCACTCACTCATAGGGTCACCATACATTGAAGCCTGTTTGACAGCAAGTAACAACAACAACAATCAGAACCTTATATTCCAAGGCTTTCAGGAATTTGTCGTGATTAAGACTATTTCTATGCTAAGACCTACCAGAACTCAAAAAGGATTGTTAAAAAGGGGCAC
Source organism: Sceloporus undulatus (assembly GCF_019175285.1). Lineage (NCBI taxonomy): Eukaryota > Metazoa > Chordata > Lepidosauria > Squamata > Phrynosomatidae > Sceloporus > Sceloporus undulatus. The sequence goes on from NC_056525.1 coordinate 224,951,962, forward strand.
TACAATTCAAAAAAGGTGTGGACAAGATGGATAGTGTGTAGAAGAGGGCAACTAAAATGGTGAAGGGTCTAGAAATCATTCCTTATGAGGAGAGACTTAGGGAACTGGGTATGTTTAGCCTGGAGAAGAGGCGGTTGAGACGTGACATGACAGCCCTGCATAAGTATTTGAAGGGGTGTCATATTCAGGATAGAACAAGTTGGTTTTCTGCTGTTCCAGAGAATAGGAACTGGAAGAATGGGTGAAAGGTATAGGAAAAGATAATGCAACTAAACATTAGGAGGAACTTCCTGACAATAAAAACTGATCGACTGTGGAACACACTACCTCAGAGTATGCTGGAGTCTCCTTCTTTGGAGGTCTTTAAACAGAGAATGGATGGTCACCTGTGGGGGGGGGGGGTTGACTGTGAGTTCCTGCATGGCAGGGGGTTGGACTGGATTGCCCTTGTGGTCTCTTCCAACTCTATGATTCTATGGTTTAATGAAAGGTTAGACAATCTGTGCCTTCTTTGGCCACTGAATAGAGACTGTAGTTGTTGTAGTCCAAAAAAAATATGTGTTTTATTTATTTATTTATTTTGGTACAGTCTTGGACATAGTTTTTAATAGGTAAAACTTGGTAAGAAACCAAATGTCAACATAATGCATAATATGTGATATGTATGGAATAAAATATGTACATGAGAATGTTTTAAAATCATGAATAATGGTATGGGGCAGCTGACTTTGTTCACTCCTTCATGTTTGACCCACTAATGCAAGCAGCAGTTGCCATCACAAAAAGCTTTGGGGAATCTGTAAGCCCCGGTCTTATGACTAAACAGCTATATATGCCCAAGGAAAGTGTGTTATCCAAAAGCTTGAGTTAAAATTGTATTTGATAAAACAATACTCAGTAGAATCTTGAAGCAGTTTGCCAAAATGATTTCAAGCAAGGATGTAGCCTGAAAAAACAACAGTGGGCCTAACAGTGTGTAGCTCAGCAAAGCAAGACTCTGAACCTCAGGATATTTATTTTATAGCTAATGTTTATTCCAACCATCCTTACCCACACACAGTAACTGAATGGAGGCTAGCTTTATTTTGCCACAGGCATATCTTTTAACTGAAATTACATCTTGCAGCGTCTTTGTGAAAATCTCCTGATTTGCAGCAGTTATTTGCTAATGTAAGAGAAAAGAAACAAAATATTTTAAAGAACTATCAGGCTTCTTTTTTTTAAGTGAACTAAAACTTGAACTATGCAAACTGGATTAAAAGGGAAAATATAGCAGTAAAAATGGTTAATTTAGCAAGCATACCAAGGCAACAGTTCAAAAGCCTGAGGCTGACCTTGGGGAGGGAGGAAGTGCCTGTTCATTTGGTGACCCTACCAGAATCAATTTTCTTTCTGGTCCAGGGGTAAAGAATAGGAACACAAATTCCCATTTATCTTGTACTTGCCAGGAAGAATGGAAAAATTCATCCATCCACCCCAATTAGGCAGAATTGTGAGGGAAGGCATTTTTGGAAAGTATTTGCAAAATTTTGTAAAAGCTGGGGAAGTCACCTTTGTACAAAATTTGTTGCTGCCCTGTTTGAAAAATATAAGCATTCCTGAGTTGTTTTCTTAGCGTGATTTATTCAGAGAGGGTTTGCCCTTGCCTTCCTCTGTGGCTAAGGTTGCATCTGCACTGCAGAAATAATCAAGTTTGACACTATTTTAACTGCCATGGCTCAATGCTATGGAATTCTGGGGATTGTAGTTTTGTGAGATGTTTAGCCTTCTCTGGGTCTGCTCACATGGACCAAAAGATCCGTCCTCCTCCTGGCCTTACATCATCCTATATGGAAGATGTTGGCCATTAGCCCTGGGTCAGGATTGGCCTTTCTGGATGCCGATCCAGCTGTTCTAGACTGATCCCAGCCCAAAGGGGCCTGAACCCAGGGCATACTGTATAAAGTCACTGTTTTCTGTGGAGTTTCCATGAAATTTCATATCAACAGCTGGCTCCATGCACCTGTACCAGCCTCCACCACTGCATCTGCTCAGAAAACCACTATTGCAGTCTGTGAATTGAATGGGGCCAACGGCCATGTTGGTGTAGCCAAGCACTCTGTTCCTGCCCTTATGTCCCCTAACAGAGCAGATGTGACAGTGGAGGCAGGTAAAGGGCATACAAAGGTAGTGGGTCCATAGCACAATGACAGGTGGGTGTATAAACACCCACCTGTCACTGCATTGACCTGGGGATTAATCTGGGTCAGAACCTGGCACAGGATAGCACCGGGTTGGCCTGTCCTATTCTGGCAGTTTGTTTAGGGCCTCTAACAGAGATCTTTGGTGCCACAGCACACTGCAATCTGGAAATTGTAGATAAATGGGCCACTTTGGGGGGGGGATGGTTCCTGTGTGTGTTACAGTTTTAGCACATCCATGTCCACTTGTTTTGTGTCAGTGTGTCCTTTCCTTCATTTGTATTAGAATGTCCTTGGAGGTGGTCACAGGTCTGTTGCTGGATATAGCAATTTCTTTGATGTGCTCTAAGTCTCTTCCAAAGGTTTTTTAAACCGGGGAATACAGTCGGCCCTTCTTATACACTGACTTTTTATACACAGATTCAAGCATCTACAGTTTAAAAATGTTCAAAAAAAGTATAAATTTCAAATATCAAACCTTGATTTTCCATTTTTTTAATAAGGGAACCCATTGTGCTATGTCATTATATTTTGTTATCCACAATCTGAAACAAGAGAGAGCCCATTGTGGTATAATGGTTTGAGTGTTGGACTATGATACTGTTTTGAGTCCCTGCTCAGCCATGGAAAACCCACTAGGAGACCTTTGGCAAGTCACACTCTGTCAGCTTTGGACAAAGGCAAAGGCAAACCCCCTTGGAACAAATCTTACCAGGAATGCATGCATTCCCCTCATTGTATGCATTTCCCTCATTGGCTTAATGTGTATTTATATAGTGCTTGGTACAAATCTGAAAGGCTTTTCCTAACAATTTTCAAAGGTGCATCCCTTCCTCCATTGCGTCCTCAACTATCTAAATATGTGCAGATTTCAGAGCATGAATCAAATCTTGCCCTCAGCCAATTTGAGAAGCGTCAACCAGAAAAAGTTGTCACAAAAAGTCTGCCAGAGTGAATTCTTCCTGCATCCATATTTTACAGAGCTTGATAACATTTTGTATCACATCTACACAGAGAATGATCCCCTCAAACATCAGAATGATCATTATGTCCTTTTGGGCTGCCTCTCTGGGATGTAACCTGGAGGCACTGTTTTAGAATAGCTCCATTCCTTATTGGAATGCATTTTAGGGAGCATCCAGATTTATTAAAAATACCAGAAAGTCACAGATATTGTCTTTCTGTTTTTATTCAGAGATCCATTTGTGTTTTGTTTATCTCTGAATATTTTCCATCAGCTTTTGGTATGATCAGAGACTTTATATATCAGCTCCCCAAGTTGTTGTTTTTTAATCCAGTATAAAATCGGATAGAACAGGAACAAGATCTGGATGCACCCTGAAATAATATAGCCAAAGCACTTTGAACACTTTTAAAGCACAATAGAAAGGCTTTTAATTAACTATTCATGCTATTGGCTGGGCCAAAAAATGATGTCGGAACATATCACTTCTCAAAATGCATGTCATTTATGTTATGTAATAGCAAAAGGACATTGACTACTTTTCCTTTGTAGAGGGTTGCCTAAAATAACACAGGAAGAAAAGACTGCATGATACAGCTTTTTCAACTTACAATGCGAATGGCCTGCCTGTTCCACAATAAAACCAATACGTAGCAGTTTGTCTGAACTTTTAGCAGTGAATTCTGTTTTAAGATGTGAAATGATTGTAAGCACATAAACTAAAGATGAATAATTAAGCAGCACACTCCTGTGCATATGAGAAATGGTATATCCTTTTCTAGAAATAAACTAAGTGGAGTAATAGATAGAGGAGAAGACAACTACCACAGTTCTGATTTAATTGTGGGATTTAAAATTAATTCCCTAATCCTTTGATAGTAAGTAAGTACAGAGCTGCAACATATATATATATATATATATATATATATATATATATATATATTCTTTTGTACAGTGGTACAATAACCAGTAGTGGTTTGAATATTGGACTATATCCCTAAAGATCAGAATTCAATCCCCTGCTCCACCATGGAAACCCAGTGGGTGACTTTTGCTAAGTCACACTCTCTCAGCCCCAGAAAACCTTGTGAAAGGGTTGTTTTAAGGCTGCCATAAGTCATAAAAGACTTGAAGGCACATAGCAACAATAAAACACAGTGGGCTCTCCACATTTGCTGGGGTTAAGGAAGCAGGACCCCCCAAAAAGAGAAACATTACAATTTTTAAAAAATAAAAACTGTTTTTTGCCCTTCTTTTTTAAAACTCTCTAGGAATGTCTGGGTGCAAGATCTGGAGAAAGTTAGCCATCGAGTCATGTGGAGGACCTAGGTCCTAGAGATTCCTAGAGAGAACATATTAATCAAATCCATGCATAATCAAATCTGCAAAAGACAAAGCCGCAAACATGGAGGAACAAGTGTAGTAGAAGTTAGGTGTAAGAGTTAGGTCTCTGATTTTTAGATGTATTGGTGAATATTCAGTATGCAAAACTGTAAAAAGGCTTTTGCTCTGATATTTATATTATTATTATTATTAACCTTTATTTATGAAGCGCTGTAAATTTACACAGCGCTGTACATGCAATCTTTTTAGTTAGACGGTTCCCTGCCCTCAGGCTTACAAGCTAAAAAGACATGACACAGAAGGAGAAGGGAGTGGTGACGGGAAAGGGTAAGAGGTCCAGCAGTTCCTCTCAACCTCCGAAGCCTGGACCAAGGCAGATGGACTGAAGGGAGGGCTTGGCTTCAAAATGAAAGGTTAATCATTATCCAGGGAAAATACATACTCACAAGTAGGATAATACATATACAGTACATAGCAATACAGGAAATGGATCGATAAACAGCCAACAACAGAACATCAGATAGTAAGCGACAATTATGCGATGCCTGGGAAGGCTTCTCTGAATAGGATGGTTTTCAGCTCCGTTTTGAAGCTGGTTAAAGAAGTGATGGCTCTTGCTTGTGGAGGAAGAAGGTTCCAGGAGTGAGGGGCAGCAAGTGAAAAGGGGCGAATCCGGGATGGGGCAGAGGAAATCCTGGGCTGAGACAGGAACCCTTGACTACCAGAACGGAGGACCCTGGTGGGAAGGTGAGGAGAAAGAAGGTCTGATAAGTAAGGAGGGGCCAGTCCATGGAGGGCTTTGAATGTCGACAGCAGAAGCTTATACTGAATGTGGAAAGGGAGAGGGAGCCAGTGAAGGGATGCCAACACAGGAGAGATGTGGTCAGAGCAGTGGGTGGAAGTGATAATGCGTGCAGCTGAATGCTGGACAGAGATTAAAGGACGGAGGTGAGAAAGAGGAAGCCCAGCCAGGAGGACGTTACAGTAATCCAGTCGTGAGATCACTAGGGCATGGACCAGGATCTTGGCAGTAGAGGCGGAGAGATATACAGATATTTTAAAACCATGGCAAGATGACTATGGGAAAAACCCAGGTAAAATAGCATCTATCATTTGCTGAAGCCCATACTTCAATGTGGGGGGTATCAAAAAAATAATTTTCTTCTCTAGTCTATGGCAGCTTCTAATTTCCTGGCAGTCTGAAACTTGAGCCTAACGACATTTCACGTATTTTGGATTCCTCGGGGCTACAGCAATGCTTGGTAAATCTGATTATTCTTTTCAATGAAGTGCATGCAGAAACCTGTACATCTACAAAATGCTAGAAAGTTCTGGGCCAGTGATGGCAAACCTATGCCACGCGTGCCGGAAGTGGCACTTTGGGCCATTTCCTCGGGCACAGGGCAAGGGAGAAGGCGGAAGAGGCATGTGCGTGCCTGTTCCTCCCCCTCTCTGCCTTTTCCTGGCCTCCAGCTGCCTCTCGGAGACAGGCCTTTAGGTCTTGTGCTACCGTGAATTTAGTTGTCCTTTTCCAGGAGTTTTCCCAGTTTTCCATCATAATTGTATGTCCAAATTCTTGAGCCCATTTCGTCATGCTATGTCTAACAGTTTAGTTTTCTAATTCCCGCATTATGAGCACTTTGTAAAACTTTGCAATTTTGCCTTTCTCCTTATCCCAAATTATTTTATCAATTTCATTTTCTCTGCTTTTAACGGCATCTAACAGCATTTAATGCCTTTCAAAGGCATCTTGTTTAAATTTAGATCTTACTTGTAAATATCCAAACCATTGTATTTTTTCCCATCCTTCTCCAATTCATTCTTAGATTTTATATCTATCTCTCCTTTTTCATTCAGCTTTAGCAAGTCTTTATATCTTAACCATTCTTGATTTTTGTCCCATCTACTGAAAAATACCTCCTGGGTTGATACCCAAGTGAGTTTCAATATAAACAGTAGTAATAGAAAGTCAAGAAGATCAGAATCAAACAGACTGATAGCTGATGGGAAGGAAGGTGGAATAAAAGCAGAATTGAGTAAATGAAGGTTGGAGTATGTGAATTAGAAGGAAGAAGGAATGTGAAAGAGCATATAGAGAAAGTAGGAAGTGAAGGAAGAGTGAGGAGAATGGACAAAAGGGTAAGGGAGGGAAAGAGGCAGAATGTTAGGAGGAAGCAGAAAGGGGAAAGAGAAATAGTGGAGGGGAAGTGGATATTAAGGGAAGGCTTTTGGAAGGAAAATTAGAAGGTAATAGAAGGGAAGATGAGGATTAAGGAGAGGAGAGTAAGGGAATAGTTGAGAAGTGTGGAAAGTCAGTTGGATGGATGGGAGACTTATGTTTATTAGTTGTGGTAGTAGTAATATCAAAATACCAAGGATATGTAAAATATGATTAGAAGTACAGTAATATTTTAATATGTTTTAAGTTGAATCGGTATATTGATGTAAATTATGACCTTGTATAGTATATATTATTGATTTTTGTTTTTTGCTGAAAATGTTGTGTGTTGTGTAGTGTTAATTAATACAATTATTAAAAATATTAAAACAAAGTAAAAAAAAGAAAAAAGAAAGCCTATACAGACCTTCGTCCTCAGTGCACAAAGGACTAGACTGCTTCTGGCCTTTTAGCAATGTTTGGGTGGAATGTGTGTTCCCTACATTCCTAGTTTTAACACTACAGTCAAAAAGGTGAACACCTGAATAGAACTTCAGCGATGTTTCAACCAGAGATTTATGTTCAGAGAATATTAGAAGGGACCACAAGGGCCACCTAGTACTCCGCCATTCAGGAATACACAACATAGCTGAAGCACTCCTGAAAGATACCTACCCAAATTCTTCATAAAGACCTCCAAAGATGGAGATTCCACCAACCTCTGAGGCAATCATTCACCTAAATAACTGTTCTTAAAGTAAAGACTTTTCCACCAAATGTTTAGATAGAACCTCCTTTCCTGTAATTTGAATCCATTGGTTCTCATTCTAGTCTCTGGAGCAGCAGAAAACAAACTGGCTCCATCTTCTAGATGACATCCCTTCACACAGATGGCTACATGTCACCTCTCAGTCTTCTCTCCTCCAAGCTGAACATACCCATCTCCTTAAGTCATAACTCATAAAGCTTTTTAGTCCTTCGCTGAACATGTTCCAGCTTGTCAATATCCTTCTTGAACTCTGGTGCCCAGAACTAGTAACCACAGGACTACAGAGTGACACTTTCCTCAATTTGGACACTATTCCTCTTGATGCAACCCAGAACTGTATTGATATTTTGGCTGCTGCATCACACTGTTGACTAATATGCAGGGGTAGCTGCGTTGGCCATGTAGCGAAGTACAGTAACATCAGAAATCCACAAAACAGTGATACCTTTGTTGGAACAATTGAAATGCACAAAATACATGTTGCAAGCTTTCGAAAATCCACTGGCTTCTTCATAGGGCAATGTTAAAAATCATACAGGGGAAAAATGAGACCTGCCTTTTGTCAAGAGGTGGTATTCTCAGTTCAAGTGATACTGGAGGGAAATTCATGCAAACAGGCCTCTCCTCCTTCTGGCTACGTGGGTACTTTGGAACATAAAAAAATTAAGTTCCATTGGCAAGACAAAAAAATATGCTCTCCTTGACTGTTGACTCATGTTAAATGTGTGGTCTATTGCTAAGACCCTCTAGTTCCCTAAACATGTTAGAGCTGAAATGTGTGTGTTTGTCATCCAACATTTTTTTCTTCTTTTTTTTAACAAAACCACACTGTCTCTTCTCAAGCCATCATGGGACAGATGGCATACATTTATGCTAATCAAAGTCTGCCAGAAATTATAAAGTCAAATAATCTAATTATGCTTTCTCAGTGGAAACTGCAAGCATATTTACAAAATGAGCTTAACAAGAGCAGCCAACCCAAAAACAAAAACTCTCCATTGCTGTTTATGTAGCACCTGCTTCTTGCTATTCTTTCTGCACTCTATTGCTCACCTCCTAGGCTAAATGCATTTTTATGTGGATTAAGGGCCTCCCCAGCTGCTGCTTGCAGGGAGGAAGTAGGGACATGCTGACTCCCTAACAACACAAAACTAATTCAACAGACAAACAGCCCCCTGACAGACTCTTCTCTCTGCCTCTTTTCTGCAGCAGGTATTCAGGGCTAAACATTCAGCTGACAGTAGTGCTAGGGGGAGAATACCAGGTCTGTGACATAGTCCTGGGAGAAATTGCCCCCCCACACCGCAAAATTTACCCATCTCTCACCAGACCAAGAATTTGAGGCTGCCTTCAACTTGTTTTCAGCTTATGATGACTCTGAGGTGAACCTATCATGAGGTTCTCTTTCCAAAATTTGTTCAGACAGAATTTGTCTTTGCTATCCTCTGAAGTTGAGTGTGCCCATGATCACCCAGTTGATTTCCAAGACTAAGCAGGGATTCAAACCCTGGTCTCCTAGGGTTCTAGTCCTACACTACATTATACTGAGTCTGTATCTCAGTTTCACTTGCCATGACTATGGAATTCTGGGAATTGTAGTTTTGTGAAACATTTGGCCTTCTCTGTCAGAGAGCTCTGGTGCCACAGCAAACTACAATTCCCAAGATTCCATAAGATGGAGCCATGGCAGTTCAAATGGTGTCAAACTGAATTATTTCTGCAGTGTAAAAGCAGCCTGGTTCTCTCTTGAGTTTCAGATGTGTTTTAAAATTATATTTTGGATGCAATCCCATCTATTTCCTGTGTTCTGCCCTTGCTGCAACTGACCCATAAAACTTTAAACCCAACTATTTACTATTTCTTCATTGCTTCCTTACTGTGGATCAGTTGCTTACTGATAAAAATTGTAGTAAACCACTTTCTTTAATGAGCTTCCATTTTTAAGCAGAGTTAAATATCCTTGAAATCCCACATGAGCCCACAGCATAAATCAGCATAAGACATCCATCCAACTTTTCAGGCTACTGCCCACTCATTAATGTACACAATTTAGCATAACATGCTGTAGCCTGTTGATCCATTAAAGCCTGGCAGATAGACAGATGTTTAGACATCAAAAGTAATTTCAGCTGCTGTTCATTGCCAAAGTTAAATTCTATTACAGCTAAATTTTCCCATTTGAGATTATTTTGCAGCTTTTTTCACCAGCCCTCCTCCTTTGCTTTACCTTGCATCAGCAGAAAGCCTGACATCGATTGTGCATACCCTGTAGATTTAAAATGGTCATGCTGCTGGCATTCAGCTTCCTTTTCTGCTTTAGAGAAAGAAATAATTTCTCTCCCTATTATCTGCCTTTAAAATAAATGTGGTGCTCTTCTATGTTTGCATTTTAAAGAACTGGAAGGAAGGAAGAACACTAGGAGCAAAATGTCTCACCCATGCTATTACCAATTTTTATACTACTTTACATAAACACTATGGGGTCTCATAAAAAGCATAATAATAACAACATGAAATGGACATGGTATGGCCCCATCTCTTTTAACTGGGATTTTAACGAGAGGGTTACCTCTAGCTATCTTCAGTTTACCAAGGGCTTCCAACATATGAACAACAGCATCATTCAGATGGACAGATTAGCATCAACACTCACCTTACGTAGTATTGAGTACTGGAGTTTCAGGGTATTTAATGTGAGAGAATAAGCAGGAGTGGGAGCCAGTATGGTTTAGTGGTTTGAATAAGGTAGAGGTAGTGAAAGAGAGGAAAACCACATTCCAGATGGCTAGAGTCACTTACAGAGGTCACAGGCCTGAATCTACAAGCTGTAAGCAGAGCAGTGAAATGGAGGGGGGGGGGGGGCTTGGAGATGTCTCATACATAGCGTTGCCCATTACTCAAAATGTGAAGCTGCTTCACTTCAGCTAACAAAATTCCTCCTGTTAAATATTGGTTGTGGGTACCTTCTGGGATCCTGGCATTTTGAGTAATGCTGCCTGTGGATCTGAGTTGCCCAGCAGTTGCTGAGGAGTCAGGTGAGATACAGAGTGTCTGTCTGACCTCAAGACAAGACCAAATTGGATGTTCCTGAGCAGATATATTTTATAGGGCAAAACATATCCCAGGGCAGCTTTGGGGTTAAGGTGAAGTTCCCATGGGGAAAGAATAAAGATGGAAGTCTGTAAATGGCTGGCCATTACCATGAATGTCCATTGATAAAGGAGTCTCACTCCCAAAATCTTGGGCTTTTGTTCACGTATAAACCCAAGGTCTATCATCCACCATCACTTCTATCAGTGAAGGGATTATGTAAATTCTGATCTTAATTGATCTATCCTGGCTAAATACCCTGGCTTCCCCAATGCTGAGCCAGCAGGATCTCCAAATATGGAAGTTCCTCTGTGGCATGGTTGGTTTCATGCACAGGGGTGCCTTTTCAGCTACCTATCCAAAACACCCTTTTAATATCAAACTGATATCAAAAAGAGGGGGTGCAGAGGGAGGCTAGACCTTGGGGTAACATGCCATGAGTCAAGGCTGACTCCAGGGCAGATAACAACAATCTGGTCTTCCAGTCAGCAATTAAGCCCCTACAGGTTGCATTAGCTGCAGCTTCTGAATCATCTTCAAGGGCAGCCCCATGTAAAGTGCATTACAATAACCTAATTGAAAGATTGTCAGTAGTCAAAAAAGACAACATTAGTATGACAGTTTTAGGTTTACAATCTAAATAAGGCTTGACACCCAAAAGAAAAGAAATGGAGGGCAAGAAAGAGAGATTAAGTTTGGCAGTAACTAGTCCTTTGCAGGATAAAAACATGTCTGGTTGTTTTTCCTCTCCATCAGAGTACAGAACAAAGGCATTTGAAAAGATGGGGGAATGGTGTAGGTTTCAAAGGCCTCTCATTTTGTCTTTTTAAACTGACAATACAAGGGCTATGTCACACAGGCCCACCTCTAGGTCTCATATTTAGGCACCAAAATTTTAGGGAAGAGAATGCTTCTGACCTGGAAGTTCTAAGTAAGAATCCTATTTCCACATCCACAAATCCCATGTCTAGGTCAACTAATCCAGTGCTCAGCTCTAGGGATTTTGGAGATGGTAGAAAAAGAAGGGGTGAAGCTATGTATGTCCACTCAGAAGTAAATTCCATTAGCACCTATTCCCATGTCAATGTGTATGAGATTGTAATAGGTCAAATAAAACCAGGAACAGGATGGTGTGGACAGTTTTCCCAAACTTGCCTCTGCCTGTATAGAAAGCCTATGGTTGTGGATTGTGCTAACCTAAAAGTAAACAGGATTTTTCTGTCAGTGTAAATGTGTCCAAAGTGAGACATTTTAAAAGACCATTTACGTAAGTATATTGATTTCTTTCAGACAATTCAGTTTTCCTTAACTATATCTATTTCATCTAATTTCATGCCATTTATCTCCTGGAGCTAAACAATCTGATGTAGGGGCCAGCAATTTCTCCAATATGCCAAGGACTGACACCATATTTGTACCATTGTGGGGCACTATTTTGTGACAGATCCTCTTGATTGGTCAAGTTCAGATTTGCTGGAAGGGTTACTGTTTGATTCCATTGTTCTATCTTGACCTCCATCCTGCTTAACATATACATTAAACTGCAGTGAGAGGTTGTTCTGAGATTTGGTGATGTCAGTACATGCACAGAGAGTAGTGTTTTAGGATTAATCCTATTTTTCAGTACTGATTTTTGCTCCAATGTATGTTTTGTGAGAAAGTCACAGTTGGCAGAATCACATTAGTATTTTTTTCAGACTATCAGTTTTGTATCTCACAGTGGTCAGAAGAGTTGCCGAAGGCTATGAAATATAATTAAATTCTCATCCCTCACTTCACAGTTCACACAGCAGCAGCCAACCCATAAGATGAGAAGTAAAATTTTGGTTTTCCATAACGTGTTTCTTTTCCCCGATCTGGCTGCTTTATATTGGAGCCCAGAGAACCTTTGGATGGTACCAATAGTGTTGTAAATCAGGTAAATGAGGAGGGTGACAAGGGGTATTTGTCAGGAACTGAATAAATTATGACTGCCTAATGTGCTCTAAGGATGGATACAATTCTAAAAAGGAAGATCATCTCATGGTGCCTGAAAAGTAGCCAGAATTTGACAAAGGGATTAAAAATGCAAGTGCTTCAGTCATTAGGGATGTTTTGGCTGCAATCCAGGTTGGTGTCTGTTTTTAACAAAATATCCTTGTGATTTGAACAGGGATGAAGATTTACAGAACAATACATAATGTTGATGAGATTGCCTATGCAAGCTTATCTATTTTACCACTACTGATCACTGTTAAGAATGATTATCACTGTTAATAATGATTATAGCATGTACATTTTACCAATTCTCTTTCACCCACTGATAATGTCTCCTCACCCACTGATCCAAGCATGTATGTATCCAAGCATGAATGTAGCATCTGATGAAGAAGGTTGCAGTATTCTGGAAAGACTTATGCCAAGTAAAAAAAAAAAAAAAAAGCCTTTTAAGGGGCCACAGGACTTGGTTGTTTTACCTCTCAAGCAGAGGAACATTTCATTAAGGCCACTCTTTCATGGGACTATTCCCCATGAAATTTCCAAGCTGAGATAAATTCTTAGAATTGGAAAGGATTCACACATTCACACACTTTTTTAAAAGAAGAGTTGGGATTTTCTGTTTCACTTGACTGTCCTCAGTAGTTCACTGTTCCTTCTATCCTTTAGGAAACAATGGCGGGTTACAGACAGGCAAAAAGGGATGTACTCATGACGTCATGAAGGTAGAGCCTTCAGACGGGCTTTACATGAATGCCGTCATGAACACGCCCCCCGCACACCCCAAGCGGGAAGAAGCGGCATTAAAAAGGTGCTGCTTTTTTCCGCTTCTTTTCTGTTTGATACGTACCTGCGCAGCTCCGTCTGTAAGCTGCTGCACCGATACGTCAGAATTGCTACGCCGCAAATATAAGTTGCCGGTTTAAAAGCTCCATGTCAGCTGCGTCGCATAATGGGTCGGGTTCCCGGGACATGCGTGGTTTCCAGTCAAGCTTTAATTGCAACGTCCGCTGCCATGCAGCTGTGGAAGCTGCGGCACAGCTGCGGCGCATTTTAAGCCTCGTAACCCTAACGCTAGAGCCACTTGTGTGCATGCGTTGCTAGAACCGCGGGAAGTTGTAAGTTTTGCCAGCGGATGTTTTGGTTGTAGAAAGTGATAAGGGAAAGTTTGGAATTTAAAGTGACCCCCTACACACATTCCTGCGCCATTTTCACCTGGGAAAGGGCACAGTTCGGCTGCTCCTGGCACAGCTGTGTGGCGGCTCCCCTTTGCCACCAGGCAGGATGGCTCAGCCATCCACCAGCACCCCGAAAAAAGGCAGGGGGACGTCTTGGTCTCATACTGAGACGGCTGACCTCATAGCTATATGGTCCCAGCCAAACATTTTGCAGAAACTGGAGCAGTCCTACCTGAATGTTGACACATATCGAGAAGTGGAAGAAGCCATGAGAGCTGCTGCACCGGTACACCAGAATTGCTATGCCGCTAATTTAAGTTGCCCATTAAAAAGCTCCGTCGCATAGTGAGTTGGGGTCTTGGAACATGCGCAGTTTGCAGTCAGGCTTTAATTGCAATGTCCGCTGCCATGCAGCTGTGGAAGCTGAGGCACAGCTGCGGCGCATTTTAAGCCTCGTAACCCTAACCCTAACCCTAACCCTAACCCTAACCCTAGAGCAACATGTACGCATGCGCTGCTTGGAAAGTTTGGACTTTAAAGTGCATCCCTACACACATTCCTCTGCCATTTTCACCTAACAATAAAAAACACTAAAACTGTAAATATTGACATATGTACAAGGGAGGTGAGGAGAGATGGCAGGGGGACAGCGGTGGCAGCGGAGACAGCTGTGGCTGCGCATTGCAGATTCAGCAGGAGCGCGGGGACCAAAGGAGAGGAGGCATCTATGATGCTGCTGACACTGGCAAAGTGCAAATGGACAAGGATGCCAACACCAGCTGATCACCAGCTGGCAGGAGACCACCTTTGTTTTAAAGGGGCTTAGGCACTTTAAATGTGCCCATAGGCTTTCTGCCGCCGCTGCTTAGCCCTGCGCAGCTGCGCATTCGCCAGCCGGCAAAGGAAAAAAAAAAAGAGACCCCGGAGCTTGAATGTGCCCAAGACCTTTTGATGCCCTCTAAACTTGCCCCCAAAGGCAAAGGGCAACTAGAGAGGGCCTGGGATCAAGGGGCAGGGAGCACTGACAAGGCCCTAGGTCCCATGATGTCCCATAAAGACATCATTTCGCCTCCCAGGGCATGTGTTCCCTCCCAGCCCTATCTACTCTATTCTACCCTTCCTGTTCTCTCCTCCCACCATGCCTGGCTCTCTGGTTCCCAAACCAGCAATCTCCAAACTCTGTCCTCCCAGGCGTTTGGACTTCATCTCCCAGAATCCCCAGCCACCTTGCCCTGTGGTCTGGGATTCTGGGACATGAAGTCCAAATGCCTGGAAGGACAGAGTTTGGACATTGCTACCTCACAGCACTCCTGCCTAGCTTTAGACTGCACAGTTGCGCCTAAGCTATCCCATTCACACTCACAGCCACACTGCCGCAGTTGCGCATAATTAACCACACAATTTTTTTTAAAAAATAACATTTTTTATTAACAACAATAACAACAATAAACATTTTTTTTATAACTAAAAAATATCCAAGGGGAGGGGGAGGGTGAAGGGGGGTGGTGAAGGGGGGATGGCAGAGGGGGCAGGGGAGGGAAGCAGCTTCAGGGAGGGGGAGGAGGCGGTGGGGCGGGCAGCCGGCGGAGGAGTTCCTGGAGGGTCTCTTCCATGGAGGACACTCTCTCCGCCAGCTTGTCCACCTTGTCCTCTAAGGCTGCGAACCTCCTCTCCGTCCGGTTCTCTGTGGGGGGAAAAGAAAGAGGATGGTTAGGATCAGCCTGTGCAGCCCATCACCCACTCCCACAGGCAGGGTTTCTGGGTGCCCCCACTCCCTTCCCTGGGTTCACCTCTACACTTACCTTGCTGCCGGGCTTGGAGGACACGATCCAGGGCACTGGCATCGAGGGCCAAGTGCCCTGGCTCTCCTGGCAGGCGGCGGCTCGGCCCAGGCTCCTCTTCCTCGGCGGCAGCAACAGCAGCGAGGACTTCAAGCCCTGGAAAAAAGGAAGGAAAGGCCCAAGTTACCATGCTGGCATGGCAGATGAGGGCACAAGTGTCGTGGGGGCTGCAGGCAGGCAACCCCCACCCCTCACCCTGGGGACCTACCTGCCGCCAGAGGAGCCTGCTCTGGCTGCGGAGGGGCCACAGCAGCTGGTCCTGGCTGTGGCCCACCCTCGGGAACATCCTCGTCCCCCGAGGATGGTGGAGAGGGCGACCTGGCAGGGTGCCCTCCCTCCCTCCGCCTCCGCCTCGGCCGCACGCCTGCAGAAGGGAAGAGGAGGGATGGCATTGGCACCATGCAGGAAGGCATGGAGGGCAAGGGAAGGGTCAAGGAGGGTAGGACAGGGCATGGCAAGAGCTCTGGCTTACCTGGAGGACGGCGATCTTCCGGTCTGGGCCGATCTCCTCTGATCCACAGGTCCTTCAGCCGCGAGAAGAATGGTGGCTGCCTGTCAACCGGGGGCGCCTCTCCGAAATCCTCCAGGGTTTCAAAGAACGCTGCCTTCAGAGTTTTAAACTTCACTCTGCATTGATGCAGCGTTCTTTGAAACCCTTGGTTTCGGAGGGCACGAGATGCCTCGAGAAAATGCCCCCGGTTGGGCTTGTTGGTGCTAGCCATCACCCTCCTCGCGGCTGCCTGTGGCATCAGGGAGTCCAGGAGGATCCCGACCTCTTCGTCTGTCCAGTAGGCGATTCGGACCGGGACCCTCCTGCGTGGCTCTGCCATGTTGATCGCCGTCCTGGGGTCTTGCACAGTTGCGCACAGGTATATATGGGCACGTGCGGCTCTGGGCCATTAGGCCAAGGTGGTCCTAGTCCAATGAAAGCTTTCAGAGGAGCAGTTTGAATCTTTCCCCCAATAGATGTCCTCTGGGTGCCCCATTGATACATTCAAATGGGCCATTAGGAAAGCTTGAATTTGAGGGGGATTGATACATTGTCAAAGGGGCAATTGGCAGTTGGAGCTGATGTATCTTTTTGCCCCAGGAAAACAGGCACCAGGAGACCTTTTGTGTGTGTGTGTTTGTGTGTGTCCCCCTCAGGCACGTGGCAAAACATGCCCACAGCACAGATCAGGAATGATAGGCAGACTCAAACTGTGGATAATGGGATACATTTATTCATGTGCTTATGGTATTACAGTACAATGCACTCTGACATCACAGATGATGGCATAGGAGC
This sequence comes from Sceloporus undulatus, assembly GCF_019175285.1. Classification (NCBI taxonomy): domain Eukaryota; kingdom Metazoa; phylum Chordata; class Lepidosauria; order Squamata; family Phrynosomatidae; genus Sceloporus; species Sceloporus undulatus. The sequence continues at coordinate 224,968,748 of NC_056525.1, forward strand.
CATCCTTCAGATTCTCCTTGTCAGGAAAAAATCTGCCAGGGCATTCCTCACAGTCTCCCCTGCTTTCTTCTTCTCTGTCTCTTCAAGGGGGTCATGAGCCACTTCCGAATGGGGTAGGCACAGTCAGCCAGTATCAGGGCCCGATCTGCTGGCCTGTGATGTTGATGCTGGGGTTCCCTGGCACATAGATGCCAGCCTCCATGGCCTCGTAGATGAGAGAAAGTTTAAAGGGGCTTGGGTGCTTTAAATGCGCACATAGGCTTTCTGCCGCTGCTTAGCGCTGTAGCTGCGCAGCTTCGCATCCGCCTGCCGGCAAAAAAAAAAAAGCCGCGGTTTGGGCCGCCCGTGCGGAAGCTGCCTCTCTTTTTGTAGCGTCCTCCGAGGCGGCGGTATGGAAGCTCCGGGTCCGAAACGGACCCAGGTGAGGCGTCTTCACTGCCCCCCGTGTGGAAGCTCCAACACCTGAAGCACGCCCCCGGGGCGGGCCGTCTGGAGGCTCCGTATTCAGCTGAATACACCTCCAAGACGTCCTCCCCTGCCCGTCTGTAACCCGCCAATGATACATTGTGTCCCATAGTGCAAAGCAAATGCCCATCTCCACCCTAACATACACAGAATTTCCCTGCAAAGATCAGTTTTGGTCTTTGGTGGGTCATTTGTTATGAGTTATACTCAATAAATATGAATATTAGATTTTGATGCATAACATAGGGAAGCTGTATCTTGCCAGTGTGCACAAATTGTTGAGAAAGCATACTGGGCAAATAGGGCTGGTGCTGACCTGGACCTTTGGTCCATCTTGGAAAAAGCCAAGCCTTATTCTGAAATGCAGACTAGAAGTTGTACTCCAAACTCTCCCCCTAGAAGCTTTGAGACTAAACTGGGATGTATCTGACAAAGTAGACTTCCCCCTGCCCTCTGCCAGTTAGTCTCAAAGATGCTAGGGAACTCATTTATGTCTTTTCATGAAAACAGAACAGAGGGATTCCTCACACCCAAATGTGAGGACTTCACTGCTTGAGTTGATCGCCCCCCCCCAGTGAGTTAAAGCAATTACCAAAGTAATTCCAGGGGAAAAGGAGATGGAGAAGCTGAATAATAATAATAATAATAATAATAATAATAATCTCTTATTTATATCCCGCCTACTCCAACCCTAGAGACATCTTTCCCCATCACCTCATACTGACATAAGGAGTTTCATGTTTCACCCCACAACCATTGACAATTGAGCCTTTTTAAAAACATTATCTTGCCCATTACTCTTAGTGGGAGAGAAATCAATTATACCAGCTTCAGGATGAGACAGGGAATGGGAGAGCTTTGGATCTACGTTTGACATGCCCTCACCTCTTTTTTGTTCTTTCTGAGCATGGAGTAACACTGGCTGAAAGATCATTCTCTGCATGTAGAATAAGATTGGGGAACCTCTGAGGGCCATGCTTTATTTCAAAGAGGTTGTTAAGGACAATATTTCAATAGTGAACAGGGCCAAATTCAAAGAGAGGAGACCAAAAATACCAACATATGTTACCAATCTGACAGTAACTCTGCTTTGGGAGAGGTGTTTCAATGGGGGGAATCCCTTAACAAAGACTAGAGCACCACAAAATGATGATATAATGGTGAGGACAGTATGGCCAATTGGACAACCCCAGATAGCCAAACCTGAGACCCAGGTGGGCTGAATTTAGCCCCAGGGCCTGCTGAAGTTCGCTCACCACTTCAGTTGCAATCTTATACAAGTTTTATGTACTTCAAAAGCTCACTCTACTGTATTGTGGGTTATTTTTTTTTTTAAGAATCTTGTGTAGCAAAACATTTAGAAAGAGGTTTGACCTCAGTTGACAGAAATGAACATTGGGAACTGGTGTCACCGACTTGGGTTAAAGATATATCTACTGCTGTTATTAAACATTGCTTTCTTGCCTAACTCCTGGGATCAATAAAGAAGATAATGACACACTAGCATAAAAGTGACACACACTTGCACACCATGGACCATCAGGACAAATTTATTTGTAAGTGAATGTGATCTGCAAATGAAACATAATTACACAGCTGCTGAATAGGGCTCCTTGTTGCTTTGAAGTGTAAATAGACTGTAAAACGCTGATTACTCCACAATTACAAAAAAAGGGGACAAGCAATAATCTTTGTCTTTGGCAAATGAAGCACTTTCTCTTCTTTTTAAAAGTGAAAAAGATGCTCTTGTATGCAATGAATACAATGGACCATAAACATTTAAGCTAGTTTGTCTCTTAATGAAGTTCTGATTAGTGGTATTGACAATTTCTACATGTTTCTAAGGACAGGGTGAATGTCACAGGGCTTTTAAAATACCAAGCTGGTAAATGGAAAAACCCACCAGATGAATAATTAAGATCATGTTGTAGGCTTTGTTCTAAAGTAAAGCGTACAATAAGGATTTAAATTCATAGGGAAATACCTGTTTTCTTGATATTTAAATATGCTTAATATCGGCACATTTTAAGTATAGCATACTTTTCTGTTTCAACAGGCAGTCTGATCCAATAGAAATACATGAGCCCATTGCATGATATCAATCAGTTCCACAGTTTGGAAAAGTTCTATTTTTAAAGGATCTATAAAGCAGCATGTCCAGTAGCAATGCTGGCTGAGTTTTTAGGACAAAAGTTTAACATGTACAAGCTTGGATCAGTTCCAACATCCTTTTCTACACAGAAGCCAACCAGATACATTTGGGAAGAGCACAAATATGCCATGAAGAACTCTGCCACTCCTATCCTTTCCACTGCCATTAATTATGTGCAGTGTAGTAGACCCTGCCTAGAAAGACTGAGCCTTAAATGTCCACTGTGATGAGATGTCAGGGGACACCACACTACCATCCAACATTTCTGCTACCTCTGCCAAACTGAGGGGGGGGGGGTATGGCTGCTATACTAACCAGTGAGCAGAAGTATGCTGGAAGCTGTGCAGTTGGTCAGTCATTCTGCAAGATATAGGCTAACCAGATGTCTTCCTTTTCCAGGACATGTCTTATATTCTGTTCTGGAGAAATTCCAAAATGTCCTCCATTTTGAGCATGACTAAGAACTCCATTGAGTAACACCACATTTATTGCTCCTCTTCAACAAATGTGTCTACTTGGCAGCCTGTCCTCACTGTAAATATGGGGATGGATCCTTCAAAAGTTCTTTTTTTCCTAGCAGCAGCAGCGGACAAGGCTTGCCCCCAGAGCTCAGAGTTGTTTCTTGAGGGGAAAGGACAGCAGACATATTAGGCAATGGGCTGCTTAAGGCCACAATGTAAATATTGACAGCCCCCCCTTCAATTTCTGCAAAATTGTCAAATGAAAGGAATAATTTAAATGTAGATTTAATCAAGGGTTTATTTTTCATGCAGTACAGTTTTAAACCTTTGGGCTCTTTTTTTGAAGGAAGCAAGCATAATTAAAATGTGATTAAATCGTGGCAATAGGGTGATTGGGAAGATTATCACACCCCTGTGCGTAATAACTCCCATTATTACCCAATGATGCATCCATTACAGTTTACACACAGGACATGAACGGGAGAAGCATGCGGGGCTGAGATAATCTCCCCCCACTCCCGATTGCCCTATTACCACGATTTAATCACATTTTAATTATACTTGCCTTCCATGTGAAAAAGTCCTTTGTATTGATCAGAGTTTTACAAGTATATGCCAACAAGGCATTTTAATGAAGATAAGTTCATCTGAAAAATACAGTTGCATCCATAATAAAATATACTATATGTAATATAACTGTAAATAAGCCATATGAAATGATTTTATATTTATATTAGTGCTTCTAGCCGGTAATGTCCTACATTCTGCATGAATGTCATACATTTTACAGTGCCTCATCCTCCTTTGTGGGCATCTTAGGACATCTGGTCACCTTGGCAACAAGGAGATGCTGAAGCCTCAGCATACTAGGAACCGGGATACTGGGAATGATCTCCACCTACCTAGGTGAAGTTCAGCTTGTTTGAACAGTCTTCCTGAAATCATTCTTCCCAACTTGCCAAACCTGGGCACTGCCATCCCCAATCATCCATTCTGGCTTTCTACATCAGCTGAGGAGTAGCTATGCCAGAGATAAGTCCTTGGCATTGCTTCTGCCTTTCTGTATATAAGGACCCTGCCAAGAAAAGAAATCCAGATTCAAGTGGGATTTACTCCTCTGCTACTGCAACATGAAATCAATTTAAAAGGACTAAATTCTCTGCTCATCTGCCTCTTCTATCACCTTCAAATCACCTTTTGACTTATGACAATCCCATAAATTTCATAGGATTTTCTTAGGCAAGGAATTCTCACAGCTAGTTTGCCATTGTCTACAATGCCTAGTGTTGCTTGGTTGTCCCTCAAGTACTAACCAGGCCTGACTCTGCTTAATTTCCAGGATCAGATGGGATCTTGGTGCAGGGAAGCATTTTTCTTCCTCTCTTGCTTATCAAAGCAAAATTTTGCATACATAGTTTTCTTAAGACATGCTTCAGCCACCTGGCTAAAACAGTTCGCTTACAGGGGTTGTATGTGATTCACTTCTGCATGAAATTGCTCTGCATTGATTCATATGTGTGTGTTTATCCTTCAGTGATGTTGTCATTAAGAAGTTATAAGCTGGTATATTGTTTCAGAGATTTCTAGCTCTCCCACACAAAGTATTTTTTATTTGCACTGGAGGCAGCTCATCCCTTCAGCGTATAAGTCAAGTATCAAGCGAGGACGTGATCTCCACACATCTGCTTTTAGTTTTGTGTGCCTTCAAGTAATTTCTGACTTATGATGAGGTGAACCTATTATGGGGCTTTTTTGGTAGAATTTGTTCATTGGGGGCTTTGGCTTTGGCTTCCTCTGAGGCTGGAGAGTGTGACATGCCCAGCGTCACCCAGTGGGTTTCCATGGCTGAATGGGGATTCGAACCCTAGTCTCCCAGTATTCTAGTCCAACACTTAAACCTCTACACCATTCTGGCTCTACACATCTATAGTTTAATTCATAAGGTAAATACTAAAACATTTAGTATCTTATCACTGATAATCAGAATTCACTATTTATTTTAAAACATAAAGAACCTATCAGTTTTAATTTCTTTACAGCTTTGTATTTTGTGTAGGTGGGGAGCTATTAGACCTTTTATGCACTCTTTTATTGCCTTGAGAAATCTGTTGTGTTTATTTCTCTCTCCTTCATTCCCATCCTGAGATGGTAATATACACACACACACACACACACACACACACACACACACACACACACACTTCCCTACTCTTAACCAGCCATAATATATATATCTTGTCAGCACAACAAAGCCAAAGTAAACCAAAATTCATTTTAAGAGTATAAATCTTTAAAAATCTTTAAGATGTTTAATTACTAAAACAAAATTAGATTCTAGATGAGAATACAAGATTTTTTTTTAACCTGAAGAACAAACTGCAATGAATCTTATGCTAACAATAAAGGACTAATGGTTGTTTTGCATTTGTAATAAATGTCAGTTCCTTTATGCTTTTGAGGAAGCATGAGGATAACCTTTGCCTATGCACCACAGTGGTACTCCAGAATACTTAGCTACAAGAGAAGATGATTACTGTTGATCACAATGCCTTGGAATGTGATGGAGTGTCCTGTGGAAGTTTTAAGCAGGCTGAATAGCCATCTGTTGGGGGTGCTTTGGTTTTTATTTCTGCATGGCAGGGATGGGACTGGAGGGCCCTTGTGGTCTCTTACAACTTTAGGATTCTATGATAACCCTACATTGAAGCTGGAAAGGCTGTAGAAAGGTCTAGAAACCATGTCTTATGAGGAGTGACTTAGGGAGCTTGGTTTGTTTAGCCTGGGAAAGAGGGGACATGATAACCATGTTTAAATATTTGAAGGGGGTGTCATATTGAGGATGAAGCAAGCTTGTTTTCTGCAGCTCCAGACACTATGGAGTTTATCACATGGGAGGCAAAGTGCCCAAATCCCGTGTATAAACGGGGTTTAAATCCTGGGAAAATCCTGCAAAAGTGGGATTGTTTTCACACACCTTGGGCTCATTGAGTATTAACGCAACATTAACCTGTGTAGAAAGTGGGCAAAATTTTCCAAAAAGTAAAAAGTGGTGCAATTTTGTGACTTTCTGCATGGGTTAATGTCGTGTCAATGCTTAATGTGCCCTATGTCATTCTCTCTTACATCCTTCATTGTTCTTGTTGTCAGATGCCTTCATGTCATTTTCAACTTAAGGTGACTCTAAGGCAACACTATCACAGGGTTTTCTTGGCAAGATATTATTATATTATTTATTTATGGTATTTATATGCCGCGGGTTTGCCTTTGCCTCCCTCAGAAGCTGAGTGGGTTTGCCTTTGATTCCCTCAGAAGTTGAGAGAGTATGATGTGCCCAAGGTCACCAAATGGGTCCTCTCGCTGAGCTGAGATTTGAACCCTAGATCCATAGACCAGCTCTCATACTACTATACTATGCTGGCGCAGACAGCTGAAAAACAAAGATCAGCACTATCCACTTCTGGGGTTAAACTAGATGTAGTTCATTATGAAATCTTATATCTGACTTGCCATTACCTAGTAAATATAAATCTTCATCTGGCAACAAGCATGTATAGTTTTACCTAGTGGTTCAGGGAATATATGAATTCTGTCATGCAACAATGTTAAAGCATATTTCAAGGGCCAAGAAGCTTTATATTATATACGTATATACATTCTTCATGTTAAGGAAAAAGTAACATGGGACATACAGTGAAAGAAATAAAACATGTATGTGAGAGTCAGGATGACTCAGCAGAAACAATTAGAAGCCACACAGGTGTAAAAGGTAATATAATTAACAAGTCCTAAATGCCAAGGACAGAAATGTAAAGTGGATAATTGAACACACCTGAGAATTGTTAAGTGGACAAGGCTGAGATGATGAAATCATTAATTGTGGGATAAACCAAGAGAACCAATGAGAATGGTTATACACACCCACTGGGTGGAAACAGACAACAGTGGGTGGTATTTTGCAATGACTATAATAATGGCTATGATTCCCAATGTATTTTGTGGGTAGTAGTGGGTAGTATTGAGGAGTTGTGTTGGATAGTTTTGGAGATGTATATAGTAGAATAAAGTAGATCTTTTATACAAGACTACTGAGTTGTCTGGTGTCTTGGGTGAAGCTACAAGAGCCAGCTGGATCTTGAAGAAGGGTGAAGACTTCTGTGGAAGCAAGAGTGAGAAGGCTTGGAGAGTTTGTCAGGGTCTTCAGCCTGTTCTCTGTAACTCTGCTGCTTTTGAGCAAAGCTTTAACCACTGACCAAAACTGGTCAGCACCGGTGCGTAACAAGGTGGTGAGTTCGAGCCAGAGGTGAAGAGCTACAACTCCCATCATCCCTGACACCTCAGTCATATTCATCCACTAGATTTCATTCTATCGGGGGGGGGGGGAGATGTGGCTTAAATGTGACAACATGGTTCATCTCCCCCGTTAAAGAAAAAAGAAGGTGCTGTTACTAATCCTGGGGACGTTGCTATTCATTCAAGGAAGCTTTGTGATCTATTTAATTGCTAAAGCCTGGGATGCCAAACAGCATGTTGAGACTGATGTTCCCAGCTGCAACATTAACTTTCTAGATGATAACTTCTTTTCTATTTGTTTTAGACAGTGATAATTTTTGGGAGGAATAGAAGCAATTTCATGCTTCAGGTGTAATATAGACTGCAGCTTCTTATCCCACACTGACAGTAGAGCTAGCAGACCTATTGAAGCTAATATACATTCAGAGTCTACTACTACAACTATAATGAATTATAAAGTAATTATAATAAATTTCCAATTGAAAGCCCAAACTTTTGTAACATCATTTTTATGATTTTATAGGCATTGGCTGTAGGAAAGGGGATTTAAAAAAAAAAAACCAGAATAAATGTTTCCCAAATTTCTTCCCTAATTTCTCTGACACAAAGAACAAAACTTTCCATGCACATTGTAACTTATGGGTCATCATCTCCCAAAAGGAAAAAAGGGGCTTAATAATACAGGTTGAGTCACCATTATCCAAAATACTTGGGACCAGAAGTGCTTTTGATTTCATATTTTTTCAGAGTCCATAATATTTGTATATACATAAAATGATATCATAGAGATGGGACCCATGTCAAAAGATGAAATTCATTTATGTTTCATATACATCTTGCACATATAGCCTGATGGTTATTTTATACACAATATTTTTTAAATAATTTTGTGCATGAAACAAAGTTTATGTATCAGAAAGCAAAGATGTCACTATCTCAGCCACCATGTGGATAATTTTGGATTTTGGAATATTTCAGAATTCAGTATTCAAGATAAGGGAGAGTCAACCTGTATCTGAACAATAAATCTCATTGGTTTAACAAGTAGCTTTTGAGAATCTTTCCCTAGGACCTCCATAAGCAGAACACCATAGTTAGTTTCCTCTATTTTCTTTGCACTGCAACAATAAAAGTGTTCGTTTATAGGGATTTGATTATATTTACATTCTAATCATGTTGAAGGCATAGTCTCAAAGCTGTGAAACTCTCCCAAACGGGAGTTCATGTTAAATTCTGCAAATATACAGCCAGCTAAGCATCCCACTTAAGTTCAGCCTGAAAGAGCATTTATCTCTTCTGGTGTTGTTTCCAGTACTACCCCAGCTATAATCATCCAGTTTTTGAACTAATCCTTATTTTTCTGTGGAACTGTTCATCATATAAAGGTAAGATTCATCAATACACAAAATGAATTGAAATTAGTTATCTTTAACTATTTTTGTAAACATGCTGCAGAAACACAAATTGTTTCATGAACAGATGGTTACCCATGCTTGGTAATCTAATCACAGCTAGGGAGTAATGTATTACAAGTAAGAATGTCATGTGTAACACTACTTTTGGAAGTAATGGGACAATTTTTTTTGGGGGGGGGGAAGTTAACAGTAGCATCATTGTTGTTGCTGCTGTGGTTGTTATGTGGTTTCAAGGTGTTTCTGACTTATGGCAACTCTAAGGTGAACCTGTCACAGGGGTTTCTTGGCAATATTTTTCAGAGAGGTTGACCTTGAATTCCTCTGAGGCTGAGAGAGTGTGTCTTACACGACATCACTCAGTGGGTTTCCATGGCAAAGTGGAAATTCGAACCCTGGTCTCCAGAGTCATCCAGTGCTCCAGTGCTCAAATTATTACACCATGCTGGGTTATTACTTCCCCATTTAATGAATAACTTTCCATTTTCCATTTGCTCATTGTTGTGGTGCTGGAGGGCTAAGAGGTATTTTGTGTGTATTTCCCCCCAATTTTAGGTCATGTTCTCACTGTTTTAGAAGAAGAAGAAGAAGAAGAAGAAGAGTAGTAGTAGTAGTAGTAGTAGTATTGGTTTATTAACTGTTAAATCCTGCGTATCCTTCCAATATGTGTAGTGGCTCAGTGATTTGGATAGCAGGGCCTTAATTTTCAGTCCCTGCCTTACTCTTCTTCTGTCCTGTTCCAGATAAATCAGTTTAGCAATATGTTCCCACACAGAAAATACAGACACAAGTCTTGCACAAGACTTGTACAAATACAGGTAACTGAACAGTATCCTAAATAGCTGTTCATACAAATATCATAGGATATTTAGGATACTGTTCAGTTACCTGTATCCTAAATACAAGTAACTGAACACTATCCTAAATACCTGTTCATACAAAACTTTCCTTTCTCTTTCTCCTTCTCTTTTGATCCCAGGCAAGGCTTCAGGGTCCACTCAGCCCTCCATTCTTTTGTAAGTCAGTAAAATTAGTACCTGACTCATTGGGGGACAATTGGCTTAAATGTTGTAAACTGCTTAGGGAAGTGGTATAGAAATGTCCTTGTTATTGCTATTGCTATTTATTCTTCTGCTAACTGTACAACATACTGTTTAGAAATTTCTCTACCATCAATATGTTTTCTTCTCTGTCTTTAATTCTATTTAATCTCAGTAATGCCACCTTTTCAGAATTATTAAGGACAAATGCTTCCCCTGCTTATCATTTTCTCCTTCCTATATTGATGTGATTAACTTGAGATCAGTCCTTACATACTTACCTTGCAAAGTGAAAGCACTGAAATGTAGTCACACATCTTGTTCTCCCCAAAACCTGGACCAATCTTCTTCTTGGTCTCAAGTAAGTTTATGTGAGGGGCAGACTCTCCTCCAGTTCCTCTGGTAGTCACAACTAGGGCCAGATATCTTCTTCCTCCTACTACATGTTTCCCAAAGTTCCTTGTGGGCCAGAGGTGCCAAGTTTCAGCATGGCTTTTGCAAGAGGCACAGACTGGTAGCTGCTTTGGGAGTTGGTACAGTAGATATTACTAGCAACAAGCTGCTGGATCTCAAAGAATTCTTCAAAACTATACACAACATGGGTTAAGAGCCCCCTATACCTGTTAACATTTTATGGCTGAGATGCTTTCTATGTACTCCAGCTCTACTCCTTTCGTTACTCTTATGTTTCTAATTTGTTCCTCCTGGTTGTTGGCTGGTCTCACTCTATTCTTCTTATTTCTTCCTCCTTTCGATCACCATGCTCTTTCATCTTGCATTTCCCCTATCTCGTATTTCCTCAGTGGTCACATGTCTGTTTTTAGATTTTCTCCACCTCCCTACTGCATGGTAACAACTTTCTCTTTAGCCGCTCTGCTCGGAAACTCTGAGCCAGTCCTGGAGTCCAGCTAGTAGACAAGTGACCATTTGTATTATCAGCAGAATTGCTCACCACCTTCCATTATAATTCTGTGGTGGCATCTCCTTGGTGGCTGTCTCCACATCTGCCCAGCTGAGTTCCAGCAGCTAATTACATATGTGTTTTTAGTTATGCTCACTTTGGAAATGCAGACATGTTTTGTGCATATCCCCCCTCTCCAAAGCACCCCCCAAGACTTAGAAATGTACCAGATTTTCTAAGGAAAATGTGCTTAAATCCACTGTGAGGCTTAGGAGAAATGAGCAATTGCTCTGTGGAATTCAGATGCCTACAAAATCAGAGCTCCTCTTTAAAACATCTCAGTTCATAATGCGAACATCGGTGGGTCTAGTTCAGCCATATCGTGCAAGGTCTTTGAACAGTGATACATTTCTTCTATCTCCAGTGGATCAGAGCCATATGACTGAGGTATGAAGAGATGTGACACATCATGTACCTCCTAACCTGAAAAGGCATATTTTTTAAAGTATCCTTGAGCTATAGTATGAAAGGAGTATGAAATCAATCAATCAAACAAATCTTTCTGGTTTTATAATATCTTCAAAAGCATACACACACACACACACACACACATTGAAGAGCTTATGGATGTTATACCCATCATTCCAGAAGGAATGAATGAAGGTTGATAGAGAAGAGAAGCTTGCTAAGTTGAAAGACTAGTACACAGTACTTTAAACATTGTCAGCTCAGATGTTTGAATTCCTATTCAGATTATGCACTAAGCACTAAATATTGGAAGTGAAATGGGATGTTGCTGTTGGCCACGTCTCTTCAAGCATATGTAGTAAACACCTAAAGGGCATTTTTATATGAAAAGAAAGGCAGCTCATCCCTAAGACATAATGTATTCTCCCCAATTCACTCGCTGGAAATGAAGGCATTTAGATATTTTGATGAGCTTAATACTTTAGGAGTTTCCTAGTGTACAAATCTGGCTCAGGGTGAGAATTTTCAACATGTTTGATTGTTATGAGTACTGGGGTTTCAAATGAACTTTGTCACTACTGCCAGTTTCATGGAGGGGATGGGGGGCAATCAAATTTCCAGCAAAGCACAGATGGTATTTTTTGAATGAGGGGTTGGGTATGCCAGAAAGTTTTTGTGCCTAGAAACACATTTTGCTGACTTATACAGAAAGCTTAAGCTAGAAAGCTACTCGTAGGACCATTGTTTTTAGACTGGAGGTTGGGGAAAAAAGGACAACTGTTCACCTGATTTCTCAGGTGGCCGAGGTTTGTTTCTCTCTTTCCACTTAACAGTCATGAATTAATTTCACAGGGAAAAAATGACTCATGCCACCAGGCTCACTAGCATTTACTGTCTGCAGATCCACTAAAGAAGTATTTTGGAAGTTTAGTTAACTGAACATTTTGAAAAGGCTAAGGAGTAGCAAAAGGGTCAAGAGCCAGTGTGGTATAGGAGTTGAAAGACTGGACTAGAAACGAGACAGAAGGCTGAGGTCCGAATCCCAAGTCAGCACTGAAATCCATTATTCTGGGTCATTTAATATTTTATAGCCTAGAGCCTATCACACATGGCTCTGTAGTATAAATGTAACGAAATAATACATGAAATCAAAGCAGCTGCCACAGTCAGGTCCCTGGAAAGGGAATCTGTAGTTCAGTTTAGATATTTGGAATCTGTGGCTGCTGCTACACTGCAGTAATAAAGCGGTTTGACACCACTTTAACTGTAATGACTTAATGCTCTGCCATTCTGGGATCTGTAGTTTGGTGTACACCAAAGCACTCTGAAAGAGAAGGCTAAATTTCTCACTACAAACCCCAGAATCCCATAGCATTGAGCCATGGCTGTTAAAGTGGTGTCAACTTGCTTTATTTCTGCAAAGACATTCTTTATTGGCTCAGCACAGAGAGCTACAAAGTGTCAGTGGAATCACACTTGCTGTTCCCTTCCTGGGCTGCTCCTGTATGTGTTTCTTTGCAGAACTGTAACATGAGAAGTGCCTGCAAAGGAGACAATGCATTTCATACCGCAAAGAAGCAGTTCTAAAAGTTTTAGAGAAGGAAGGTGGTACTTTCAAAGTGAAGAATCAAAGCCTTTATTGCCTTCTTGCTCCCAGCAACCCAAGGAGCTCTTCTAAGTAAAAATAATGCCTGATGAGCCCAGTTTCAAAATCTGGTGGCTGTTCCTTGCCTTTGTTACCAAGGATAAGAAGAGTTTCCCAGAGATAAAGCTTACTGGATAACTCAAGCACGCAGTTTTGAGTTTATATTCTTGGCTTGTAAGCATCTTAAATGCCACGACACATATTGAATGAATTGTGTGTGCATTTCCAAATTCACAGCAATTTTGTATGTACTTCCATGGCCCGTGGCTCAATTTTTGTCAAAGCATTTTAAGTTTTCAAAACCCCCAAACTACTAGCAGATTCTGTGGTCTTCAATGATGATGGTGGTGATAATTTTATTCCCCTCTCTGGGATCCTGCAGAAAGGCAACATGAATAGGAAAAAAAGAGCAGAAACTGAATACTCCTATTTGCCATCACACTGGATGTGTATATACACACCTTCAACTTGATGGAAATGGAAGTTGTTGCTGTAAGACATTGTGCTTTCATAATCACTCCAGTGTATGGTGTTCATATCAAAAGTTTTTATTGGTAAGATTTATTCAGAGGTGGTTTGCCATTGCCTTCCTCTGAGGCAGAGAGAACATGAATTGCTCAAGGTCACCCAGTGTGTTTCCATCTATGAGCAGAGGTTCAAACCTTGGTCGCCTGGAGTCCTCATCCAACACTCAACATACATGCTCTCTATTAATCCTTACACTAAGGCAGCTTTCAAAGATATTAGATATTTTCATAAGAATGTTTTTATGTTCCGTTTATCACCGTATCCCATAAGCATCCTCATCATTTTCATCTTGAACTAAATATGAAAGAGCAACATTTGCTATAAGAATTTTCAAATTGGAACCTAAAAATAAATCTATATTTTTCAACATAAGATTACTTTTTTACATCTGGGTGCACCATTCTTATTGAAATTTCTAGGCTTTCTCCCCACAATAAGATTAAAGCTTGTTCAGATGTTCAAATCACCATTTAATTAATGACCATCAAGTAATGATTATCCAGTTCAGGTTATGATGTTAAAAATCGGGTTGTGTCTGAATGTTGCTTCATGAATGTATGCATATGTTGTTAGGGAAAAGTTCACTGCTCCAGAAAGTAACTGGGGGGTGACTGGCAACTTACAACTTACTGCTTATTTTTGTAGTTGTCAAGGGGGGAAAAGACAAGGGGAGCATGGGAGGGAGGAATAGGATCCTATTTTTCCCCTGTGCATTTACTAAGAGTTGTTTTTTACATGGATATCCATTTCCTAATGACTGTAGCTGTTGCAAAACAACAGAACTTTCTGATAGAATTTCCACATGACCTCACATCACCTTAGGTCCAATAGCATGGATCTAGTGCTGTACTGAATTCTATTTTAGTTTCATTTTCTTGTAGTTTGTGGCTAGTGGGAGCAAACAACAAATGTTTCCAAATATTTGTGGATGAGGAAAAGAAACAGCTATGGGAATTTGGGAGTGAGAGTTGAGCTGTTCTGTTCTCTTTTTCCACTTGGTACTACCTTTCACATAATATTCTTTCCTTTGGGACTGAATGCTGAGTTTTCATTTCACCACCTAGGGCAAACAATTTCACAGAGTCTCATGTGTGAGTTTATGATGCCTCTAGGATCTTTGCACAGATCCTGCATTCAAATGTGTGTGTGTGTGTGTGTGTGTGTGTGTGTGTGTGTGTATAGGCGAGAGAGAGAGAGGGAGAGTGTTACTGTGGTACCACTACTGCAATAGTCCCTATGATAGTGACAATATTCTAAGAATCATTTATTTAAGGAATCAAAAATATGTGCATTATGTATAGGTCTCTTTTACTCTTTGACACCACATTAACTGTCATCACTATATGTGTTATGGAATCCTGGGATCTGTAGTTTCATGGCATATTTAGAAATATCTGCCATTTAGAAAACTCTAGTGCTCCACCACACTACAAATCTCAGGATTCTGTAGGATGCAACTTGTAGCAATTAGTGTTAGCAAGTGCTGTAACTATGTAATATGATAGAGACCACAGTCTAATGATCTGGTTCTATCTGAAACATCACACCCCTCCAGCACTTAAATACTTGATTACTGGCAATATTCTACTACAGATTTATGTACTAAATAACTATATTTTATCATATTTTATTGTCACATTCACTCTTATCTTGTCACTCTTAGATATGCTTTTCTCTCAGCTCATAACACAATATTTATCATCTGTCTTTTCCTATATGTTTTCTCCAAACCCCAGACCATATTTGTTTTTTGCAAACTCATCCATACCATGCCTTTCCAAGCTGAATCTCTATAAATTGTATATACTCAACTGTAAGTTCACCTCATGTATAAGTCAAGGGTAGGTTTTGGGGCCAAGTTTATGGAGTGTGATATGATCCATGAATAAGTAAGGGATAAAACATAGAGGTATATAACAAAGATGTAATCAAAGGAAAACAATACCAAAGAACTTACAAAATTCAACAGGCATAACTGTTTGTGCTCAGCCTAAAAGCTGAATGGATGAGACAGTAAAAGGGGCTCAGTGCTTCCAGGACAGATTACTTTCTCCAGGGGATGGATGGTTCCTTTTTAAAATAAGAGTTAAAGTACAGTTCTTACACTTACCTGTGGATAAGTCAACTCAGGTTTTTTGGGTCAATTTTTGACTAGGATTTCTAGATTTATACATGAGTATGTACAGTAAATGCTTGCTACAACAATATGGACCAATGTTATTATGTTCCTTTACAGGGCTGGATTACCATATTTTATAGACCAGATATTCTGGTACAAAAGGTTTGCTTGGAAAAAAAGCCCCACAATTTTTAAAAAGAGACTTATCAGACACAATTAGTACTCAGCAAGACTCTCTATCTCTCCACAATATTCAGACTGCCTTATTTCTATGTTGCTGATCCTGTACCAGATCACCATGGAAACCATGTCAGTAGATGATTCTTCATGCCATTGGGTCAATGGGTTTAACTAGACTAATTCCCTCACCCAAGAAAGAGGAGTCTACAAGTTGCCTTTGGGAAGGGTTAAGTAGACTGATTCCCTCATCACTGAGTCTCTACATTTGTGCTAAGTACTTCCAAAGAAAAGCAGATAAAGCAGCATCAAGTATGGTAGAAAATATATCCTGAAAGGCCTTTCAATAGATGGAATCACTAGAGGAAACACAATTTCACTTCCTTCCCTATTCCGTTCTTGAGTATTTGGATGGGAGACCCCTGAGGCATACTAGGTGCTTTAGGATATATGTATTTCAGAGGAACATAGCTGAGTATTTTTAGACATAGATTTCATTCCTAACAAAAATTTATGAAAATGATGGTGTTTCTATAACTGGCCCTAGAGATTATGAGATACTAAAGGAGAGAGCAACACTGAACAGTTGTATGTATATACAGACATACACACATATATAAAGCTATTCATTAGAAGATACAGAAAATCTTCTAACGAATAGCTATATATGTGTGTGTGTATGTCTGTATATTTTAGAGGAGGGGGCTGCCATAGTTGTTTCTCTCTAGCAATGTTATTGGGTATGACATAGTTCCAAGTCAAGGTATTGACCTATAACTGCAGCAACTATTGAAGCCTGAGAGAGAGATGCTCCTACCCTGCATTTAGTGAAGGCTTCCCTGTTCCCCAATTTCTTCGATATTTGCCTCCACTATCCTGATTAAGCTTATTATTGGCTTTACCAATTTTGTAGCATAATAATTGATGGATCACAAAAGGGCATTGATAAAAAAAAGGGCATTCTTTGCTTTGTCCTATATACCCATCAAATCTACATATAAGTTCTCCAGAGTGAAAAGTCACAGCTGCTTTTTTAATGGTTCAGCTCTCTCCAATTCCTGCTTGATCCCATAGGAAACTGTGACTGAATAAACATGGGCAAAATGGTCTCTATTTTGTGTGGCTCAGCCTTTTTTAAATTCCTCCCTCTCGTTGGCCATCTTTCCCCTAATATTCTTGATGACTGAGCAAGGCCTGAAGGACCGAGCTCTATAAATATCATCAGCACAGCTACTTCAGTGTAAATTACAAGGATGGCTGAGTCAGCTTACAGAAGCAACCTGGCACAGATGGCAACATTGCCACTAATGAAAAGCCACAGTAATGCTGCCAGAAAAACACTGTGATCAACTGGGAATAGCTTTTTTTTCAGGCAGGAGAGAGGCTAACAGACAGGAATCCACCTGACAGTGGCCTGGTAGCTTAATTTGAGTTTAAATTTAAATAGCAGTATTTATAGCCTACCTTTTAGGGGATATTTCTTATGAGATACTTGGAGACCCAGCGTGGTGTAATGATTTGAGTGTTGCACTATGACTCTGGAGATTAGGATTCGATTTCCTTCTTGGGCATAAAACCCCACTGGGTGAGTTACACTCTCTCAGCCTCAGAGGATGGCAATGGCATACTGTCTCTGAAGAAACTTGCCAAGAAAACCCTATGACAGCTTCACCTTAGGATCACCATAAGTCAAAAATGACTTGGAAGCCTGCAACAACAACAAGAACAGATATATCACAACAACAAATGAAAATATAAAATGCAATATAATCATTGGATGAAAAGTCTGTAGTGAACCTGAGTTGTTTAGGACAGGCGTAAAGTGAATTCTCATGGAATCGGAATTCAAAATGACCTTAACAGGTTGGAGAGCAGGCCAAAAAATAACAAAATGAATTTCAACAGGAACACATGTAAGGTTTTAGGCAGGAAAAAAAGTGAAAAGAAATGCAGAAGTATATGTTACCCACGATGCTCTGGTGTCTGTAGAGAACGTCAAACCAGTGCTCTCTGAGAAGAATTTGTACTTAGCTCAAATTGAGAGATATAAAATGACCAGGGTAACTTGGTCTTCAGGGATTGTATCCCACTTTTTATGGGGTCCAAATTCACACAGAACTCCAGAGGCAGACTTCCAAATAAGTTTTATTTTAAAAGGGGGATAAACACATTCACTCATGAAAGCAACCATGGACACACACAAGGACTAAGAAATGAAAGATGGGAGGATGGAATAGATATGAGACTTCGCTAACAATGATAATTACCTATGCAGATCTGGACTCCAGTCGCTGAGTGGTCAAGCTTATATTTGCATCTGATAGCAAATTAGGGCTCACATTATTATTATTATTATTATTATTATTATTATTATTATTATTATTAACCTTTATTTATAAAGTGCTGTAAATTTACACAGCGCTGTACATGCAATCTTTTAAATTAGACAGTTCCCTGCCCACATGATTCGATGTTCTTAATTTATTTTCCCAAAAATCTGCCCATACAAAACAAATATATCAGGAGGAAGTTGACTCCTTATAGCCTGGCTCTCTTTGGCATGCCAACTTGTCTAGGTTTGGGATATTGTTATTGTTTGAATGGATCGGCATTCAGTTTGGTGAGCTCTTGCGATCTGAGGCTAATCACCTTGGTGTGAATGCCTCTATAATGAGGTAGCCTAAATGACCAACAACATTATATTAGACAGTATTCCATAACTTTTTCTTAACCCCAAGTGACTGTTTATTCCCAAAAGCAAGGAAAGGCAGAGTAACTATATTCTGTGTGGATCGTCTTCAAGAAAACAGCAAGGGCAATGTCTAGGTCTGTGATAATTGCCATAGATGTATTTACTTCTTGTGCAATTTACTGCTGATAAGCAGTTTTATTTCCGTCTGCAGTGGCTATGTGCTTTCAAATGTAGCCACGCTCCTTGAAACAATTCATTATCAGGAATGTCTCATCAGCCTAAAAAAATCAAACAGGTTTTGTGAAATTTGCTTATGAGGCAAATGTATTGACAAAACCAACTCAGTCTTTTATTTTTAAAATGCCATTTTCCATTGCAATTTATACAATGCTTACTAACGGAAAGCTATGAAGTATCCAAATTTTATTCAGAAGACAAAACAAAAACAAAAACATGGCAATAAAAAGTGACCGGTGGTGGCTTCCATTTCAGTTCAGATAATGAAGCCACTCTGGGTGAAAGTCCATAGTTTAAAAGAGCTACTGAAGGTGCTGAACTCCATCCTCAAAAAAGGCTCAGCCTGTTGGATTAGCTCCTTTAAATTTCAGAATGGCTTCACCTTCCCATTGACATGGAAGTTCCCATTACAGCAAACTTCCAAGACCCCTGTGGAGATAGTGTCATTGTACAATTTAATCACTAGATGTCACTACACTTAATCATATCTAAATGTAATTAGTTTCCTGTATATCTATTTCTTGCGTTCTTTTCTTGTTTAAAAGGGACAATAAAGGTTTTGTGTAGTTTCCTGACTGCTGTGTTCTCTAAGCTTTTCATTACGATAATAATTCAAATAATGAGAGGTGAACAGAGGCATTGAATACAAAAGTTATTGCTTCAGAACCAATACCAAGTTTAGAGCACTTGAAAAATTTCACTAATTTGGAAGCTGGCCCTAGCGTATCCTCTCTAGTTAGTCTGGGATTTGTTTAGCACCTTCAGAATGCTTGAAGGTGCTAAAGCTGGGAGTCATTAATAATAAAGCGGATGATCTGTCCTTTTGAGATCGTCTGGGTGTAATGACCTAACACCAAAATGCTGGCTACAGCCCAAATATTCTTCTTCTCCAGATAGGAAGATGAGGCCTTCTTAAAGCTAAGGTTTCTTGGCATGAAGCCTTTTACAGGTTTTACAGTTAATAGGAAGAAAAAACACCTGAGACTTCCAATATCTTTGTTTTGTTCTTAGGCTCCTCCAGATGAGACAAATGGGTCAGGAGCTTGCAGTATTTGTAGCTGTAGTTCTCTGGGTCTTGCTAACATATCAAGGCAATATTTCTGTTGTCCCAATCTATTTTCTGTCGATTCCCAGCATCAGCTGCAGCATTTTATTCCCATTCTCAAGTGAGCTCATTTTTAATTCTGCGATATATCAGGTTAAAAAAAATCCTTTTTTTTCCTCCTTGTCCCCTTGCTCCTATGGTGTTCATCCATACATCAGTACAATGGTATTTTTGTATTATAACTTTGAGGGAAAAAATAAAGAAAAATAGAAAGGATATAATTTGTCATTCAAACCATAGAACCATCTCAGCACAAACCACATCCCATTTTTAAAAAACTTTTTGGAAGAGTATATAATGTCCAAGAAAGTGCCACAAACAGCCCCCTAAAAGAATGGAATGAATGGGACACTGCAGCAATAAGAATCAGAGAAACCAAAGAAGATATATTAGGAGAATTCATGTTTTTTAAAAACCATTTGGAAGAACCCCTTAATCTATTTCTTTGTGATATATGTAGGTTGGCCCTCGGTTATAAGTATGCTATTCATCTTCTCCATCTCTGATGAGCCCGATGACAGATGAGTTGAATGTGAATCATGTGAAACAAATTCTCCATCTTTCACTACATACTTTATAATTCATGCAACCAGCTTTCCCTCACTCTCATTCAGAAATAGAAAGGCTAAACAAATACCACCACCCCAACCCAATCAGGCCAATAGTTGATTCAACCTAAGATACACAGATGACCCAGTACTACTAGCAGAAACAAATGAAGACCTGGAGCAATTACCGAAGAATATAAAGGAGAAAAGTGCTAAGTTGGCATAATAAAATAAAATAAAAATGACCATAGAATATCTGCAAGATTTCATCCTAGACAACAAGAAAATTGAAATAGTCAAAGAGTTTCTGTTGGTTCAAATGTTGATCAAAGTGGAGACTGGAGCCAAGAAATCAGAAGAAGACTAGGGATGGGAAGGACAGCTATGAAAGAACTGGACAAGATTACAAAATTTAAAGACATCAGTCTGAGCACTAAAGTGAGCATCAGCCAAGCTGTTGTATTTCCCATCACCACCTGTAATTCTGAGAACCTAAATAGACCTAACACTTTGGAAACATTTAATCCTTTGGGGTTGGGGGTAAAGCTACCAGAGTAAAAAGTGTAGCATGCTACTGTACTGTCTGTACTCAAGGAATTTCAGCAGGTGTTGCTTTTACCTGGTTGCATGCCAAGCATCAACTGATAAAATTCATTCTTCTACACAGGAACCCTCTCCAGTTTTCATCTAGCAACTCACTTGCAACTCACTGAATCATAGTTGGAAGAGACCACAAGGGCCATCCAGTCCAATCCCCTACCATGCAGGAATACACTGAAAAACATCCCTTCAATTTGTTCTTCCTTGTCCCAGTGAAGAAAAGATACAGAGCCCTGAATATTTTTACCTGACATGATTTTTTTAAAACTAACAACTGTCAGAAGTTTAAAAGGAATAAAAAGCCCTCCTTCTCCATGTTGTTATTTATTTCATTATATCTTGCCTTTTCCTCAGTACTGGGGCTCAAGGTGTTCACCTCCTGTACTTTACAAAACAACAACTAGTAGTAATAAAAGTGGGCACATCTAGGTAAGAAAAAGTCTCTGGAAGTCGGAGGTTTTGTTCCTAGACAAACCTATTTTATTTTGGAGAGCCAGATGATGTTGTTTTTCATTCCAAAGTATTTCCTGGGAACTCGTTGCATGAGCAAAGACTTTTTCTTCCCACATCACAGGTTGCCAGTACTATCTGAAATGAAATACATCTTTACTTGTACTCTTTTGGTAGCAGTAAAAATGGCCACAACTAAGTATATATGACTATTTTTTCCAGGACACAGATTCCTCAGAGAGCAACCAATGGAAAGAGGAATGTTAGCACTATGATGAAATAATCCTAATGCTTAACTTGGATAAGATTGCTAAAGCACTTCCACACTTTGATTATAATTCCCGAATAATAATTTTAAAAGTCTCAATGGAAATGGGTAAAAATCTGTTTCTGAAATGTTGCTTTAGCTTCCATTGACAAGTAATCTATGGAAAAGGAAAAGGGAAGGATGGGAGGAGAGGGAAGGAAAGAAATCCATGATATTTCAGAGAGACTAGATGCAAAACCATGAATTTGCAGTTACAAAAAAAAAAAGGGGGGGCAATCTTGGTAGTGGCAGTTTTTTACCCATCAGGGGGCACCCATTAATCAATGTATAGAATTCATTATCTACTTTAAGTCTCCAAAACTGGCTCTAAGGCTCTAAGGCAACATTACAACCAGGAAAAAACAGGGAGCATTAGCATTTGGTCATAAAGGGAAGAAAAAAAACCCAAGGTAAATTAAAACACCTGTCAGAATAACAATGGTTTTATTGTGTACTTTTGGTGAAAGCGTTTTAAATAATATCTATAATATTGTTTAAAGGGTATACTTTTCATTCTAATCATAGTTTAATTATACTTTCACTTTTGTTATGTTATGTTTTTATATCTTTTTTAACTTCTGCAAGTTGCCTTGAGTCCCATGGCTAGGAAAAAGAGTAGATAGGTAGGGAGGGAGATAAGGATAACAGCCAGCTAAACTAATAATTGGTACAGTTTCACAGATTGGGTACCTCAACCAAAAGAGATTATTTTCATCTTCCAACCAAATGTGGCACTGAGGGCAGTGTAGAGGTGTAAAATTTCTGGAAAATTTAATGTCATGAGAAAAAAACATGTTTCTTGAGTTTATTTTTTGGGGGGAAACCAGAGATTTTCAGAAAATGTTTCAAAATGTGAGATGGGCCTCCTTTACAGAATGAAAATTACTTTGTTACTTTAGGCACATTGTGTGTGTGTGTGTGTGTGTGTGATATGATACAATGAAAAAAATTGTTTGGCATAAAATTATCATGTTTGGTATACTAAAAGTACAGCTCAGTCAGACTATCGTTACAAACTGAATTTCCCTGTTGTTGTTTTTTTAATAGTTACAGGCCAGAAGTTCAGGAGCCATTTTATTAGAAAACAAAAACAAAACACCCCAAGAAGAAAACATCAATATTAGTAAAACAGAGAAAATTGTTTTGTCTCCTTTAGCCTTCCATTGTGTCAAGCATTCATACATAGATCACTCCTTCCCACAAAAGGATACTAAGATCAGGAATTGATCAGATGATCAGATACTGTAAATCGTCCTACTTTAAAGTTTTCTTATTGCATAATTTTTAGAAGTAATTTTGGAGGAGTATATATATGAACACCCAATCTTAAACACTGTCTTCATCATTCTAAAATTAAGTATTATAAATACTTAATTATTTTATTTGTATTATTTGTATTATTTTCAATTTTTCCAGAAAAAAATGTTTGTTTGTTTGTTTGTTTGTTTTTTGGGGGGGCTGGAAGAACCCTGGGTTTTATGTCCATTTTTAAAAAGTTTTTTCCTCCAAGCATTCCTATCCCCCATGCAATGGTATACTTTATTTGTCATTGTATTGTTTTATTTTCATACTTTGTTTAATCTGCTGCTATACTCTGCTGCTTTTGATGTTTTAAAATTTTATTTCTTTGTAATATTAGTGTAGCCCCCTTGAGACATTTGTTTAAAAGTGGGAAATAAATTCTAGAAATATATTTTTAAATAATTATTATAATAAAGCTAAATGAAAAGACTGTTGCTGATTTCAAGGCTTGCTTTAATTCATGCTGGAAGTGCATTGCTGTTTTGCATCAAGGTTTCCATTCATTTTCCCACCCTGACCCATTAAGAGTTAATTCATCTCTTGGTTTATTTTCATAGCCCTGTGAAGTACATTAAGCTGAGAGTTAGTGACCTACTGAACCTACCCAATTAAACTTTATGGATGAACATAGATGTTTTTATCCCAAATATAAGGCGTATTCTCTGTTGCATGGATTACTGTTGCTGTCAAGGATAACTCATCTGTTAGACCAAATTCTGTTTGTATTTAAGGAAGGGCTACTTTACCCAAAATGCACCAAGGGGCACAAACTCTCTTTTGGATATGTATGTTTAATGCATTGCATTAAATAATATCAAGATTACACACTGGAAAACAAATTCTCTTGTAACAAGGTTATGCACTAAGTATCCTGAATTGAAATGCATAAGCTTATACTGCAAAAGCTGATTAGATCACATTGACCCCTGCTAAAAATATATCCCATAGCTGTGCAGTATGTCATTGTGAGATTGTCCTCTGCCATTTTGGTCATGCTTTGACCTAACTCTTGTTTCTTATGTTCCCCTTATGACCTGGCCTTCTTCCTTTGAAAGGTTGTAAGAGGGCAACCTTTTCCTTCTCTGTTTGAAAATCTGTCTAGTTTAAAAAAGAAAAATTGTAAGAAGATAGACTAAGGGTCTTAAAGTTGCCCATCTACAGTTAGTATGTTTAGTGAAGATAGGGCAGGCACACCTAGTCACAATCTTCCCCACTAGAGCAAAACACATTGCATTTCTATTTACATTATAATAAGTACTTTGTGATTTGAATCAAGACATAAGGAAAATGACACCTGAAAATGTAGTGCCTTTTTAATGCAAAAAACAATAAACTTTGAACTTCAACAGAAGGATATGGATAGCTATGGTCCTGCAGATATTTTATTAAAACTCCCATTATCCCTTATTATACAGTGGACCCTTGTTATACACTGGGGTTTGGTTCCAAGATCCCCTCTGTATAACAAAATCCATGGATGCTCACGTCCCATTAAATATAATGACATAGCAAAATGGTGTGCCTTATACAGTATAAAATGAAAAATCAAGGTTTCATATTTGAAATCTATACTTTTTTTGAACATTTTAAAACCGTGGATGCTTGAATCGGTGGATAAAAAAAATCTGTGGATAAGAAAGGCTGACTGTATTGATGATGATGCTTGAAACTGTTGGAACTAGAGTACAACAATATTGGGAGAAGTGCAGGTTCAGCATCTCTGGCCCTTTGAATTTCCATTAATCTTCTGCCAAAGGTGAGAGTCTCCCAGTCTCTCAGTTCTTTTTGTTTGTTTTTCAGGACAAATGAAGAGTCACATTTCCAGGAGCTTCTATTAACCCCATTTCTTTTTATAGAAATTAAAGCACTGCACCTTCTTTTACGCTTCTCCAGAAAATAGAAGTGCAACTTATGAAACTCCAGAAGGTTGGGAGACCAGGTGGGTACAGCATGTGTACATCCCTCAAGTGAAGTACCACCCACCCATGTTGACTTCACTAAACATCAAATGAATCCTCTCTTTAAAGTGGAACCTCATTTTAAACTTGCCTATCTCTATTCTACAAGGGTTTGTGGCTTGCATGTCAATGAGGCTGCGAGTCTGCTGTGGGTCTAAGTCTGAACTGAGAAGGAACCAGACAGAGTGCTGAACTCTACCCCCTTAGGTTCTGCACCTTGAATAACTCTTTTAAAGGTCAGAACAAAACACTGACCATATTGACTACCCTAATGACATGGGAACTGTGCCACTGTGTTAGATCTTTCAACCACCTACCGGGGCACCTTGTCTGGGGCATCTATAACAAGATCAGAAAACTGTGGCATGGGGAGAAAGGCAGCATCAGGAAAACCAATAAATAGCAAGACTTGAAGTATAATAGATTTTTTCTTTTTTTTTCCCCTCCCATGCCCCCCCCCCCCCACAAAGCCTTACTAGGAGATGAAACTCATCAGTTTTTTGACTGGTCAGCAATGGCACTTATAGAAGAAAACAGTTATATAGACTGACAGACTCTTTATAAAGTCAAGTCACAGTCCAATCTTTCTCCCTCTCCCTTTCCCTCTCTGCTCCCCCCCCCCTTATGAATCAGTTTTGGAGATTTTATATAATACAAGAGATAAAGTGACAAGAAGCTGGGCTCATGGAGTTTCAGCAATGATCTAATTAGAAGTTGGAAGAGTTCCAAAACCTAGAACTTTACCCCCAGATTCTTTTTTTAAAGTTATTTCATCGCCCAAAATAACTCATAATTCAGATACTCATTGTTTTATTTAGCAATCATGAACAAGACCACAATGAAAAGATTTATTACCACTAAAGTGTCTGAAACTCTATTTGACACCTTTTGGCTAGGATACATAATTTGAATGCATTATAAAGTAGATATTTAATGGGAAGAAGTACGCACAGTGAAAGGGATTCGACCCTCATTCACATGAAAGAGGTAGATGCACAGGTTGTATCTCCTCTCTTCTCCCAGTCGAAGGGCATGGTCCAGGAAGGGAGAAGAAAATAGCGGATGCAAATAACTGGCTCCGTAGATGGTGCCGCCAAGAATGATTTGGATTCTTGGACCATGGGTTGCGGTTCCATGAGGAGGGACTTCTGGCAAGGGATGGGTTGCATCTCACGCCAGTTGGCAAAAACATTTTTGCCAATAGCCTCAAGAATTTGATCAGGAGGGCTTTAAACTGAGTTATGTGGGGGAGGGAGACAGTATTCTGGAAGGCCAAAAGGCTGGAGAAGATAGTCAAACTGACAGAGAGGGAACAAGACAAACAGTGCAAGGACCCAACAGTGGGAGGCAAAAGAACTTGCACAAGCAGCAAGTAAAGGGAACACATGGTCTTAGATGCCTCTACACTAATGCACAGAGCATAGGAAATAAGCACGATGAACTTCAACTCCTAGTACAACAAAGCAAATATGATATAATAGGCATCACTGAAACCTGGTGGGATGAGTCTCATGATTGGAATGTGGAAATAGAGGGGTATAACCTTTTCAAGAGAAACAGGCCAAACAGGAAAGGAGGAGGAATAGCCCTATATGTCAGAGATATTTACACCAGTGAAGAGATCCAGGACATCAATCCTGGAAGCCAGGTGGAGAGCATCTGGATAAAAATTAAAGGGCAGGGAAACAACAAGGATATTATGGTGGGAGTCTACTACAGACCCCCATGTCAGACGGAGGAATTGGATGATGCCTTTCTAGAACAGATGACCACACAGTCAGAAAGGAGAGATGTAGTAGTGATGGGTGACTTCAACTACCCTGATATTTGTTGGAAGTCAAACTCAGCCAGATCCTCAAGGTCTAGTAAATTCCTCACTTGCCTTGGAGACAATTTCATGGTCCAAAAAGTGGAAGAGGCAACAAGGGGATCAGCTATTTTAGATCTGATCCTAACCAACAAGGATGACTTGGTTAATGAAGTGCAAGTGGTGGGATCCTTAGGTGGAAGTGACCATGTTCTCCTGGAGTTTGTTATACAATGGAAAGGAGAAGCTAGGCATAGTCAGACACGCATTCTAGATTTCAGGAGAGCGGATTTCAGTAAACTTAGAGAAATACTGGGGGCGATCCCATGGTCAGGAATACTAAAAGAGAAGGGAGTTCAAGATGGATGGGAGTTTCTCAAAAGGGAGATACTGAAGGCACAAATTAAAACAGTTCCAGTGAGAAAGAAAAATGGGAGGTGTCGCAAGAACCCAGGATGGATGACAAAGGAACTTTCAGCTCAGCTAAATTTTAAACGGAACATGTATAAGAAATGGAAAAATGGGGAAATCACCAAAGCGGAATTCAAACAAATAGCTAGCAAGTGTAGAGATAAGGTCAGAAACGCCAAAGCACAGAATGAACTCAGGCTTGCTAGAGAGGTTAAGAACAACAAAAAGGGCTTTTTTGATATGTCCGCAGCAAAAGGAAGAAGAAGGAAACGGTAGGGCCACTGCGTGGAGAAGATGGCAAAATGCTAACAGAAGAAAGAGAAAAGGCAGAATTACTCAACACTTTCTTTGCCTCAGTCTTCTCAGAAAAGGCAAAGGGTGCTCAACCTGAGGATAATGGAGCAGAGGACAGAATAGGGGAAATTCAGCACAGAATAAGTAAAGAGATAGCACAGGAATACCTGTTTAACCTAAATGAATTTAAGTCTCCAGGACCAGATGAGCTACATCCAAGGATATTAAAAGAACTGGCAAATGTAATATCGGAGTCATTGGCAATAATCTTTGAAAACTCCTGGAGAACAGGAGAGATCCCAGCAGACTGGAGGAGGGCAAACGTTGTCCCCATCTTCAAAAAGGGGAAGAAAGAGGATCCCAACAATTATCGTCCAGTTAGTCTGACATCAATCCCAGGAAAGATCCTGGAGCAGATCATTAAACAGAGAGTCTGTGAACATCTAAAAGGCAATGCCATAATCACAAAAAGTCAACATGGGTTTCAGAGAAAGAAGTCATGCCAGACAAATCTAATCTCTTTCTTTGATAAAATTACCAGCTTAGTAGATGAAGGGAATGCTGTGGATATAGTATATCTTGATTTCAGTAAGGCCTTTGACAGGGTTCCCCATGACATTCTCACAAACAAGCTTGTAAAATGTGGGCTGGACAAGGCAACTGTTAAGTGGATTTGTAATTGGTTGACCGGACAAACCCAAAGGGTGCTCAACAATGGCACCTTTTCATCCTGGAGAGAAGTAACCAGTGGGGTCCCACAGGGCTCTGTCCTTGGCCCAGTACTGTTCAACATCTTTATCAATGACTTGGAGGGAAGAAATGGGGGAATACTTATCAAATTTGCAGATGACACTAAATTAGGAGGAATAGCTAATACTCCAGAGGACAGGATCAAAATTCAAAATGACCTGATAAGACTAGAAAGCTGGGCTAGAGCTAACAGAATGAACTTCAACAGGGAGAAATGTAAGATACTGCACTTAGGGCGAAAAAATGAAATGCACAGATATAGGATGGGAGACACCTGGCTTAAGGAGACAACATGTGAAAGGGATCTAGGAGTCCAAGTAGACCACAAGCTGAACATGAGTCAACAGTGCGATGCGGCAGCTAACAAGGCCAATGCGATTTTAGGCTGCATCAATAGAAATATCGTATCTAGATCCAGCGAAGTAATAGTGCCACTATATTCTGCTCTGGTCAGGCCCCACCTGGAATATTGTGTCCAGTTCTGGACGCCACAATTCAAAAAGGACATTGAGAAACTGGAGCGTGTCCAAAGGAGGGCAACTAAAATGGTGAAAGGTCTGGAAACCTTGCCCTATGAGGAACGACTCAGGGAGCTGGGGATGTTTAGCCTGGAGAAGAGAAGGTTAAGAGGTGATATGATAGCCCTATTTAAATACTTGAAGGGATGTCATATTGAGGAGGGAGCGAGCTTGTTTTCTGCTGCTCCAGAGACTAGGACCCGGAGCAATGGATGCAAGCTGCAGGAAAAGAGATTCCGCCTCAACATTAGGAGGAATTTCCTGACAGTAAGGGCTGTTCGACAGTGGAATGCACTCCCTCGGAGGGTGATAGAGTCTCCTTCCTTGGAGGTCTTCAAACAGAGGCTGGATGGCCCATCTGTCGGCGATGCTTTGATCTGGATTTCCTGCATGGCAGGGGGTTGGACTGGATGGCCCTTGCGGTCTCTTCCAACTCTATGATTCTATGATTCTATGATTCTATGATTCTAAGGCTGTTCATTCCCTACATGAAGAACTGAGGATGTTGTTTTTATATTGAGGGCTGGAATCTAATGGGTAATCTGTCAGGATCTCCATACAACAGTAGTCACTCTTGACCCCTTGATTACTTCTCAATCACTTTGTCTGACAGCATCTTCTTTTTCTCTCTCTGCTTTTCTGCATAGATTACCACACAAGGTTTTTAAACTGCAGTTAAAATTGGAGAGTAGTATGTTTAGCAATACTTACCACACAACATCACCTCTGTCTCATCACAGCTTTCCCTTCAAACCATTGGTACAGTGTCCCTTTTCATTGATGTGGAAAGCCCATCAAAAAAGCTCCCAATTTGGCTGCTTTCCCATTATTCCACAGTTGTGATGATTTCCTTTCACTATAGTTCTGATATGGAGCAGTCAAGTAGTGTCAGTGGACATGATTTTCCTCCTTTCCCCCTTCCCCTTCCCATTCCCATGCATGCTGTCCCCCCCCCCCACTTTCTCCCCTCCCCTCCTTTAAACTAAATTGCCTTAACTCTGCAACTGCAATAAAAATAAATAAACAAAAGGCATACTGGGTGGGACATAGAGAAGGAAGGCAGGTTTAAGGAGGAGTACAGAAGAGAGTGCAAGAGACCACTGATTGCACAAACAGCCCAGTTGCAGTGTCACAAAGACAAAACCAGTATGTTTCCATTTCTTTCAACTAACACAATTGTAGGGAGACCAAGATAATGTCCTACATCTGTATTGATCTGGAGGGGTCTGATCCACTCAGGTCCAGCTCAAGGTAGGCTTACGTAATACAGTAAAGTAAGACTACAGGATCATCTATGTGGGGGATGGGATCTGGAAATCTTGAGCGCTTCTCAAATTTTTTGTTTTGTTTGTACCTGCATATTCAAGGGTTGCATCCAGTCTCTTTCTTGAAATATGTCAGGCTTCCCTCCTTTCCCCTCTCTTATGTCCTTCCTCTTCTCCTTCCCACAGATCATTTGTCATATCCTGTCTCATGCAAAATTTCAGAAACTGGTTTTTACCACAGTAATCCTTTTTTATTACTATTCAGGAGTTCTAATTAAAGTGCTAAAGTGCTTTAGCAGTCTTACACCAGTTAAATATTAGGATCATTTTGTTTTAGTGCTAATATTCTTCTTTGATATTCATCACTTGTTCCCTATTGAATCTGTGCCCTGGAAACAATAGCTATGTTTACTTGGAATCATCCAATTTTATTGCTTCCAAGGCAATATAAAATCACAGGCAAGTAGTACAGACACATTTCCTTTTTAAAAGTACTGGTTTAATTTAAACTAGCTTGGGAAGTGGGAATGAAAAGTCCTTGTTAATGCTAGGAGTTCCCAGGAAGTATGCTGGGATGATGAAAACATCATTCAGAGCTCCAAAATAAAATTGGCTGAACAGGAAAAAAAATCTAGGACTTCATAGGATCTCCCCCCCCCCCCTTGTAAAGGCTGTCTGTGCCACTGAAGCTACTATCACACTGCAGAAATAAAACAGTTTGACACTTCTTTAACTGCCATGACTCAATGCTATGGGACTGTAGTATTTTCAGTTTTGTGAGCTATTTAGCCTTCCTTGTCAGAGAGTTCTGGTGCCCCTGAAAACTACAAATCCCAAAATTCCATAGCATTGAGCCCAGGCAGTTAAAGTGGTGCCTAAGAGTGTGGGGTATAACTTTGTTGATGACAGATGTTTTTAAATTCAGTAAGAGAGCCAGCATGGCATAATGGTTTGAGTGCTGGGCTGCATTTAAATCATTTAAAAGGAACCTAGGGGTCGATTCCCAGCTCAGCCATGAAACTCACTGGGTGACCTTGGGCAAGTTGCATGCTCTCAGCCTCAGGGGAAGGCAATGGTAAACCTCCTCTGAGCAAATCTTGTCAAGAAAACCCCATGATAGCGTCACTTTAGGTTCGCCATAAGTTGGAAACAACTTGAAGGCACACAACAATAAACAAAATAAGAAAATAAACAAAAATGTTCTCACATCCCTTCAGTCAAAACTCTCACAGAGCCTCAAGCACAGATGGTCATTGGGTCTACACTGCTAGGTGTTAACACTGTTTTTGTCTCTCATTGTTCTCTTAGCTCCAAAGGGGCCTTTAAGTCCTTGGACAAGGTGCCAGCATTTCCCCTTCTCAAGACTGGGACAAGACAAAATAAAATAAAATAAACTTCCCAAAAGTGGGGAAGTACCCTTGTAGGGTTGGTTTTTAGAAACCCCCAGATTATATTAATTCTCTCCTCCTTCCACATTAAAAATGAGAGAGGAGAAAGTTTGCTATTTGGAGGGAGTGCTTCCTTTTCAGTACCAAGACAATTGTTTACATAGACTTAAGACCTCATTACTGAGTTACTCAGAGATCAGAGATGCTATGAAACATGGGCTTTAAAGCAAACTAATACATATACGTTTGTAGTTATAGTATGAGAGATGTTATGATGGTTTAGAAGCCCAGTTACTAAACTCATTGCCAATCTTACACAAACCTAACTCACTACAGCATCCGCTTTCATATTTGGCATATTGTTTGGTTTTACATTTTCTTGCCAAACAGGATTCCAAGGAAGAGAGAGATGACTTTTGCCTGAGGTTTGAACCAACTGCATGCAGCAATTAAAAAAAAAATTAAGCTGGTTTCCACCAGTTGCCCATCCCTTTTACCCAGGAGTAACTGCCATTTAACTCAAGTGGGCTGACTTCTGAAGAGAGATGTATAGGATTGTACTGCTTGCATGCAGTTCCAGCTTTGTGGTGGCTATATGCTTGTGGTTGAAATTAAGGTGATGGCCATTACTTCTGAATCTCTTCACCATCTGGTCTCACCTAACTCATGGAGTGCCTTTTCATACAATGTCTCCCACATTCCTGCCACTTCTTCTTCTCAGATGCTGCTTACAGAATCAACTATGTGTGAGGCTGTCAAAGTGGTATCATTAGAAGAATTGCTAGACTAAGATATTTATTACAACTGTGAGATATTAACAGCATAGTCTTTAAAGACAGGGTAATCTATCCTTTTTTGCTGGGATTTTTTTAGTCTTGGGGGGGGGATCAAAGCTTCTTTTTAAAAAAAAGTTTTGTTTCAACCCAGAAATTAATAATGCATACCTGGAATGCACCATAACATAGAATCCATTCATATCTGGTACCCTAGGTCTCAATCTATAAATTAAGCTTTTAACAGCTCATTTTAGTGTAAGCCTTTTCAAGCATCCAGTATCCTCATATAGTTAAGCAGCAACACTAATCGCTAAAACAAAAAGCAATGTAATCTGTAAAACTTGCTTACAAGCAAGCGCAACATACATGTAAACCCTCTCCATTGAGCCAGTGAGCCCTATCACTGGGAATGGGTGGAGATAGATGGATATGGGTGCTAGGTCTGTAAAGTCACCCTGCACACAAAACGAAAACTTTTGCCTCTTACTGAGCCACTTTTTTGAAGATTAGTCTCTCCATCATAACAACTTCTGTAGCACTTCTCTGAAATTAAAGCTAGTTATTCAGAGATTTGGTAGCCCTATACTGGACTGAAGTTAAAAGTTCTCTGTAAGTTTTAAAATGTGCTGACAAACATTAGCAGTTTCTGCCTAGCATTTGATGTGTTTGAAGAACCTTCTTTCTCATTTTTCTCCAAATGGTAGATCTTTTATTCCCTTTGTATTTAGGATTCCTACTTTGCCAAGCAGGGAGACTTTAAGGGTATCAGCTCTCAATTCTCAAATCATCAGTCTGAGAACTAGAAAAAGAATGACCAGTTCCGTTCAGCAAAGTAAACACATATTTATAGTATAATGTATGTACATTCGAAAATGCATTTTTTCCCTAAGTAACATCTGGTCTAATATAAAGAGAATAGGCTTTTAGAAGTGATTTAAGATGACATCTGATGTCTGGCTTATTGACATTTTAGTAAGGAAAGGCTGCATTGCTGGCAGCAAGTACAGAAGTTTCGAAAGCCTGCCAGTATGTTCATTCACCCAAAACTCTTCCTGAAGGCTCATTTGAAAATGTCACTGGTGGAAAATAAACAGATGAAAGACGATCCTAATTATAGTTTGGTATCTAGACAATTTGTTGCTGATCCGACAGAACTAACAAGAGGAAAAAAATGGGGGGAGGAGGAATATAAAAATTTTCATAGACTTTTTCCTCCCATCCTGAGAACATTTTTAAAAACATTCTGTATCCAATATATTTTGAAAAATCTGAAGTTTGTACAGAAACATTTGGCATCTTTCTGGTTTCCAGGACATTCTTGTTTGGGAAAACAATGTAAAATTCGAAGGTAGTTAAGCCACTGTGTTAAAGGATGTAGCAGAATGTGAAAGGGCAGTGGTGTCACTAGGTTGGTGTCACCTGGTGCAGGTGCCCAGAAAGTGCTGCTGGGGGGGGGGCAGAACTGGGCCAGTGGCTGGGCAAGCAAGGTAGCAGAGAAGCTGGAAGGGGCATGCACCCACACCTCCCTCTCCATTGCCTTCGCTCCCTTGGCCAAGAGAGCCACAGCAATGGAGAATAAGGGAACTGGCAGCAACACTGCACACCACCATCCTGCAGCAGGAAGAGGGTCCAACCAGATGTCACCACCCCTCTGAAGTATCACCCATTGCTTTCTGCACTCTTGTGACACTCCTGTGAAGAGGGAATAAAATACCAGGAACATGGCTGCATTATAGAAGACCCCTAACCTTATGGTGACATGCCTTGGTGCACAATAAGGAACAGCTCCAAGCACTGGGCAACTAGCCTGTTAACAATTGAATTACCTCCCATCTAGCCTGCAGGAAGTTAAACTGTGGGATGACAGATACAGTATGAGATCCCACATGGGAGTAAATCTTTATATCAGAGTGGGCAAGAGAATGTGGGCTGTAGCCTGATGTCACTCTGATCCTTCATAGGCTACATCCAAGTGACACTGTGAGAAAATATCTAAGTTTTCAGTCTCATACCAGCCTAAATGGTGAATGGAAATTACATCATAAAACAGAGGCTTCAAAATTGCTGTACTTTCCCCACATCTGTTAAATGCTTCCACCTCCCAGAATTCCTTAAAGGAGTCCCCAAACTTGGAGAAGATGGACACATAAGCTCAATTTCTTCTCAAAGTGGATCCAACTACCCCAATGACATGACATGACCAAGAAAATGAGGTACAGTTGGCCACCTGTATCCACGGATTCTTTACAATATCTACAGATTCAACTGTCCACAACTTGAGCCTCGCTCAGCTGGCCATTTTTTGAAGTTGGAAACTCACCGACTTTGAAACAGTGCTGGCTGAGCAAGGCTTCGACCCAGGATGCATCTGTGCAGTGGCATCACAGCTAGATTGGTGCCAATTGAGGTCTGATAACATCCAGGGGCATCCCGCATCCTGAATTGAATGCGGAAGAGGTAAGCCATCTTATTTCTTCGTGTCATAAACTCCTGATTTAAGCCCCATGGATTTTATTAGGTTTACTGTACACATGGCCAAATCTAGACCAATTTGTTTGTAGTCTGAATAGATTTTAGAACAGGCTGTGCTCTTTCAAAAAGTGTCATTTATCCTTATCATCATGTCTTATGCAGTAATTGTAGTCTAGAGCAACAATATGTCTTCACTTGATTTTAGGTGTGATTTGGTAATTGGCCACAAACAAGTTCCTTACTGAATTCAGAGGCAAAGAAAGCTGGTTTTCTAAACACTCAAGACAAAAGAACAATATTTATTATTTAAAATTCAGAACAAATACTGCAATGTTTAATCAAAAGTATTCTTAAATATTAATTGTGGTAAAATTATTTTCTAACATAATAAGATAAATACAGATTCAGAATGAAATGCACAACAACTTCAGTTCCCTAATGTGATGAGCCAACTTTTAAACACTATAATTCCAGAATATTGGATTTTAAAAGAGGGATTTAAAAACAACAACCATCGTTGGAAGGGCGGGGTATAAATAAAATTTTTATTATTATTATTATTATTCCTATTGTCTAATGAATAACAAACATTCTCAGTTGCTAAAAATAATCTGTCAAAGATGAACACTCTTATTTGCCAGACACTATGCTGTGTTCTTCAGTGGCACACCTGAAAATTTAAAGTATCTTCTTCAGACTGAATTTTGAAGATGTGGGCTTGTTTATATCTATGCACACTGTCATATACCAGTAGTTAAATGAGATGCTGTGAAGGGCCCTTTAGTCAGACTTGAAAGCTGAATGAAACCTTCTCTGATTAAGATGTTGAGACAGCAGTTAGTCAAGTGAAACATTTGTCATACTTTACTTATGGAATTCAGACCCGTAATCAGCAAAGCTTTCTTGAATCCCTGATCCATAGAAAGGCAACAAACCATTACCTTGTTTAATTTGGTGATTAAGCTGTGTGATGCCATAAGTGTACCATTCTCTCTCTCAGGCTGCGTAATGTCTATATGAAGCCTCTGGGTGAGGTCATTAGGAGTTTGGAGGTGATCTTAGCTCTATTTCTTCTGATCATCAGTCATTTGGGACTGTTAAGATCCTGGATGGAGTAGTGGGCTGGGTGAGGGTCAATGAACTGCAGCTGAATCCCAATAAAAAAGAAACTGTGGATTGGTGGTACCTGGTTTAAGGAACTGGGTGAGTGTTCTGTCTTGTTTTGGGAATTCTCCTAACCTAGATTCATCTCTATCACTAGAAGCCCAAATGCACTCTATGGCTTGGCATGCCACTATTGGCTTTCCTGAATAAGGATAACTTGACCATAGACATCGACATTCAAATACTGGGTATTTTGGACTTCAACTTCCAGAAGCCCCAGCCATCTTGGCTAACAATCAGTAGTCCAAAACACCTGGAGGACAAACGTTTGGGAATGACTGCTTAGACATACAGAGACATAGTCATGTTAAACTGGAATATTAGTATGCAAAAGGATCGTGTAGTTCTTTTTAGACTATCTGTGGGACAGCAGTTGCAGCATAAGCTTTCATAGGCTTGGTCTACAACCTTAGATTTTTGGAGTGAAGTGTTGCTGGGCAACACCTATACTTATTTTTGTGATCTTGGCTGAGTATAACCTAGATTATTCTGTAACTTCTTCCAAGTATGCCTGAAGATGTGTGGGAGGTGCCCTTCATGTAAGAGACACCCTTTTGCCATGTAGATTATTGGGCTTCATTTACAGACTTTCATTCTTTCACACTCTTTCATGTACCTGCTCGGTCTCAGTTCCCACAGGGGTGCAGAGAGGAAAGGTATCTGCAGAATCAGAAGTAGGAAATCACAGGTCATGTTCTTTCAGTAACTTTCCACTGAGTTACTAGTAGAGGGGGTGTTAAAATCATTGTGGCTGGATGTAGATTGCTGCAGATTGTAATTGTAATTGCAGATTATTTTGAAGACTAAGGATTTTCTGTTCATTTTAGGCTAACTCTACACTGCAGAACTAATGCTGTTTGATATCATTTTAACTACCATGGCTCAATGCTATGCCATTCTGAGATTTCTAGTTATCTGAGATATTTAGCCTTCTCTGATTTGTTTGATATTTGATGTTTTTAATTTGTTTTTTCCTTTCTATATGGTAATTTTATCTATTCCTCTTTTAATTATTATCTTAGAATGTACGCCTTGGGCAGGCTTTTATTTACTCCTAATTTTACCGACTTTGTACAGCGCTGTGTATAATTACAGCGCTATAGAAATAAAGTTAAATAATAATAATAATAATAATAATAATCTCTCAGCAAGCTCTGGTGCCACAACAAACTACAAATCCCAGGATTCCATTAGATGAAGCCATAACGGTTATAATGGTGTCAAACCGTATTAACTGTACAGTGCGGCAGCAGCCTTAGGGTCCGAGGTGATGGTGGTGGGGTTTAACTCTTATTAGATAAAAGGGATATCATGCAACATTTAAAGAAAAATGGAAGGCAATCTCTTGTAATAGTTCAAAAATCATAAAAGTGCTATGAAAGCGTTCCAGTGACTCAAGAGTATTTAAAGAGACATTAAAGAGAATCTCAGCTAATGGTTAAAACAATCTCCAGTCCAGAATTGAAATTTCTTAAAAAAAAAAAAACCCTTTCCCTCTCGTTACAAATGAATTCATCCACAATATTATGCAACAACAAAAAAGGAGCAAATTATACAGAATGCACTCCCTCAGAGGGTGATAGAGTCTCCTTCCTTGGAGGTCTTTAAACAGAGGCTGGATGGCCATCTGTCAGGGATGCTTTGAATTGGATTTCCTGCATGGCAGGGGGTTGGACTGGATGGCCCTAGTGGTCTCTTCCAACTCTATGATTCTATGATTCTATGATTCTATGATTCAGTCTGTATAATATGCAGTTTAGTATGGTGTATGTTTGCATTAGTGGAACTTTCTTGTGAATTATGTTTTGGATTGCAATTCAAGATAAACATGGGAAAGGGACTGTCAAACTGACAATAAAGGTTACTTTATTGCAGAAATTTTGATAAGGTTTTTTTTAGATATTGTTTTGGGGAACCTGAAGTTCCAGAAACTTGGGAGGTTATCGTGGTTCTTCAGTGAGGCATTTATTTTTGTTACTAGTCTTCTACATATTTTTAAGTATATTTAATATATATATATATATATATATATATATATATATATATATATTGAACAGGACTGGCAAACACCCAGTATATATTGAAGGACTCTTTCAAAACATGCTCTCTCACCCCCAAATCTCTATAGCTTTCAGGTTTTCTGTGGCAGACAAACCAATGGGAAGAGGGTTCCCTTAAGGAAGAATGGTTTGAAAACCCTTACCTTAGACCATTTGCGTTTGGGAGAATCACAACATCACAGCTGTAAAATATCCATATATGAACCTTTGTGATACATCAATAAACCTGATGCTATTGACATCCCTGATTGCTTTAACTCCACTTCTCTCCCATCCTGTGGCAGCAGCCTCTACTTTGATTTATAGGATCTCCACAGCTTTAAGCAATCTGTGGTTATTTATTATATGCACTATTTTACCAGCTTGTGTTTCAGTAAATAAATATCTCTGAAGCCCCGCAGTTCTGTTGAGCTAGAGGTTATTTGTTATATGAACATCTCTATCTGGTTATACTTTTACTTGTGATGTGTCTTTTTATAGGACAGTATACGATATAATGCACTTGGGACCATGTTGTACTCATATTGATTCTGGCAGCCTTTGCTGTCTTGTGCATTTTTTTGTAAAGAAGAAGAAGAAGAAGAAGAAGAAGCAGCAGCAGCAGCAGCAGCAACCCATTCAAAACAATATGTTAGCTGGGATTAAAAATAGTGAGCAGTAGTTAGAACATTTTATTTATAACAAACCTTCATGATATCTTATCATTGCAGCTGTTTGTCTGTATGTGTGCTCAGTATTGATTTGCTTTTCCAGATGATTCCTCCTTTTGCATTTTATTATGAATAATGTATTGATGACTCACTGGTGTATAACGCCAGGATGCATTTAAGATATATTTAGAATGCAGACATTCCTTTTTTCAACAATATTGGTATATTGGTGCAGTGACTAAAAATAGTCTGATGGAAGGAGTGTCTCGGATCCAATTTCTATAGCCCCAGGTGAAAACATTAGGACTATTCCAAAGCATCTGAGCCAGTATTATTTGTGTATCTAACACTATTCTGGTGTAATGGTGGAAGCTGGTTGTTGCATTATAACTACTAGAGAATGGTTATGAGGCCCATTGTAGCTTGAATATTTATAAGTGTGCATAAGATCCAAATTGTGTTTCGTGGATTGCTCAATAATGTTGGGCCAGATTTGAGTGGCCCAGCATTTCAGAAGAATGGTAGGGAATGCACAGTTGTGAGACGTTCTGGGCTCCTCGAATCTGATTGGGATAGGTGTGGAGACAGAAGGCTGCCAAGATCCATAAAAAGCCTATGTTCCAAGGCATGGAATGTGGAGAGGAAAGCAGAAGATGTGGAGATCTGAGAAGACTGGGCAGTTGAGAAAGAAAGTACAGGAACTGAGGACAAAGTGAAGCAGTAAACTGTCATCGGTGGGATGAGAGCTGTAATCACTGAAGAAGACAAGCCTGAGGAGCAACTGGTCCAGAGAGACACAGAGGCAAATTCTAAATGTAGTGGCCTTTGAGAGACCTGGCAACCTCAAATAGCCAGTTAGTACTCAAAGTGCATTAAACATACTCTGTTCCTATTGGCCATTTGGTGCATCAATCCTTTGTTGTTGTGTTTTCTGCAGAATTTTGCACACTTGAAAACCCTGAGGATTCCATGAGCATGCTGACACATCTGTCTTGTTCATACGTGGGTAGGTAGGTAGCTTGGCTACATAAGAAACTGAGTTAAAAAAACTGAGTTTGTTATTAGGAAAGTGAAGAACTCATGGCTAAATGGTCACATGTGGACCACAGTTCAGTTTTATACAAATCTTGACTTAGTATAATTGTTTCCTTACACAGATCTAAAGAGTCGTCAAAATGTTCAATAGGTTTGAAAGTCTTATATGTGAAAATCTAATTTGCTAAACTCTCTTTTTGCTGGCAGTCCAAGACCTCCTTCTTAAACAGAACTTTCAGCTTTTAACTGGTGGGGGTAGTGGAACAGGTAGGCTTTAATTTACTTTTAACTCTTTTAAATTAATGTGGGGTTTTTTAATGTACAGTTGGACCTCTGTTTTTGTAGGGGATCTGTTCCGGACCACCCTGCCATGAAAATGGAGGCTCAAGCATATCCAAGCCCCATAGATTTGAATGGGGCGCATGCCCACCATGGGGCACACCCCATTGGAAATAATGAGGTTGCCCCTCCGTGAGTATTCAAGGTCACAGACCCAGATCCGTGAGTTAGGAGGGGCAACTGTATTTCAAATTATTGTTAGATGTGAGCTGCTTTCAGTCCCATATGGGAGAAAGGTGGGCTATAACTCAGTCAAACTAACTAACTGGTCCTTTGAAAACAGAATGTCCACAGAAAAATGCAGTCGCCCCGTTCGCGGGGCAGACTGCTTTGCCGCCATATAGCGGCAAAACTACAAGCCCTAGAGTGCTCTGGGGCTTGCCCGGCTCCCGATTGGCTCCCTTCCGGCCCGGGGACGCTCTGGGAGCCAGGCTTGCTGGTGCGGGGCTTCCGGTCCTCCAAGGCTGCCCATTGGTGGGCTCGGCCTTGGGGGCGGGGCCCCACAAATGACGCAGAGGGGAGGGGCCGAGCAGTATATATTGCTGCTCGGAGGCCTCTCCTCCTCAGTCGGCTCTTGGCTTCGAGCAGTGCGGAGCCAAGCTTGGAGGGGAGATAGCCTTGAGCTTCTCCCGCCCGCCCACCACTGTTTCAGGTGGTTTTTTGTCACAACTGTTTGGCAGCATAGGCCAGGATCTGAACGTTGGTGGTACCAGGGCTATGGAGTTCTGGTTTGGGAGTCACAAGGTACCCGGGGGCGATGAGCGAAGGTGTCTGGCCATTGCGGGGGCCAGAACGCAGGTGCGCCTCCCGGTGACTAGGGGCTTTGTGAATTGGGGAACGCAAGGCATGGTTTGCGCTCAAGCGGTGTTCCTTAGCCCCTAGGTCATCCCAAGCACCGGGTAGGGACCCGGCTTTGGATAATCAAACAACAACGGGTTGTTTGATTGCACAGATCCTGACCTTATGCTTTGTGCCAACCCTACCAATGGTTCAATAAAGTTGTGGCCTTTCTCCCATATTGGTGTTCTGTGGTTATTTTGACAAGCACATACAAGGCAAATGGATTCTAATTAGACTTTTTTATTTAGTCACAATGACTGGTTCACCTTCCTGGGTTGTATTTTAACATAATCTGGAATTCTGCTTTGTTTTAAACCTTCTCTCCAGCCCAGCTGGAGCCCCTTATTACCATTCAAATCTTAATATTTAAGGAAGGTGGTGGCTATCCACATTGCAGCAGCCAGTTTCTCTTTATGAAATGAATTTAACATCTTATTATCCAGATAAGAAGAATTTTTAAAGCTCATGTCAGTGAAACCCCTATGAGATACTGATCTGGATCAGTGGGTGAGAAACCTCAAGGAAGGGGCTGTACATGGTGGCTGAATTGAGAAAGAGAGAAAAGAAAGAACTGGAGCTAGCAAGAGCTACGGTTTCCAGGGCTAAAGAGTATTGCCTTTTCCATTTGACTAAAGTAATGCTATTTTCAGTTGTGGAAGGAACAAAAGGAGAAATATTTGTAGTATAATTTCTACAGTGTTTGCTTCTATTTTATGGTGTGTGTTTTTGTTTTTGTTTTTTAATTTAGAGCTTGATGATTTCCATCCAAATGTTATAATACAATATGACAGCAAAGACAGAAGAGTCTTACAATCAAGTCCTACACTGGCATCTCATTTGACAGTGCATATGTATCAAATCTAATATATAATTTATTGTGTTATTGTTAAAAATGTATATTGGGATTTAAATTGGGATTGTATTTGCAATATTCAATTATGATTGGCCCCACAGAACCCAGAAAGATGTACAGCAGCATTTAAGAAGCCAATTTGAAGATAATCTTTATTTATTAGAGCAGCCAGAAGATACAGTCATGCTAGCATTTGAAATTCAATGGCTTATTCATCGGGGAAAGATAAAAAAACCCATCATGCAAGGAAACAAAAGTGACACTGTAGGAGTCAGAAAAGCTTTCACTTGTGGTCTACTTGGACTCCCAGATCCCTTTCACATGTAGTTTCATTCAGCCAGGTGTAACTACCAAGGCTGCATCTGCATTGCAGAAATAATCAGGTTTAACACCACCTTAACTGCTAGGGTTCAATACAGAGCTCTGGTGCCACAATAAATTATACTTCCCAGAATTCCATGGCATTGAGCCATATCAGTTAAAGTGATGTCAGACTTGATTACTTCTGCAGTGTGGATGCAGCCTTAGAACTTATTTCCTTCTATCTTGCTCTAGGAAGATGACATGGAAGAAATGTTCCTGCAGCCACTTCCCCCACACCTTGGGCATTCTATAGATATGTTTTTTGAGAGAGAAAAAAACCATTTGTTATTATCCCATTGCAATCCGCCAGCCCCCAAGGTTGTTCTAGCAATGGAGATAAACTTAGTCTCTAGGGTCCCGTTTCTTCTACTATGTGCTGCAAAAAGCCTGCATAGTCACTCTGAGTGCCTCCTGGTTCATTATGGAGACTGTAAAAGAAAGTATTGCCAGAGCAAAGGACAGCATCTTGTTTCTAATGGATTCTTCAGAAAGGGCCTTGTTATTATCCTGCTGAGTAATGCTCTTCTATTTTAAGCTTGCTTATATGCCCATCAGATAGACATACACAGACAGACACAAACACGCAACATCCATATCTGGCCCATCTTTGTTCATTATTGTGAGCACCTTCCCTAGTAACTGGAGTTAATGGATGCATCAAGTGTTTGACAACTGTTAAAATCAGATCCACAAACACCAAGGGGATTAATATCTATGACTGCCTATCAATAATAAATAACTCTCTGCAGTCTCTGTGGGCAGCCATGTGTTTCAACCAATGCTTTCATTGTTTTTACAATAGATTCTGTTGGTGAACGGCCCTTAGTGTCAACAAGTTCCTTCTAATATATTCAATCAAAATATATCCTCCAGTAACTTAAAACCATTAGATCTTCTCGTACCCTCTGGAGGAGCAGAGAACAAACCTGCATCTTTCTTTTGTGACAGCCCTTTTGACATTTAAATAATAATAATAATAATAATAATAATAATAATAATAATAATAATAATAATAATAATGTCATCCCTCAGTCTTCCCTTCACCAGGTTGAATATGCCCAGCTCTCTCAACCTCTCCTCATATGTTTTATTCTTCATGCCTCTTATTATCCCTGTAGCCCTTCTCTGAACCTGCTCCAACTTATCTATTTAATTCCTAAAATGGGGTACCCAGAACTGAACTCAGTACTAAAGAAAAAGCCTAACTAGTGCAGAATATAGTAGGACTTCTATTTCCCTTGTAAATTTTACGTTTATCAGTGCAGGCTAAAATATTATTTGCCTTCTTTGCTACAGTATCACACTGCTGGCTTGCATTCACCTTTTGATCAATGATTATCCCAAGGTCATTTTCTCATGTACTGGTGCTAAGACAAGTATCCACCATCCTATTAATGTTCCTTATCCCATTTCCCTAAGCAAGTGAGAAGAAATAATCCCTTCAGACCTAGGAACAGCCTGGGTCTTTAGCTAAGCCTTTTTGGGAACAGCCCCTTTAACTAGATTTTTATCTTAATTTCCAAACAGGAAAATGTGTGTGTGTGTGTGTGTGTGTGTGTGTGTGTTTATTTATTTAAATGACAATCTGAAGAAAACCTGATAGCTCTCTGTCAAGGGCATTTCAGTAACCTGATTGTCATGATCTTGATGGTGAATTACAATGAACCAAACGTTAATGCATTGTTTGTGAGAGATTAAAATTGCACTCCTCTTTGCCTTTGATTACCCATTTTTTCTCCATGTGCAAGCTCATCTGATATATTATTGTCTTCTGTGTTCCTTGTCCTAGTTCTCCCCGTCTTCTGTAGAGCACCATCTTGTTTCCTGTGGCTTGAAACAACCTCCCCCTCTCAATCTGTGAAGGCATTGCTTCTCATTTCCTCCCTCAAATACCTCCCCCTTCCTTTCTACAAATCCTTTTTCAAAACTACCATTGCCTCACTTTCACTGGCATCAAATCATTCTCTACCCACCAACTTGAGGTGCCAATAGTACCTCAAGACAGAATTACAGGGGTGTTGGGGGCATTCCTTATCTTATTTATTAAAATATTTTGAGCCTTTTTGTGTGTGTATGCACATATATTGAATAAAGTAAAAACAGGCTGGAGAGAGGGGATACAACATGCCCCCATAATCTGCTTTACAAGGCACATATACAGATGACCACAAAATACTTGACACCTGTCTTGTTTTGTAAAATAACCTCTACATAAGGACCTCAGCTAGAGGAGACTGCAAGCACAAGTCAAAATTATGCATGGATGCTGACAATTTCCAAATAGTTTATGGGCAAATGTGTACAAGAGCTGTGTACTGATGAAGTCCTGAAAGCAAGAAATGATTTGTTCATGGCAAAAGACTGACAGCCCCCCCCCCCCCAAATACCATCTAGGAAACATGACCTTGTTTCAGTACAATAGTTTGCTTGGAAATGAATTTTAAAATGTACTTTATACTCATTCCTGAAGATTCAAGGCTACATTGCAAAATCAGACTCAAATAATACTGATCTATGTGAATCCAGTATCAGTGGAAACTTGTAGAATGATTCACAGATGTTCACTTACTATTTCTGGTGCAATTCAGAGCACTGATATTTATAAAGGTCTAAAATGTTCTGCAGCCAGGAAATGTTAAAGACCACATATTTCACTTTCCTGATGTTAAAAAAACCACTATTAGCTGAAGCCTTACCATGAGTTCTTCTGACCAGGTGCAAAGAAAATAGACTCTTTCTTAGCTGCATCCCATTTGTGGAATTCACTTTCCAAACTACAGTATGTCTGAAGTAAGCTTATTTTCTTTGAAGTGCAGGTTAAAAGTATTTAATCTATGGTGATCTGCTCTGTAATTTCTGTTTGTTATTTTTAAATTAAAGTATGCAGAAGGCACTGTGGTTTAGTGATGGGGCAATGAAGAGAGCCAGCATAGTGTATTGGTCTGAACATTGGATGAAGACTCTGGCAGACCAGAGTTCAAATTCCCACTCAGTCATATAAACCTAATAGGTAACTTTGGACAAGTCTTCTCTCATCTTCAGAAGAAGGCAATGGCAAAACCATTTTGAATAAATCCTGCTGATAAGTTTGCCCTAAGGTTGCCATAAGTAGAAAACAAC
Source organism: Sceloporus undulatus (assembly GCF_019175285.1). Taxonomy (NCBI): domain Eukaryota; kingdom Metazoa; phylum Chordata; class Lepidosauria; order Squamata; family Phrynosomatidae; genus Sceloporus; species Sceloporus undulatus. Next base: position 225,013,710 of record NC_056525.1, read on the forward strand.
TTGAACATGTACAATAGCAATAGCAACCATCAACATTTCCAGGTGGATCTGGATGAATGTTGCTGTGTGCTTTCCAGTCATTTACAACTTATGGCATCCGTAAGGTGAACCTATCATGGGTTTTCTTGGCATTATTTGTTCAGAGGAGGTTTGCCATTGCCTTACTGAGAACATATGAACAGCAAAACAGAGAGAAAAGGGGAGAGACAATTAGCTTCACAAACTCCACCCAACATGTTTCAAAAGCATAGATTCATACATTTGGCTACCGAAATAGAAATCGTAAGAAATGTAGACGCTATTTAAAAAAAACATCCTTAGTTGCATTTTGGAAGAAGGCTTCAAGTGGTCCCCAAAAGGTTAAGAATATTTGTGTTTACTTATGCAAGATTTACCTGTCCTGGTTGTTGCATTTCAGATGTGCATATTGATAGTTTTAGTAATAAAATTTATTCGGTCTTTGACCAGTAAATAATGATAGTTTTGAATTAAAAACTTTGCTGAAACGTTGCACTGTTCTTCTTTTTCATGGTATAGGTCTCCTACTCTTTCCATGTTATTTCTCCTTCTAGTACCAAATTTTTATTAAAGAAATAATGCCCAGGAACACATCTATTTTGTTAACTGAGGTATTTAGAGGATATTGTACACTTTTGCTTATTTCCTCAGCACCAGGATGACTTCAATGGTTGTTACAATTATATGGCCTTGTGATGGTGAGCTCAAATAGTTTGTGCCAATTTATTTTATTTTCTGTAAGAAAGCACTCACCACCTCAAATAGCCTATGAGAGATTTCCTGTTCCATTTTCTTTCAACTTTCCATCATTTTCTGATTTTCTTTTCAAGTATTTCCCCTGCAGGAGCTTCTTATTTAGTTTATTTGTGTTTGACTTTTCTAAAAATTATACTCAAAGGAGCTCACAGAAACAGGAGTACTGCAGACTAAGGCTTCTGTTCAGTTGGTTTATGGTAGTGTTAGTAAACGTAGGGTTAACCCAATGAAAATGAGAAATGCTTTTTCCATGGATCTGTCCAGAGACCTTGCTTATAGACTTAGCCATAGAACAGTTGTCTCTGTGGACGTTTGGCTTCAGATAAGAGTGTAATGTTCCTTAGGATCTCAAACAATGAGCGGAGATCAGTGACATACCTAGTATAATTGATACCATTGACTTTTTCACACAAAGGAAAGAATCCCATTTCTGAATGAAAAAGAAAGTGGGGCTAATTCAGAAATGCACATACACACACAAAATGCTCATCACGCACAAGATGAGAACAGCATCCATAAAAAAGAGAACGCAGTGCCAATACGAAAGAACTGATCACATGATTACTTACCGATTAGCTTTCTATTGTGAATTAATGTGTTTGTGTTAATTGCATGACTGGGGGGAAGATTATCACACCATGTGCTTCTCCTATTCTTGTTCCATCTGTAAAGAGTAATGGAGGCATCATTTGGTATTAACGAGAGTTTCCATCAATACCAAATGATGCCTCCATTACTCTTTATGGATGGGACAACAGCGGGAAAAACATGTGAGGTGTGTGATAATCTCCCCCTCCCCCCCCGATCATGCAATTAACAGGATTTAATGATGATGTAATGACAGGAGGAGGATGTGATAAAGTTCATTGTTGGAGCAGAATGTTTCTTCATTATTTGGGGATGTTAAAATTATTTCTGTTTCAACATTCATATCTTTAACTTTTTTTTAGTACTGTGGTTGATGTTTTGTTGTTATTATATTTACTTCAAATCCTGCCTCTTTTACAGTTGTTGCATGTATGTTTTGAAGGGCACTTTGTGTATATTAGCTAAAGAAATAATTGTGTTGATGATGATGGGTAAACCAAATCTGATCTGACAAATATTATTATATTTGGGTAAAAGTTGGGATAAGCAGTAATGACATCTTTCATTATTGCTTAAATGTGCAAAGAATGAGAAAAATAACAGGAATATATTATGAAATTTATCTTTCAGTCTGCCCACTTCTCATAAAATTTTTTTGCAAGAGTGAATGTATTAAGATGATTTTGCTTCGTTTATATCTGCTGTTTTGGAAAATTAGTGATTTGTATCATTGAAGAACAAAGTTAGAACTGTCCACGATATAGTATTTATGATTTTATATATATAGTTGTGAAAGCTGGACAGTAAAGAAAGCTGATAGGAAGAAAATTGATTGTTTTGAAATATGATGCTGGAAAAGAGTGCTACAGATGTTGTAGACTGCTAAAAAAATAAATGGATCCTAGAGTAAATGAAGTGTAAACACTCCCTAGAAGCCAAGATAACTAAACTGATATTGTCATACTTTGGACTTATCTTGAGAGCATGTGACTCATTAGAAAAGATAACAATGCTTGATAAAATGGAATGTGGTAGAAAAAGAGGAAGTCTGCATTACAAGTGGACAGATTAAGGGGACCTCAGTTTGCAAGATCTTAACAGGACTATAGCATGGTATAGTGGTTTGAACATTGAACTAAGATTCTGGAGATGGGGTTCAATTCCCTGCTTGGCTATGGAAACCCACTGGGTGATCTTGGATGAGTCACACAATCTTTAAGGTAAAGGTAAAAGTTTTACCTTTGATGTGATTGTCTAGTCGTGTCCAATTATAGGGTCCAGTACTCATTTCTGTTACTAAGTCAGCATTGTCAAAGACCACTCTGTGATCATGTGACAAGCTTGACAGCATAGAATGCTGTTACCTTCCCACTGAAGTGGTACCTATTTATCTACTTGCATTTTTACATGCTTTTGAACTGCTAGGTTGGCAGAAGCTGGGGCTAGCGATGGGAACTCACTCTGTCATGTGGTGCTTGGGTTTTGAACTGCTGACCTTGCGATCATCAGAGTCAGTGTCTTAACTGCTAAGCCACCACAATCTTAGAATCTTAGCCCATGAAAAACCCTTGATAGGGTTGCCTTAGGGTTGCCATAAATCCAAAATGACTTGAAGGTGCACAAGAACAAATTACTTTTCAATGTGTTTTTCTATGTGGCCTTTTCCTTTTTATATATTTTCAAAATGACTTTTCTTTTCTTTTCTTTTAGTAAGTTATATGCAAGGTAAAATTCTGGAAATTGTAGTCTCAAGAAGTAACATTGCCAAGCTCTGCTTCTGCATATCTCAGGAGTCCTCCAAATATGTGAAAATACCACTGCATTATTTCTTTCCAAATACACTGTGTTATTATATCTGCACTCAACCACCTGAGCTTACTATAAGTGAGAGGAAGAACCCATAGTACCCTCTGTGGTTCCTTGGAAAGAACACACAAGTGAGATAAATTATGTTATGTATATTACATACACCCCCATATGCAATTCTTCTCAATAGGAATAAGATGCACAGATCACAGAGTCCAGCTACTCTTGGTATAAAATGTGGATCAAATTGGACTACATTTCAATGATACTGTTCCAAACAGTATAAAGCACTGCCAGGAACAGCTCCAAAACTGATTAATTTCCATTCCTCCTTCTGTGAAAATAGTATGGAAACTGCACATTTTGCTCAAGAAGAGTTAAGTTTATTTCGTTTGACTTCATATGGTGGAATCATTTCCATTTGCCAACCCTCTTATTAAAGCTCATTGAAAAGGTCAAATATGTGGCAACAATTTATAAACATGAAGGAGACAAGATGGTCTGTGACAGTTTTCCAATTGCAAATTATATCTTTCCAGAGAAACAAGGGAAGGATGACATGCCATAATGACTAATGAGTTTTTAAAAAATAAAATTTGAAGGTTTTTCTCTTCTAGGGATAGAAAAGAATTGATCATAAACCAAGAGTTTTGTAAATGTATTCAAAATTATCCGTATAAAATTTATTCATAGTTTCTCAGTGAGACTATTGACAAAAGTACACACCTTTCGTTTAGTTTCATCAGAAGGAAATTGCAAACATCAGGGTTTTTTTTCTTTTTCAAATTATCTACAATTAAATACATGCAAATGTGTACATTTAGGGAAAATGTGCACATATGTAATTTAATCAGTGGGAAAGAACTGAAAAAATATGCACATTGAGACAAACAGGTTCCAACATATGCACAAATGTCCATGGAAGGAGGCAAAAGAAGTTTTGCAAAATAATGCAAAACTTGATGGGCCAAGAATGATGGCAAAATTCTGAGAAATTCAGCAAAACCCACACCGATAGATTTTGCCTTCCTAATTTTTCCTAAACATACTGTAAGGATATCTGCTCAAATTTTGGAGAATATTAATTAGCTCAACACACCAATATAGGGCTCCTACAGTACCCTTTTCGGACCGCATCCCAGCCTGTCTACCAACGGACCAGAAACCTGGAGAATTCTGGTATGGCTAGATCATTTATGCCAAATGGCCAATGGATTCAAGAATTCTGTCATGTCCCTGACCATGATGGTTTTGGTTGGTGGAATATAGTCTGTTTGTGTTTAACCCTGCATTGTGAAGTTTGTGCGACAGAAATTAGAGGCTGTGATTGAGACAAAAGCAAGCTACTTCAAAGTTTGTGTCTATTTTTCATTTGCCAAACCCACATCAGAATGTTGGAACCAAATATTATAACTGAATGATGATGTTATGCAATAAGATATTGAATAAATATCATAAAGGGGGGAATGATACTTAGAAGATTTTTAGTAAGTTTCATATTTAGTCTGCATAATATTAGTTTGTTAGAAATTAAATAAAAGGTACATGCATTGGAATGAATTCGATGAGAGGCCCAGGAATGAGGCCATAGAGCACGATTTAAGACATAAGAGTTCAGAGTGTACCAGGCTCTGCCCTCGAGGATTCTGGACATTGTTGTTAGTTAAAGTTAGCAAAGAAACCCTGAATCTGGAGAAGGAGAATCTCCGCTAAGGACTAGAAGGGGCAAAGACATATAGGGCTAATTGGAAAGTGCGCTAAATGTCCTTTAATGTATTCATGCATCTGTACCCTGATTGTACGAAAATCCTTATATGTACCCTTTTTACCAATCCAATGGAATGCAGCTAGCGTCTTTGTTTCTTATCCTATATAAAGCAGCCATTTTTCCTTGTTTGGGCTCTGGGATCTTTGTTTGAATGTGAATTCCTCCAGAGTGACCAGCTGTCTAAAATAAACAATCTGTGTTTACAAATCATCTTGGTCCCCTCCTCTTCTGCATTTCTGTAGACCGGGTTTGCTGTGCGTCAAGTGGAAGTGTTTTTCATTTTTTCCACAACACTACGTGGTCTCTCCGCTTTCAGATCATGGCAGCCAAGGGGCAGCTCCCATAATGTCTTTCCATTAGGGTCATAAGGAGACATACTTCACCCTATAGATGCAGGACTTTCTTGGGGCTCTATGATCAAGTGATGCCAGGAAAGAGGGGCCACCTGATCTACCTCCACAGATGCATTTTGGGATGGGGATTTTGGGGGTATTTTTATAAATTCCCGACTTGATCAACAATACATCTAAGGAAGTAGGCTCGTATCTATGAAAGCTTATACTTACCAACTTCTTTCTTTCAGTTAGTCTCACAGGGTGCTAAAAGATCCCTTGCGACTATTTTTTTTTGTTCTAAATTTCCAAACAGCATCGCTCATGCCTAATAGGCTTGCTTAGTGCCGCGCAGCCATTTCTTTGCTGCTGGCACCCGCGCCAAAAAACTTGGGCTGAGATCGCGGCCACCATTTTGTGTCCCACAACAACTCCAATTCTAAGAATTCCATAGCCAACAGCCTGGAAAGAGTCAAGCTAGCATCTGGCGAAATTTGCTTGCATGGGATGTATATGTATATGTATATCCATCTTTCCAATCTTGTTGGCCTCATTTTGTTTTCCTATCTGTTAAAATGCTACCTTTTGGAATCTTTGCTGGAGTTTCTCAATCACAGCTTAGTAAAATCTCGACTGAGCAAGAGGGTACATTGCATCTTTTGAAGTCTTCAATCAGCGTGGATTGGCCACTGGGAAAAGGACTGCTGAAGTAGACAAGTTGTAATTTAATTTGGTACAGCTCTCTTTATGTTATTGGACTAACTTTTATTGTTGTTGTGTCGCTTGAAGTTCTTTTCTAACTTTGATGACCCCCAAGGGCTTTTCCTGACAAAGTTGCCTTCACTTTCCTTGAAGCTGAGGATTGTGACTTGCCAACATCATCCAGTGGGTTTTTCATGGCCAAGCAGGGATTCAAACCCTGGTCTCAGAGTCATAGTCCAGCACTCTAACCACTACATCATGGCTGGCTTTCTATTAGGAATAAATATAAAATGAAAAAGAGAATTATTTTTAAAAATCATGAGATTTTTTGAAGTATAATTAAGGGAAGGAGATGAAAATTTCCAGCAGCCTTATTTTTTTTCACTTCAGCCAAACTATGTTTTAAAAATCTATGAAACATTATCAAATCATCATTATCATTTGACCTTCCCCTTTCATTTCCTTCTCTTGCCTGATGCCGAGTATTCTTGGCTTATTTTATTTTGTGTTTGTTGTGTCGATCCATTGTAACAATCAGTCCTAGGCCTGAGACAAAGTTATATCGGTATTTCCATTCTAAATTTGTGGCTGTTGTAGAATCGTGTGAAGTTTCCACATATATAACAAACTTGGATTAATTTTATTTCTTGCTAAAAACAACTAAGCAAATGTATGTCAGAATTATTGCCTAAATGCAGGCCAGTTGGAACTAGATTGTTTCCAGATAAGGCTGTTAGTGCCTGTACGATTACACACCCTTTTGTTGTTGTTTTTTCACAGAAGCTAAGTCGTTTGTCTTACTACAGCATGAGTAAATCTTGGCATGGGACGGGCATTTTCCATTAATGCTTCCGCAAATGGAAACGAGCAGCAGGACTTGCTCTTAAGAGTCAGCTTGTGTGACCATAAATAAATTAAATATTCTAAAACTCATTCCCTAAAATCTGCGGATAGTTTTCTTTTTGCTCCATCTCACCCTCAAGCCTTGTCCGTTGGAACATTTACTATCTCCTAATGTCTACCCTTTCATTTAGATCACAGATCCCAACCTCTTCTGGCCAAACAGCTTTAGGGAATAGCTCCTTTCAGCACTGCACCCTGTCATCTATTATTGGACAATTCTTAGTTTGCCGTGAAAGGGCCTCACAAGAAAAACCTTTCCAGTCTCATATGCCACGTTACAGCGGGGCCCCCATGAGCACGTCAGTGTGTCCGTCCTTATGGGTGAGGGGCGGCACTCCTGACAACTTGTCACGGTAATGACTACGTCAAATGGCGGGTGCCGCTCCAGCATGGGTGTCGCCATTTTGACGTAAGCGGACGCTTCTGCGTCCGCCGTCGCGCAGCAGACAGTGACGCCGTGATGTGCGCACTTTGGCACTTGCTGCCTTCTCTTCCAGGCCGCAGGAAGGAAGGAGCGTGACAAAATCGCGCTTCTTCTTTGCAGCGTCCGGGAACCGCCCGCTGTTTGGCTGTTGCGGTTCCAAACGCTGCAACCGGCGGCGGCACGAGATGCCCCTTCTGGGTTTCAGTAACGCGCCTTTGGATTGATCTTGCTCCTCTGGTTTCCCAGGCTTTTCTCTTTCAAGCACTGTCAGAATGAAGCCATCAAGCCTAGTGTATGCCTGCCCCAGTTTATGACTCACCACGCCAACATGTGGATTTACCCAACAGCCACATAGATCGGAGACGGCCCATGTTTTTGAGACTGCCTAATTTTTAGACCTTTGTTTGTTGTTGTTAACGTCTTCCAGAGGCCTTTGGCTTATGGTGTACCCCATAGAAGACCAGACTCCTCCTTTTCCAGAACATGTCCTACATTCAAAACTTGCCCAGGAAGAATCCACAATGTCCTACCATTTTAGCTTAAACTAAGAAACCGATTAAATAACACCACATTGCTGTTCCCATTCAGGAAATGTGTCTATTTGGCAACCTATCCTTGATGTAAGCATGGGGGTTGGCTGGTCCTTTTGACGTCTTTTTTTTTAATAGGATCAGCACAGACCAAGACTTGCCCCCCAGATCTTGTGGTCTCTTTGTTTCTTGGAGGGGAAAATACAGCAATGGTCTGTCTGTGAGGATCATGAGCAAGTATTGAAAGGGTTTTTCTTTAATTTCAGAATGATAGACAAAGAAAGATAATTTAAATGTAGATTCAGTCAAGGGTTAAGTCTATGTCTTGCACATAGTTCTATAAGTTGTACTGCAAGACAACATGCATTTAATGAAGGTACGTTAATCAGAAAAACAAGTTGAGAAATAATAAAATGCATATTGCGATAAAACTGTAAATTAAACCATATGAAATGAAATCATATTAAGGTTATAGATTTTAGTCTGTAATATTAAATCGGTTTTATAGAATGCTCATAGAGTTCTGCAGTGTTATACTGCTACTTTACAGTTATGACATCTGATCACCTTGTGACCCTATGAATGAGTATTTCCAAGATCCATTGTCTTCAAATGATCATACTCAAGTCCGCAGGCTTAGGGACGTGGTGTACATGACTAGGGCGGGTTCTAGACTGCTTGCTTTGAGTCGGTCTGTGCCGCCGCCGGTTTGCTCCGTAAGGGAGCGTCACAGCACACGCGCGGCTACTCCAGATAAACAAAAAGAAGCTCCAAACTGAGCTTCTCTGCGGGACCTTAATGATGTCGTGATTCGCCGCGGCGCACTCGTGATGTCATTAGCACCGCAAACAAGTGCGGATGCACAGCGTCCGATAGTAAAGATGGCGCCAGCCGTGTGGAACGGCCGGCGCCCTATTGTATACGGACAGAGTCCGTATTAGAGCCAGGGGGCGTCTAGAGAGACACCCCCTTTTAAAATGGGGACATCCTGCGGGCTGTCCAAGTGGCGGTCTATAACCCGCCAAGGTCTAGTAGCTGGCATGTTCGTCTACCTCAATATTAATGGACGCACCGTTCTAGGATTATTCTTTTGTAGTGAGTTATGCCTACTCCATGATATGGCTACAGTCACGGCAGCCTCATAGTATTTCCAAGCTCAGGGTTGATCTGTTCTAGGCCCAATTTGTTTGTCTTTTTGACCATCCATAGTATCCTTGGCACTCTTTATCAGCACCACATCTTGAATAAGTTGATTTCCAATCTATTAGCTTTCTTCACTGTCCACCTCTTACATCCATACATGATGATAACAAACACTGTAGCTTGGATGATCCTGACTTTAGTGTTCAGTTTTATACCTTTGCACTTAAGGATCTTGTCTAGTTCTTTCATAGTTGCCCTTCCCATTATTAGTCTTCTTCTGATTTCTTGACTGTATCTTTACTCTCATCAATGATGCAAGGTATGAGCAGCTAGGAAAAACAGTTGTGAGCTCTGATGCATCACTGTAATTAGGCTTGCATCAAAAACTACATCATTTGAGAAGATTCAGCACAATGTGCCATAAATTGTGGAGGACATGGCTATTGCCTACTGTATATACAAAACACAATATTTAAAGACCTGCAGTAAGGTTGTCACACCTACCCAACCAGATCTGGGTAGGTGTGACTACCTTACTGCAGGTGAAAACTGTTGACTTTTTATATCTTCATAAAAATTGCATCATTTGAGAAGATGTGTTCAGGAGCTGCATGGGATGGTCTGGTTTCTGCTTCCAGAAGTTCTGGGGAAAGACAGCCAGCTGCATCTGGGCCCAACTGAAGCCTATCACCTTGGTTCTTCAGTTCCCCCTTCCTCATCTTAGGAAGCTTTCTTGAGGTAGGACACAAATTGTAAGAGATTTATTCAGCATAAAAAGTGAATCTGGTAGCTATAAAAAGTCCTTACAAGGAAGAAAAAGAGTTCTAGTTTTTTCATCTTATGCAGTGGTGGAAAATCACACAGTAGATGGCTTTGTTTTCTTTTCTCAATGTGTCTTGAGGTGCTGCAACACCCCTTCTTGTAGAGAATCAGAAAATATGTGAAATTTTTTTAGATCCTTAGTGTTTAAACACCCAAGACACTTCAGATGTTTTGTCCTACAATGCCCATCAGCCGAACACATATGACCAGTAGTCAAGAATGAAGTAAGTTGAAGTCCAAAACCTTGGGAAGGAACCAAGTTGGGGAAGAGCATCTAAAGAACAGAAATCTAAAGAATATTGTAATATCATATTTCCCCATAATTGACATGTCAGTCAAAGGTGTTTCAACATGTCAGCATACCGTATTGGGTGTGTGTGTATGTGTGATTTAGAGATTTGTACTTAAATGTTAGTTGATTCATTATTTGGATGTTAATTGACATTTCTTCAAAGAGAGAGAGAGAGAGAGCAAGCGTGGAGTGAGTTGTAATTATTACCATTTCTTGGGATGATGGGGGTAGGAATCACTCTCCTGGATCAGCGTTATCAAATTCCTTACAAGGATCAATAACATTTTAAAGATATCCCTAAACATTTTGCTCTTGAGGCCAAAAATACACACAAAAGCATTTGACTTGACTTCCATTTGATGGTTAAGTACATGTTTATTCCCAGGACTATTGGTAGTTGCTGAGAAGAGCAAAAAGGGCTGGATAATGCACAAAAGTGAAGTCAAGAGATATTAACTGTAATCAATGGGCTTGATAAAATTGGTAATTCTCTCTTATATATCTTGTCTCATGTTGCAACTAAAAACTACACTTCTTCACTTTGCCCTTAAAATAGGTCAGATCCACCAGTCCTCCATTATCTGGGTCCCTATAGTTAGAGGACATTGGGAAAGGAAATTAGGCTCCAAGAGCACCCTTATGGCCCGTGTGTCTTTGCATAGGTGCCAATCCTCTCTGTACCCTTCCTTTTCTACATCTGTTGTTGTTGTGTGCCTTCAAGTCATTTCCAACTTATGATAACCCCAAGGCATGGGTTACTCTTGGCAAGATTTGTTCAGAGGTTTGTTCTTGCCTTCCTCTGAAACTGAGAGCATGTGATTTGCCCAGAGTCATAGTCCAACATTTAAACCACTATGCCACATCGGCTCCTTGCATCAGTTACATGGGGATAAAGTCTTAGAACAGTTAGAGGCCACTATAATGTAGTACTTAGACACTGTGATGCCACATCACTGAACTCTGGTGGCTAGTCTCCGGCATAACTGTAATTCTCCCTCATGGATTTGCTTTTTAAAAAATGGGGAACTTTCAAAAGAGATCAGGGTATGTGAATCAGCTTTAACACAAGATGGTGCTTCCAGTGTACCATCTTTTAAAATGAAGCTGCAGAACGTTTTGTCCCAATGCTGCCAAATTGCCACTATGATTTGGCAGGTGGATGAGGTGGGTTGCAGAAATGGACTGGGGGGGGGCACATGTGGCCTGTTATTATACAGCCTGAAAGCTAACTTGTGTCAGAAATATGTAAAATTGTACTGTCTTCCTGGTATAGTCTGTGCAATGTAGTGGTTTGAATATTAGATTCTGGGAGACAAGGGTTGGAATCTCCACTTGAACATGGTGATATTCGGCATGTCATACTTTCTCAGCTTCATAGGAAGACAATGGCAAATCTCCACTGAACAAATCTTGCCATAAAAACTCTGTTAGGGGGGTTGCTATGAGCTGGAATTGACTTGAAGACACATAATAATAACACTTCCTGTGCTATGTAACTCTCTGAGTACAAACAGCCCACGTTCACCAGCATGCCTACATGTCTGACTTTCATAAGAAAGGAACCCTGTGGCTGGGATAGACTGAATGACACCAGAACAGCTATCTTATCTTTTTTTACAGGTGAGGGACAACATAAACCTTGCCTCTTGCTGCTCACAAGGCAAGGGTTTGCTGTAGAAAAAGCAACATCTCTGAGTATTCAGGCCAAGCTGATACTGCAGAGGAAATTCTCAGCATCTAACAATGAAGTTCAGCCCAGAGCTCTGACCCATCCCTGACCTACATTTCATGCAATGCTTCTACATGTTATGAAATGAGGCACATTTCTTAGCAATAGTGCACTGTGCTCTCTTCAGAGGACAGCATGGAGAGCCTGAAGTTACATGTGGAAGAAGGAAATGAGTTGGCGGGGTCTGAAGAGTACATGCTGTATCTATCCATTTGGTACTGTTTTATTACTTTAAACTTCATTAGTTTTGAAGTCAGCAATATATTCCAAAGACATCCCTAGAAAAAAGGGGAAGTGCATTATGCCAAACAGGGTTCCCCCCACTTCATTCCATAACTCATAGCAGAAGCTAACCATCTGTATCCTTCTGAGCTTGTACTCCTAAACTGGCTTAACTCATGGTTAAAACAGATCAACAGAAATCTCATACTTTTGGTATGCAAAGAGATCTTTTAACACCTTGAGAATATCTATGTAGAAAAAGCAACATCTTTTAACACCTTGACAATAACTATGTAGAAGAAATTGTAGCATAAACATTTGTAGACTTGGTCTACTTCCTCAGATGTGTCTTTTACTGTTTGGTAGAGCAGGGTGGGGAAACTCAGTCCTGGAGGGCTACATCCAACTTTCCTGGATTCTCAGACCAGTTCTTTGGGGATCCCAAAATGGCCACTTTCTTCCCCACATTATATTATCATTTGGTGGTTTCCCAGTTTTTGTACACTCCCTTCTAAAAGGGCTGAAATGCTTTTGACAGGGCTTGATTACTAGTAAAGTACACCCGCGCCATATACAGGTACTCTATATGCAGCTTTCAGCTTACACTGAAGCCGTGCGACAATTAAAGAAATGGTGCATGAACCTGTGCCACACACTACCATTGTTTGCAATGGAGCATGAGCATACACAGATGTCCCCTTATGCAGGGGGATCCAGAACAGATCCCCCACATAAGGGAAGGGCCCTCTGTAATAAAACCTTTAAGCTCAAAGGTGGAAGCAGTTTTAGTAAGGACTCAATTTTTTTTTCATTTCCTGATGGATCTTAGGAACAATGAAACCGTTTTTTGTTCTCTAGCATTGGTACACTCAGGAATCTCCCCTATCCCATACATCCAATGGCAGGAAACTGTGCAGCTGTTTAATTAAGCTTAAGCAATCTGCCCAGAAAACTATGGCGGGATATAAACCGCCATTTAGTACGTATTCTATAGTAGTAGGGTTAGGAAGGGGCGGTGCTTCTGCACCCCCCTAACCCTAATACGTATAGAATACGTACAACATGGCGGTGCCCCTTCCACATGGGGGATGCCATGTTTACGTACTGGACGCATAGCGTCCAGACGTGTCACGGCGCCTATGACGTCGCGAATGCGCCAGCGGCGCCTCGCGACATCATAAAGGCGCCGCAAAAAGAAGCTCCAAAATGGAGCTTCTTTTTTGCTCCACACGGGAACCGCGCGGTTTGGCTGCTGCGGCTCCCGCGCGGAGCAAATGGCACCGGCGGGAGACCGCCTCAAAGTGACGGTCTGTATCCCACCCAAGTATCTTTTAGCACACAAACTAGAAAATGTGTGTGCCGCTTTCCTCCAGGAAAAGAAATTGCATGATATACAGACTGGCAAAAGCTGCATCTTCGCTCATCCTGAGCTTCAGATCCTGTCATGTAACATTTGGTTTGTGTAACACTGAAACTAGCAAAGGCAGTGCATGAAAAAACTGTAGGTGTGGCGGTTTTAAAGCAAAGCTGTGTAATGTCTCAAACCTCTACCCGTTTCTCAAACACCTGCAAAGTTTTTAAAAACGGCACAGTTTATGTTGTATTGGGAACAGAAGGAAGGAAGGAAGGTTGGTTCAGGTTCTCTGAGCTGTGGGAACCTTCATGTCATTTTTCCCAATGCACAATTTTTCAGAAGGGTTGATAACTCCAAATTTGGCCCCAAAGAGAATTTCCATTTCATTGTAATTTTGGGGCTTGCTCATTTGCCTTTGGTCCTACCCAACACTTGGATTCAGCCTGCTATTGTTTCTCTGAAATTAGATTTGGCCAACAAGCTGAGAGAGGTTTTCACCCTTGTCATAGTGGGTCAAATATTTCCCTTTTACAAAAAGCAAGAGAAGCAGAAACCTAGGAATATAAAATTAGGATATAAAAATTAGTATAAAATTAACAGATATGTGGAGACAAGCAAGAATACCGCACTACAGTCTTATAGCGCTGCTATTCTATTTAACTGCTCTGGCTTTTTCTTGTTGCATTCTAGGATTTGCAGTTTAGAGAGGGGCATTTAGCATTCTCAACCAGAGAGTTCTTAGGCTGCACTGAACTACAAACCTCAGAATGAAAAAGGTTGCAACCATAGTAGTTAAAGTGGAATAACAGTGCTATGAGGTAATATACTGAGTGTTTTCAGTTGTGGCCCTCCTATCTCAGTAGAATTTGCTTGCTTGGAAGGCAAGGATGAAGAATGTATGGCCCTTTGGCTACATCTCCGATCAGCCTTAGCCATTATGGCAAACATATACTTTATACACATCAACTTAAAAAAAAAATTTGCAGGTATGGTCAACTTATATGAATGTATCTGATGGATTCATATCTGATGGATTCCCCCTTCCTCACTTTTGCTTTCTTGCTGCCTTTTCTTCTCTCATTCTTTTATTTCTTTTCTTTGTAGCTGCACCTTTAAAGTCCAATAAATAAACAATTAACAGCCAATATTGATGGAAGTGGCAATCTAAGAAGGTCACTATTTCCCACTTCTGTTATAAATCCAAGAAATTTGCAAAGAATATACTGGGACGAGAGATACATTAATGAGATATTCAAAAACATCTCCACTTCTTACAAGTGCTACTCCTGAAGCTTTTTATCAGGCCAGAAGAGCCCTGAGAAGCCTACAGGCAAGATAACAATGAAAGATTATGCTTCTTGCCCTAATTTCATGTTCCCCAACACACCTGCCTTTGATGATTTTATTAATATTGATACTGCTGCCATTATGATTGGTAGCCATGGTTTAGCTTTATCCTCCAGAATCACAACTTTTCAGTAGGTTCAATAGTCATACAGAAGCATCTGCCTTCCAAAAAAGGCAAGAAGCCCTTATTACATGCTGGAAATGATATATTATTTTATAGAGTCAGTAACTTATAAGGATTAACATTTAAGAAAGAGGTGCCAGAAGGTAAGTCAACTGCATTTGTTAGTCTTTTCCTTAGGCTCTACACACTTTACGGAGCAAAGGAAATAATGTCTTTTATGAATAGAGCTGGGAAGTGCAGGAGAAGAATTATGTTGTTGTTAAAATTTTCCAGAGAGTTATCTGTACTCTGTTACAGCAAAAACAACCAAAACTCCCGTGGCACCTTAAAGAGCAACATAATTTTGTTTGGCTTAAATTTTCACAGACTACAGCTCATTTCATCAGATGACATTAACAAAGTCAGCTACTGCCCATGAAAGTTAATGACAAATTAAACAACAACAGCTGTTAATCTTTAAGGTGCCAAAAGGTTTTGAGTTTTTCATTATTATGTTTAATCCACATTTCTGCCCAGAACTTTAAATTCAGACTTCCTCAGGTAGTCTTTGTCTAGCAAGTCTAGTATTATTTATTCTGGAAGTGATGCTCCAGGTTGCAAAGAAGTTTTCTATCACTTGCTATTTGATTCTCTTTAAAAAGAAAGAAAGAATGAAAGAAAGAAAGAAAGAAAGAAAGAAAAAAGAAAAGAAAAGAAGGAAAGGAAAGGAACTGGAGATGCATGCTTTCAACTTGGAACCTTATTCATGGTATATTGCTTTCTCACACCCCAATTTTAACAATCCAGTACTTGGATATGACACAAAACCAGAGTCAGACCTAGGATATACTCCAAAGGACACTCCACCATTTATCTGAACATTCTCCCTATTCTTCAAACAGTTCAGATAGGGGGGCGTCTTACTGCCTGTTAAATGTGGGTGAGTTGAGTAGAATGAAAGAACAAACACTGTGATGGAGGGAGTGATGGACACTCAATAAAGAAAAAGCAGGGAGAGACAAAGCAGAGTAAGAGTTGAAGAGGACTATCCTTTCCTAGAGGTTAAGGTGCAAAGAGGTCAATAGTATTCATTTCTTCAGAGGGCCTGTGGGCACTTTGGTGAAGTGCTTCCCTTTGCAAGGCTCCCAAATGCTTAGAAGAGTTTATAGAGAAGTGTGGGTGCCTGGTAAGACTAACTGAGCCCCAGCAAGAACAGAGATAAGGACTAACAAGAAAGAATGTGGGAAATGGCAATAGAAGTATGGAGAGAGAAGAGAAAGAGCCAAAAGAATAAAAGTGGTGTGAAGTAAGACAAAGAAGTTTCTGATTTGTGAAACTCAGTATTTCTGCTAGATCTGATACATTACTTTATTCTGTAATTTGGTAAATGCTGTATCTTGAATTCCCTCTGTTCAAAACACAGAACAGAAACTATTTTGGCTTTTTGATGAGAGTAGTAATATCCTAGCATCAACTAGTATATTGTGCTAGAGAAAACCTTAGATGGAAATGCATCTTACATTTGCTAGTACAGTAACATATCCAATTGTATTCACCATCAAGATGTAATTGTAAATCCCTGCAGGTGAGTAAGACACCATGGATATTCAGCTTTATACTGCATTAATCCAGAAGACCTTTGCTACTGTATTTTTGACTATATTTACACAGAAAACACAAACATTTTAGCACACCATTTTTGTAGATGATTAACTAGGTCATGATGTCCTTTCAATGTGCAAATCATTTTTCCCAATTCACTGTGTATTGCTGGCATAGGGGATTTAGTAAATGATTACCAGCTTTCATTGTACAGTACTTAAGTACATAGAGTCTTCTTGGCTCAAATCTAAGATATATCTAGACCAGTACCCTGTTCCTGAGCATGTTTAGCTAGATTAATCTGGCAAGCTTGCAAGGATATCTACTTCCTTTCCCACTGGGTGAATACCAGCAACTCAATTAGCTGCCAGTTTGGCTTTAGAAAGAGACCAGAAAAATTCACACAAGAAAGTTAACAATGGTTATTAATAGTGAATATACAAACTGTCTCTAGTACCAGAGGAAAGAGAGAGAGAGGAGAGAGAGAGAGAGCCAGCATAGCAAAGGGTTTCAGTGTAGGTCTACATCTCTGAAGACCAGGGTTTGATTCCTGGCTTTGTCGTGAAACCTACCTTGGCCAAGTCACATGCTCTCAGCCTCAGGGGAAGGCAATGACAACCTCCTCTGAACAAATTTTGCCAAGAAAACCTCATGATAGGTTTGCTTTAGGATAGCCATAAGTCAGGAATGACTTGAAGGGACACAACAAGTGTGGATATGTGTGCGTGTAGTATATCCATTGGTGGAAAACATGAGAAAGAGGATGCTGCTGCACTCATGACCTGCTTGCACAATTCTCATAGGCATTTGGTTGGTCTCACTGTAAAAAGAATTCTGGGCTGGCCTTCAGTCTGATTCAGCATAGCCTTTAGAGGCATGACAACAGAACATAAATTTTATGATCTCTGTGATCTCATTCTTAATGTTCTTAATTTTCAAATCATAAGGCTTTAATATTTGTTCCTATTGTGGATTTGTAAAGATGCACTGAAAGTATATTTTATTATAAACACAACATGAGACTTAAGAACTAGAACCAATCAGAATTTAACATAAAATAAATAAATTCCAGACAAAATGGAGTTGATGTTGGTTCATGGGAATGATGAAGTGAAATTCTACATGCCTGAAGGCCATTATACTCTCCTTTTAGAATCAGAGTTCAATTTGTGAAGCGTAGGCGGGTTACACACCGCCATTTAGTACGTATTCTATACGTACTAGGGTTAGGAAGGGGTGGTGCTTCCACACACCCTAGTATGTATAGAATACGTACAAGATGGCGGCGCCCTGTTCATACGGGCGCCGCCATCTTTACGTATCGGACGCTGTGCGTCCGGACGTCGCGTGGCGTCTATGACGTCGTGAGTCCGCCCCAGGCGCCTCACGACGTCATAGAGGCGCCGCAAAAAGAAGCTCCAAAATGGAGCTTCTTTTTTGCTCCGCACGGGAGCCGCGCGGTGTGGCTGCTGCGGCTCCCTCACGGAGCAAATGGCGCCGGCAGGAGACCGCCTCAAAGCGGCGGTCTATAACCCGCCATTGATAGATCTGGGATTTGCCTTCAGTGCCCAAGTGGTATCCATAGTATGGAGCAACACCTGAGACTTTTTGGGAAGGAATACTAGCAAAAGTAGGTGGATTTGAACAAAATAACATCACTTACAATCCATTCAGTGACCTTTTGGGGTATGTAAAGAATGACAAATACCTCAAGAAGATTAGGAAACTACTTAATTTGCTATGAGACAGTACACTGTATCTATGAGGTTCACTAGTGAAGCATTATTGGTACATTCCTGGCTTACCCTTGGCATTTTAAGAGGTGGATGTTCAGCAATCAGACTTTCCCACAGCTATAGTCATGACAACAGAACATACATTGCATGACCTCTGTGATCCCATTCACACCAAGAATTATGTAAGGAATAAGATTTGGGCAATCATGAGTTAACAGTAGAAGAAAAAAAATCTATTTTTGTCATGCCTCTAAAGGCTTCCTTTAGCCACACTTGATGAATATTGATAGTGAAACTAAGAAACTTATATAACCATTGTAGCCTGTCAAACTGAAGTAGGATTATTACTTTATTATTCTTCGGTTTTAAGTATTGCAAAATCTCCAAACCATCCCTTTATGAAACTGAAATTGGGACTATTCTTCTATTAGAACTCTATGTTGTTTTTATGATGTAATCCTTTGCTCAAACTACAGAGGAGGGTATGTTGCCCTCTTACATTTCCTCATAGCTGTCCTCGAGTCTATCTCAACTCATGGTGACCTTGTGTATGAGACATCTCCAAGCTCTTCATCCTCCTCTGCTCCATTCAGGTCTTGTAGATTCAGGCCCATGACCTCCCTAACTGGCATGGAGACTTCCTCTCTTTCAATTGCTTTTTACCTTTACTAGCATTATTGTCTTTACTAATAAGTTATGCTTTCTCATGAGGTGGTTGAAGTACAACAGTTGCAGCTTCATCATCTTGGCTTCCAGGGAGACTTCAGGCTTGATCTGTTGTTTGTCCACAATATCATCAGCATTCTTCTCCAGTATCACAGCTCTAGTGAGTTGATTTTTTTTAATCTGATTTCTTCACTGGGCAGCTATCACACCTGTATATGGTGATGGGGAATACAATAGCTTAGACAATTCTAACTTTAGTGTTCAGTTGTATATCTTTACCCCTTAGGTTCTTATCTAGTTCTTTCATAGCTGTCCTTCCCATTCCTAGTCTTATCCAAGACATGGGGAATCTTTACTAGATTTCAATTTCATCATTGTCTAGGTTGAATTTATTTAGATCCTCCATTGTCATTATTTCTTTCTTTTTAATTAAAATATTTTATTTTTATTTACATATTACATTTACATATTACATATTGCTCAAATAATTTAAACATCGTTCTTTAAAAAAAACCAAGTTTTATCAACCTTTCCATTTATTTCAAAACAAGGAAGTTGTTCCCCCCCAATAAACTGTTCCCCTAGATAATTTCTTCTCAGCTCTATTTAAAATATTCCTCTATTGTTGTATTTTACATGTATCCCCATCTCACACCAATATCTATTTTTCAGTGTTTTTTACTTAACAGTCTATGTGTATATTTCTTTAATATTTCTCACTTCCCATACTTTCCTTGCTTTACTAGGTAGAAATTGTATTTATTTTTCCATTTCTTTATATTTTATATTTTCCATTTTCTCTTCATATGCTCTTTCCATTCTAATTTATTCTTTCTCATGTTTCTTATGTTAGAGCTTCCTTAAAAAATATCCTTAAATATCTTACAAAATTATGGAGACATCGGCCACCTATTCCTACAATAATTCAATAGCGGTTTCCACATTCTTCATTAGACTCATCATACTTCCCATCATCCCATATCCACACAGTTAACTTATCCATCTCTATGGCATCTAATGCCTTTATTAACCATTCATCAATATCTATTTCACCAGTTTTTTTCCAATTCTTTGCTACAATAATTCTAGCTGTGGTTATTAAATACAATAGCACTTTTTTTATGTTTCCTTAATTCATCCCCTTCTATCATATTCAACAGAATTATTTCTGGTTCCAGTCTTATATTTATTTGATATATATCCATTATTGTCTTCTGCATTTTCTTCCAAAAAAATCTTCACTTGTGGGCAGGTCCACCACCTGTGGCAATATGACCCATAGTGACTGTTACATCTCCAGCATGCCTCTGATTTATTTTTCGACATCTTTGCTATTCTCGATGGAGGGAGATGCCACCTGTATAACATTTTCATAAAGTTTTCTTGTAAATCAACAGAGCACGTAAAGTTCAAATCTTTCCTCCAGGCCCTTTCCCATCTATCTAATTGTATATTTCTACCTATATTTTTTTGCCCATTCTTTTATTGTTTCATCCTCTGATTCCAATTTTAGACACATTTTATATAGACTCAAAATAGTCCCTCTTTTCCCCTTTTATCTTGTCCAAATCTGTCTTCTCAATTGTTATTCCTTCATTATTTCTTTATATTCAGCAACAAGCCAGCCTTTACAGTTTCTTCCTTAGCCTTCCTTAGTAATTGTTTCAAGTCCCTTATGTTTTCTGCTAGTAGTATGGTGTCATCTACATATCTTGGTTGTTGCTGTTCCTTACTCCTATCTTCACTCCTCCTTTTAATGATATTTTCTTCATATGACATTTTATGCATACAAGCTAAACAAGTAGGATGATAATATGCAGCCTTGTCTGACCCCTTTGCCAATTAGGAACCAATCTGTTTCTCCATGTTCTCTTCTGACAGTAGCCCCTTGAAATACAGATTTCTCATCAGAACTATCAGATGTGTTGGCACTCCCATGTCTTTGAGGGTGTTTCATGAAAGGCTTTGCTGTAGTCTATAAAGCCGGCATTAGGCAAGGCACCTTGGATTAGGTCTTATTGATTTCTGGAAGGATTCTCTTTCTCTTCCCCTCCACCTAAATTTAGGTGCTTCTGGAACTAGTGACACTGTGAGTGGCTTAATTTATACCTCCTGAAATCCTTTGAAACATCTTGTGAAACTCAAGGTAGTGGAACAGATAAATTCATGTGCTGTACGTGGAAATCAGCATCCTCAGAGCAAGATACCTAGTCTGCAGAGCATGCCATAACCTCCAATATTTCACACATGAAAACCAGGGACACATGTGGACAAGCAACATCAGAGTGTAATCAAAAGAGCCAGGCCAAAAGAGGTCAACGTTTATTAATGAGGAAGAACACATAAAACTACTATAAGAAACCCTGGAATTTATGGACTCACTTTATGAAAGTCTATATAAATTTAAAACCTACTAGACAACTAAGTGAGAAGGGCAAAACTGCACTTTCTCTTTTCCTCTCTACTCTGCTGAGTTAATTGAATGCAAACTACTTTGAACTCTGCAGAAATTGAAGTAAGCAAGGATGATGGGAAGAAATGGGGGAAGGAAAGAGAAACCAGGACATTGGGAAGCTACACTCCCCCACCACACCTCCACAAAAATTAAAAATGGCTCCCAAATGCCCCTAAGCAACTGCTATGAGGCGTGAGGACATTTTTTTTTTTTTTGGCCATGTTTTGGACTGCTAGGGCCATTTTAGGTCCAGGATAGGCCCTTTAAAAATAACAACAGCAGGAAGCAACTAGAAGTCACTCCTTTGTCACTTCCTCATTTAAAAAATATCTCTCTTGGCCTGAAAATGGTCCAGGTGGAGCCCAAATCTTGATGAAAATGTCCCCATGCTTACCCTGATATAAACTGTCATCAAAGCCTTCAGAAGAACATAAAAACCATAGCCATCATTCTGGCTGTAGATTTCTGTTGTAGTTAAAAAAACTATTTTCCCCATCTCTGAACTTGTAGATATTCCATATATGTAGTTATTAGTCCCTCAAACACCCACCCTCCATGAACAGGAGTAATTCTCTTTTTGAAGCTATATAGGCCAGTGCCCTTCAGCACATCCTAAGTCTATTGATTCTGTTATGGATCCATATTCCCCAAAGCAGCTTTCTTGACAGCTAGCTAGAACAATGTGTTTCTTTGGTGAACTATATGGGTAGAACCCAATATGCTGTAGCAGAGAGCACAGCTTTATAATGTCTAGCCTTTTAAGCAAAGGTAAAGAAGAAAAGAGAATCAGTTTTCAGATACTTCATGATACATCTGTGTCAGATGTGAACAATGAAATTGGATGATTGTAGTCTAGATGAAAGCCAAAGGATTTCACTGAAACATTTTGAGATGATGTTCAAGTAACTCTTTTGTTCAGCACACAAGAAATCTGATGAAACTAGAAATGACTGCAGGCTGAAAACTTTATTTCTCTCCCCTCCATCATATATCTCAGGGATGGCATTAAGACCTCATAGCAAGTACTTATCTATCTAACAGGTCAGACTATTTCCCCATCTATACTAGTATTATTGTGTGGTGCAGCCATGGGGAATCTTTTGTCTTCCAGATGTTTTGGTCTGCAACTCTCATCTGTCTCATCCAGCATGGGTAATAATAATATATTATGGGAGTTCTTATTACCAAAGATCATACTATGTTCCGGACACTTAGAACCACTAACAGATATTTTAAAAAGAATATATCAGAAATTTAACCTAGCAAGACAGGCCCAAGATGTTTTACTGCCTGAAGTGAAGAACAAAGCAGTACCCTGTATTATTCCTACAAAAAAAAAAATGCACTGGACTGGCAGCTGAATCTTGCATCAACAGTGCTGACAGAGTTACCCACTCCAAGTGATGATTCAGGCTAGACTGAAAAAGTACAGGGTATGCCATGTGACGTGCAAACTTTTGTGCACCAGGAACTTGCTGCCAGCATTTCTGGCAGGAGGATTCTGCAAGTTATCCTACAAAAAGTAAATTTTTGAAACACTGAGATAAATATGATTTATTATTCTGTTATAACTGTTCTTTTGTTTTTGGGATATTAAAATTGCCATCCAATGCTGAAGAAGCAGAGTGATGCATCAAGAAATAAAACTAAGCCATAAAACATTATCTAGAATCCTGTTGGGGACAAATGTCTTTGTAAGTGGACTAATATCTATGGGAATTAGCATTGGGCAGTTCTGTACGTTTTGTATCAAGTAAGGGACTGGCATTAAATTAATATTTAGGAGAACCAGCAAAGTGACCAGTGCAAATTGGAACTAATGCACAATGGGACCAATGTGCATTGGAACACCAGTTAAGGTATGCCATTGAGCACTGGTAGAGCTTGATGCACTTTAGGACATTCTTGCTGATGTCCTTTTATGCGTCTTTGCAATTTAGTAACAGAATTTTTAGTGCCTCTACTACCTAGCCATTGCATGCAGTGACGATGTCAGCACAGCGCGGCACTGTTCGGGCACTGAACCGCATGGATGTCATCGTTGTGTGCCCCTATGTATGGGTGTGTACACTCATGGCTCCCTCATGCTGATTGTAGGGCTGGGCGCGTGTGGACTCCCAGCCCTACCAAACCCTTATTTCGGCAAAGTGCCAGTCTGTACAGGGCCTACATTTCTCTACAAGAAGTGGCTGGGTATTTTTGTCTCAGATGAAATATCTGTATTCAGTTCAATGTTGTGGAAGCAGAGTCAAGCATGCAGTACCATTGTGCAGGCACACACCTGCACTGTGCACGTGGGGCAATGCAGTGCATATTTGGTTCTGCATTTGGCTGCATGTTCAGTTGTGCATCATTACAATTCAACACATGGGTTGGGGAGCACCATGAACAGCTCTCCATGCAGAAATTTACATTAGCCAACCCTTAAGGTGATGTTATTACAGGGTTTTCTTGACAAGATTTGTTCATAGGGATTTGCCACTGCCTTTCTCAGAGGCTGAGAGAGGGTGGCTTGCCCAAGGTCGCCTAGGGTGTTTTTATAGCCAAGCAGGGATTTGAACCCTGATCTTCACAGTCAGAGTCCAATGCTCAAACCACCACACCATGCTGCTCAGTATTATTATACTCCATAGCAAAATGGAGAGCATATGAAACTAAGAATGTTCAAAAACCCGAGTGAGAAAAAATGAAGAATATATTTGAGATGGGTTTTACTGAGACTGGTTCTTAGTGACACCCTAGACGTCATCGTTTGCCAGGGCTGGCCCAATATTTTTTGCTGCCTGAAGCAAAGGATGAGATGGTGATGAAGACATTGCTGCCATGCTTAAGGGAGGAACAGGACAAATGGTTTCCTTCTATTTTGTAAAAGAGGGAAATGGTTGGAAGAGGGGTTCAGAAGGAATAGCCAAGTTATGTCATTGTAGCCACCTCCAGCATCTGCCACAAGTCTCTGCCTAATGTACAGCTGACCCTGAATGGTGAAAATTATGGTCATTTTTGATGTATAGAACAATGTTGATGGTCATTTGAAATAGCTCCTAGTGTAGCAGTTTGAATGTTGGACTATGACTTTGGAGACTAGGATTTGAATCTTAGCTCAGCCATGTAAACCCACTGGGTGACCTTAGGCAAGGTGCATGCTTTCAGCTTCAGAGGGTGCTGATGGCAATCCCCCTCTAAAGAAACTTGCCAAGAAAACCTCATGACAGGTTCACCTTAGGGATATCATACAATGGAAACAAGTTGAAGGCACACAACAGCAACAAAAGAGATAGTAATGTTCTTGCTGGCATCAGCTTCCCTATCTGACATTCCTGTCCCCAACACACACAATATAACTTCCAGAAGCCCCACATTCTGTGCCATTGTTGCTTTGCAAAAAGCAAAGTCTTTGCTGTTGTGGAATTAGAGACTATGGAAACTATTGCTATTTATAGGTGTCTGTGATTTATTTGCTTTGCCATCCACTGTATCAGCTTTCCTACAATCTGATGTACAGTACACCAGATATATTGGGCAATGACCCTTCTTATCTATAGGCAGTTTAGTCAGCTATAGTATAGCTATATAGTATAGATATAGCAAGTCTAGCTACTGTTCATGCTGCCTGGGGATGATAGGTGCTGTAGGCCAATACAATGGTGAGTGGTGGCATTCATGATTGGATTTTAGTGTTAACTCAAAAGGGATTATGTAAAGTGCTGACTGACCACGGTCTCCACATTAGGTTCAGCTTCTTATATAGCTCTTTAGAGTTGAAATGAATATCTGGAGTGAATTCACCTGGCAGCCACTGGTCCAACACATCTGGAGTGCATCCATACTGCACAATTATAGCAGTCAGATGGCACTTTTAACTGTGGTTCTATGCTGTGGAAGCATGAGGTTTTTAGTTTGGTGAGATGCTCAGCATTACCTCCTAGGGAACTCTAGTCCACTCTCCTGAACTACAGCACTAGTAGAAAAGTGGATCTCACCAAACAACAGATCCCAGGATTTGATGGGATGGAATCATGACAATTTAAGTGGCATCAAAGTGCTATAACTGAGTAGTATAATGGACATGGATTTGGGGAAATCTGTTTACATGTTACACTTTACAGCTTGGAAATTACTTCTGACTGGGGCAGTTTGAGAGTGTTTTAACTGCCATGGTTCAATGTTATGGAATTCTGGGATGTGTAGTTTTGTGAAATATTTAGCCTTTTGGTCAGAGAACTGTGGTGCCACAACAAAGTACAAATCTCAGGATTCCATAGGATGCAGCCATGACAGTTAAAGCAGTGTCAAACTGCATTAATTCTGCAGTGTGGCAACAGCCCTAACTGATTATCACACGATTCAACCACTCTAAATGAGTTAGGGAGGAGTATTGGGACTAAAAATTTTGGAATTCCTCCTGGACAGAAGGTAGAAATGTAGGATGGAGGGCTTCCAGTCACCCTGAAGACAAGGCATCACAAAATGTAGGGCTCTTTAAGAACCACATGACCAAAGAAAAGCTCAAAACTCTCACAGAAATATACATCTCTGCTTCTTAGACCTGTTCCAAAGGGAGGACATTTTGGAATTCCTCCTGGACAGAAGAGTGGAAATATAAGACAGGTCCTGGAAAAGGAGGACGTCTCTTTACCCTGAGGACAAGGCACCACAAAATGTAGGAGATGCAAAAAAATGTAGAAGATTATTACCAAAGAAAAGCTCAAAACCCTCATAGAAATGGACATTCTTGATTTTTAGTGATGCAACAAATGGGAGGACATTTCGGAACCCCTCCTGGACTGGAAAGGTGGCCATGGAGGAATGGTCCTGGAAAAGGAGGACCTCTGGCCGCCCTGAGGAGAAGAGATCACAAAACGCAGGAGAATCAAGAACAGTTGCAGGAGATTATTACCAATAGGAAAGACAGACCCCTGTTTCTCAGGGATGCTCCAAAGGGAAGACACTTTGGAACCCTCCTGGAGTAGAAAGGGGGCCCTGGAGGACAGCAGCAGGTCCTGGGGGAGGAGGAGGAGGAGGAGGGCCCTTCCGGCGGGGAGGCCCTGTCCCTTTAAGGTCCAGCTGTTCCTCCTCCCCCTGATCTCCGCCGGGCTCTATTTTTAGCCTCCTCTGCTGCTGCCATGGTCGCTTCCCTTCCCCTCCATCCCTCTCCTGCCTCCTGCTCTCCCTGGGCCACTCACCAGCCTCCCTTCCCCTTCCCTTCCCCTGCCCTCCTTCCTCTCTCCGGATGCTACTTTCCAGCCGGTGAAGGGCAGCCGACTGAGCCTGCCTGAAGAAGCAGAAGCAGAAGAAGGGGGCCTGGCTGCGGGGCAGAGAGAGCATTCCCAGGAAAGAAGAAGAAGGAGACCAGGAGGAGGAGGAGGAGGAGGAAGGGCGGGAGCGCGCCTGGGCGCGTCCCCGCGCTCCCTGCCAGAGAGAGAGAGAGAGAGAGAGAGAGAGAGCAGAGCAGAGCAGACAGCCTGCCCCCTGCATCCGCTGCAGGAAGGAGCCTCTGAAGCGCAGCCCTCTGCCTCCTCTGCCTCCTGACAAGTAAGTTTCTCTCTGCCTTTCCAGGGCTTCCTGCCCTCCTTCTCCCTGACTCTGAAGTCCTCCGAGGAAGCTGGGGCCAAAAGGAAGGCAGAAGAAAGGTCCCCAGGACTAGACATGGGTCCCAAAGCCCCTGCAGAAAGCCTCCAGGCTGAGACTGCTAGAACTGTCCTGCTCCAGGCTCCAGGCTCGGGGGATTCTGGGAAGCGTCTTGCCAGGCATGGTAGCCTCCTCTGGGGCCCCCATGAAGCCCAGTGGCCCTCGGCTCAGGCAGGTCAAGCAGTCTCCAACTGGGCTCTTTCTGGAGTGGGTTTGGGACCTTTGAGAGGGCCCTTCTCCAACTCCAGGACCCCTGTTTTATCTCCTTTGAGGTCAAGGAAGAGGAGGAGGACCCCAAAGTCCCTTCCTACTTTCTGGCCAAAAGAGGGCCCTGGGGGAGATGTGGTGCTTGTGGTTGCTGTTGTTGTTAGGGTTGTTGTTGTTGTTGTTGGGTGCCTTCGAGTCGTTTCCAGGTTCATCGGGGGGTGGGTTCTTCGCAAGTTTCTAAAGAGTGGCCATCCTCTGAGGCTGAGAGTGTGTGACCTGTCCAGGGTCAGCCGGTGGGTTTCACATGGCCAAGTGGGGATTGGAACCCTGGTCTGCGGAGCCCTAGCCCAAGGCTCAGCCTACTGCTCCCCACTGTTTGGAGCTGTCCAAATGCTGAGGGCAGAAAACGTGCTTCAGCATACTTTGCCTTTCGGGGAGCATCCTTATCTGGAGCTTCTTCTGGCCTTATCTACTGCCAGAGGTACTGGAATGTGCCTCGGGAGGCTTTGCCACTCTTGGAGCATCCTTTTCTGCTGCTGCTTCCCACCTTAGCCTTGGTCATGGCCAGGGGCTCTGTTTGGATGTTCTTTTGGGTCGGGGAAAAGGGGCATAACCTCAAAGTCCCAAAAGAGGCATCTGTGTGATAGCTTTTGTTGTTGTTGTTGTGTTCCTTCAAGTTGTTTCCTGCTTAGGGCGACCCTTTCATGGGGTTTTCTTGGTAAGATTTCTTCAGAGAGGGTTTGCTATGGCCATCCTCTGAGGCTGAGAGAGTGTGACTTGCCCAGGGTGGTTTTAACGTGGCCAAGCCAGGGTTCAAACCTGGGCTCCAGAGCCCTAGTCCAAGGCTCAAACCCCACTCACTGCTTGGAGCTGTCCAAACCCTCGGGGCAGAAAATGTGCCTCAGGATGCTTTGCCTCTCTGGGAGCATCCTTCTCTGGTGCTGCTTCTTGCCTGGTCTATTGCCAGGAGTACTCTTTTATGTTTTTTAGGATCAAGGAAGAGGATGACAACCTAAAATTCCCCCTCATGCCATGCTCCTTGCCCCCAGCACCAGTGGGGTTCCTTTGCAGAATCCCGAGTTCAAGGAAAGGAGGGATGGGAGCTAGAGTCATGAAGGGGGAATGGGAGGAAGAGGAGTAGGAAGATGGGACGGAGAGTGGATGTTGTGGAGAAGGGCCAAGATAGAAAAGCATGTCCATGGGCCAGAATTATTAGGACCTGGAAAAGAAGAGTGGAAGGAGATCTTGGGGATGAACAAAGGGATGGCAAGGTCAGGGCAAGGGAGCTGGGCTGAGTGGAAGGCTGTTGGGTGCTCCTGGGGAGAAGAAACTTGCTTGGAAATAAGGGGCACTGGGCAAAAGGAGGGCACCAAGGATAGGGAGGGAGGGGGCAAAAGGAAAGGATTTAGCTGGCAGGACCAACCTGGAGCAGGAGGAAGACATCCCTCTGGAGGGGTGGTTTTCTCATTGCCCCTGGGATTTGAGCCTTGTAGAAGTGACCCAGAGTGAATGGAATTAGCCTCGGTAACTTGGGACAAAATAGCTTGACACTGCTGCAGTAGTGCCCTATGCCTCCTTACACAGGTATTGTGATTACTGTGTTACTGTGTTTGCATGGTCATTTTTAATTCGTGAACACCAACCCAGGCTGGGCAGGCTTACATTTTGCCCTTCTAGCAAGCCGAGAGATGAGGCTGCAGAACTGAGATAGGGTTGTCCCTTGTGAGGTGCAGGGAAGGAGGAATCCAGTTGGGACTGCAGAGGTGGTCTGGCCAAGGAAGCTTGCAAATGGGGTTTGGAGGGTTAGTGGGTTCTCTTGGAAATTTTAGCAGCAGAACCAGCAGCAGGTTTGTGGGCAACTGGGAGGCTGTAGGTTACTTCCCAGGCTGTGTTTGACAAACCCCTCAATGATGTGGCATCGCCACCATGTGTGCTCCACTGCCACAGATTTTTTTTTTATGTTTCATCACCCCCTTGGAGAAATGTCAGGTTTTTCTGAATGGATCAGCAAGAGAGAGGGGGCAGAGAATATGCAGGTACCATTCATCTCCCTTAGTCCACTCCTTTTTAATATTCAGCCAGTGCTGCTGTTTAAAAAGCACTCAATTTCCCAAGAGAAGAAATTAGCGCACCCCAGCTGTCTGTCAGATTTTTTATATATATATATAAAATATTTTTGGACATGAATATTTGTTTTCTGTCTTCAGCAATCCCTTGGCTCTCTTGCTCTTTGCCTAGGATGAATCTTGTTTTGCTGACAAATGTTCAGGTTCTTCCTCTGGAAATGCACTCTTGCACTGGGCTCATTCGTTCTCCATAGAGCACCCTCTTGAAATATGCATATCGGGTGAGATGACTACACCAGTGGTGCTATTATGCCATGGCTGTCATTACTGAAGGCGGACTTTAACATTATTAATGCACTGAAGCTTTAGCAGAAGTAAACTCTGGCAGTCAGAGCCAAGCATGATGTCACTAGTGTTGGAGTGGAAGATAGATTAAACAGCTCTTTGAATGCAAATGAAGTTACAAACATATGTGACATCTTGGAGAGGGGTTGAGTTAATGTTGAAAGTTACCCAGAATATTTGAACGGAAATACATTTTAAAATGCTCAGCTGGGAATAGAAAAGTATATTATAAATTGGCTGTTTGGAGAGAGGGGTAAACTAACCATCTTAACCCTTAATCTTTCTTGTCAGTGTAATTAATTGACACTGTTTAAAATAGGAAATAAACATTGCAAAGGTAATCGTGGTGCATATGGTATGAATCTAAATGTTAAATACATTTTCAAGGCAGAGTCCTAGGGAACAGCATTTAAATAGAGGAGTAGAAAGAAGGGAAGAGAATGCATAAGCATGGCCTTTGAGATATAAAGTGTCACATTAAATAGCAGGTATTCACCATTGAAATCAAACTATTGGTTACTTGACTCAGTAAAGCAGACAGTCTCTTTATAAAAAATGAGGTATTTTTCTTTGATGAAAAAGGGGTAGTTGGATTAAAAGGTTAAACCTATTTTACCTTTGAAATAAGTTCCGCTTTGCTTTGTGCTTAATAATGTCTAAGGTATCAGTTCCATTAAAGGGAAAGCTGATGATAGTCTCCATTTTATAAATGAAACGGTAATGCCAAGTGGGTGGCTCATGGTTTTGCTAGATGGTTGCTTTAAGAGGAAGTTGCTAATTGGAATAATCCATTGGGGATAGGTTGCGATGGGTGCTACTTGATATTTCACTTGACATCTACAGCTAGTTAAAGGTTCTTGATCTTCTAAACTATGTGGTTATTGTGAATAGTTTTGGTTTTTATGGGGATTGTACTAATTTAATCTGGGGGAAAAACATTTATTAGGGATGTCAGAGACTTCCAGTTCTTGCATTTCTGTTGTATTCTTGATGGTGCATATGAAGAAATGGAGCCCGAAGATGAGAATGTGAGAATTAAAATGACTGGTTCTGTTGCCGGCTCCTATCAGTGAATTTTTGTGAAATAATACTAGACAGAGATCTGCGTCACAGTTGAGATAGGGAAGTTTCTGACTGTCATGCTAAACAGCGCAATTATCATAGCTGTATGTGTGTGTGTTAACTTCCCAATGATACTTGTAAATGTGTTTCTGAACTTTCTCCTGTATAAATTGCTGACTGTTGTTATTATGTTTCTGGGCATTTAGGAGCCCATTCTTAGCTAGAATATATGGGCATTCCATACACACTTTGCTCATCATGTTGATACATAGGTTTTATTAGAATCTTGAAAACAGAATGAAAGAACATGATAATAATAATAAAATTTATTTATATCCCACTTCTCCAAACAGATCGAAGCAGATAACAGTAAAAACATCAGTAAAATTATGCATTTGTATTCATGAAATAAAGTAGATTATGGTCCAAAACACATGGGCAAAATGATGCAGCTTCAGGCCGCATTGGGAGTGTGCCGTTTACACAATGTGCACCCCGAATGTGGCCTGAAGCTGCATTGAGGTTGAGTCAATGAAAAAGCCCTAGGTCAAGAAGGAGCAGATAGAATGCGCTCCTTCTGGAGGTCCAGTTCAGGACTGTGGTGGCGGCCCAGATTAGGACCATGCAGTTGCCTTGGTCCCAGCATGGATAGTTCCAATGCGGCCTCGCACCACTCCTTTGGGCCTGTCTGTTTCTGACCTTAATCCAGTACACTGTTGAGACTTACATAAAGTTGTGAGTTGTGTGTTAGCAGCAGAAGAGCAGCCAGGTGCAGTTCCATAGTGCTTGGGCCCCAGCAGCTAGTGAGAGTCCTTCTCTCCATGTATAACTGGTGTGGTTTCTGAAGGAGACAAGTGTAGTCAGGCACAGCACTATTGTGCTTGGTTACAGTAGCCTCAGATCTAGCAGCCTGCTCTGTTCCATACCCATTGCTGTAACTTTTGAGGGAGAGAAATGAAACAGCTTCATCATGGCTGGTGAGAATCCTTCCCTCCATGTTTCAGTTGCCATTGCTGTAGCCTTTGAGAGTGAAGGTGAACATCTAGGGCCATGGTGGTAAACCAGTGGCACACGTGCTCCCTCTGGCATGCAAAGCTGTCTCCAAGGGCACATGGCTGAGGATGAAACCCAAGCGCAGTAGAGAGGGAGTCCCGAGAATGCAACTCGTGTGTGTGTGTGTGTGTGTGTGTGTGTGTAAGCAGTGCACACTAGGCAATGCAGTCAGTGGTGGCAATTCTCACTCCCATTTCACAATGCATTCTGGGTAATGCATTCATGGGGTTTAGGGGAACAAGACACCCAGGCATGTGGAAAAACTGTTAGTAACCTGCCCCCCCCCCCCAACAGCCATTTCCAGGGAGGCAGGGGTTTGGGGAACAGAACACTCCCTTCCTCTGACCTCTCCACCCTGAAAAGGCTTTCAAGTCATTCCTGGTGATCCTAAGGTAAAACTATCATGGGGTTTTCTTGGCAAGTTTAGTCGGGGGGGGGGGGGTGATATTGCTAGTCTGAGGCTGAGAGTGTGCGCCTTGGTATTCTCCCTAGAAGTCCTGCCCCCAGAAGTCCCACCCCTCCAAATTCCCCTTAGCACCGGGTGAAACTTGGTGTGGGAACACCACTAAGTTTGGGCACTCGGTCTCTAAAAGGTTTGCCATCACTGAACTTAATTTCTATCCCATTATCCCTTTTTATTCGTGTGTCATGGCTTATTTAGATTGTAAGCCTGTAGGGAGAGACTTGTTAAACCAACAAATTGGAAGCCACTCTGAAAACCTTTGCAGTTAAAGGTTAGAATATAAATACTATCAATAAACAAACAAACAAATAATGATGTTGTTTTTCTACTCACATATTTTATAAACAAAAAGGTTTCAAACATCCTAGCTATAAGTACTTTACCTCTAACTTTTAATAGAGCTAATTTCAGAGTAAAATTGTATATTTTTTCATAATGAAAATAAAACATCTAATATGAGTGGTGTGTTATTGCTGTTAACTGCCATCAAATCAACTTTGACTCATGGCAATTTTTTGAATGGGAGGCCTCCAAGGCACCCTGCCATCATCAACCTAGCTCAAGTCTTGCAAACTCAGGGTTATGGCTTCCTCAACTGAGTCTATCAATCTGTAATGTCGTCTTCCTTTTATCCCACTGCCTTCTACCTTAGACAGCGTGATTGTCTTTTCTAGTGAGTCATGTCTTCTCATGATATGTCCAAAGTATGACAGTCTCAGTTTAGTCATCTTGGCTTCTCAGGAGAGTTCAGACTTGATTTGATCTACAACTCATTTTTTTGTCTCTTTTGTAGTCCATGGTATCTGTAGAACTCTTTTGCAGCACCACATTTCATGTGAGTTGATTTTCTTCCTATCAGCTTTCCTCACTATCCAATATTCACAAGCATATGTAGAAATGTGAAATATGAGGGGATGGACAATCCTAACTTTTGGATTCAATTATGTATCTTTATACTCCAAGATCTTGTCTTCTTTCTTCATAGCTGCCCTTCCAAGTCCTAGTCATCTTCTTATTTTTTTGACTGCAGTCTCCATTCTGATTAATGACTGACCCAAAGTATGGAAAATCTTGAACTATTTCAATGTCTTCATCTTATATTTTAAAATTATACAATTCATCTGTGGTCATGATTTTTGTTTTCTTAATATTCAACTGTATATCTACCTTTGCACTTTCTTCCTTGACTTTCTTTAGTAATTGTTTCAAGTCTTATTATTTTCTGCTTGTAAAATGATGCCAACTGCATATCTTAAATTGTTGTTGTTCCTTCCTCCAATTTTCACACCTCCTAGACTAATTCTGCTTTGTGTTTGATATGCACAGGAGACAAGGCCCAAAACAGACTAGAGTGAAGTCTGGTCACTCCAGGGGCATGATATTTAGACTATGTTTCCAGAGGGGGTCATCCGGTCGCCATGGTCCCAGAGCAGTCATGGCTGGATTGCCAAGAGAGTTGTGAGCTGTGTGTTAGCAACAGAAGAGCAGCCAGGTACAACTCCATAGTGCCTGGGCCCCAGCAGCTGTTGAGGGTCCCTCTCTCTGGGCCAACTGCTTCAACCCATAAGGTGATAAAATGCCTCTTGTCCTAAGTGCAGGTTACACATATGAGTGGTTGTTATTTAACTACTCATATATGTAATTTAATTATTTAAATTATGATTATTATTATTTTTTGTTAAATGCACTGGGGCTCTGCCCGCATGGGCCAGATAAAACATCTTCCCCATGTTCCCACAGCAAGTAGTCTTTCAGTGCAGTGTCCAATCCCCAGTTCTGGAGCAAACCATCTAGACGACCTCCAGCCAGTTCAGCACTGGACCCACTGTATATCCCCTTAAAATGGTGTAAACTCCCCTTCCCCTTTACAATCTGTTGCACTGTGCCACTTGGCACTGCTGCTGCTGGCACACATTGGCCACTCTGTGTTCAGAATGAGGTGTCGAGTCATCTGATTGATGCTAGGGGTCTTGTTCTGATCTCAGAGTGACCAATGTAAAGTGCCAGCACTGGGCAACACAGCGGGATGCATGTGGGAACAACCATCTGGCATTGCCATAACAGTGGAACGTCAAAGCAGCTCTGGGACCAGAATATTTGGCCCTCATTTACATTCATAAAGTATGAAAAATAACCAAACTATTTAATTTCATTCTAATATATTACTTAAAAGTGTACCAGTAAGAAGCATCCTGTATGTAAAGTACGAGAGAAAAAAGAGGTAGGAGGTTTACAATTTACTACAATTTTACTAATTAATTGATCTTTAATTATTATAACAGCCTAAATAGATGGATCTCATAAAATAGCTAAATCCCAATGAGACAAGAATCCTAAACAATATTACTGTAAGTCATGAACAAACAGGTCCTGTAAATATTTAGGTTCCTTAAATACTTCTTCAGTTGTTTATGTTATTGTACTTTGTGGAATTTGAGGGCGTAACAAACCTTAATGAATAAAAATTGTTTCTAAAGATTGTCATCTAGGGTACTGAGCTTTAAACATTTGTTGCTGTGACAATAAAAACAGTAACATTGTGCTGATGTGCACAATAGATCTTCTGTGAGAATTGATAGCCCCTGCCCTAGTTCAGTTATCACTCAATTGAACTTTTTTTGAACATTCAATTGAACTTTTGACAAAACCCAAGTCCAGCTTTGTCTGTGTGGCTCTGTGAATAAATAGCTGACATTCCAGGTGCCAATTACTTGCAAAAGTCTAGTACAAGTGCTGCACAGCTCAAGCGTAAGTTTCCTCCCACTCAGTCTGTCAAACCTGACTTCAGTTTTTCTGCCTCGGTGAATTCCATGTTTCAAGGGAAGTTCTCCCTCATAGAGGCTACTTATTAAATTGTCTTTAAATCACTTTATTTTCTTCAAGTCTTTTTTTCAGAAAAACATCTTAAGGGGAGTATTCTCACTCTCTATCTAATTATAACAGAGCATTTCTTGGACTGGATTGTAAAAAGGAGCATGAGTCCAGTACAAAACAAGATGCATAACTGCAATATTATTATTACAGATTGCTATCTGAAAAGAATAGAAAAAGGAGACGTGGACTATTTTATTCCGAGTCACAAACACCGTTACACTACTATTTTTAGAGCCTGCAGAGACTTTCCAATAGAGAAGGCTTTTCAAGGAAACCCACATAGCTTTCCTCATGCTAAATATGATTATTTAGGAAGAAATACCATTTTGTTGTAACCCCCCTCCCCATTTTATTAATTTAACTTCAAAAAGCAAACAGTGAACTTGTATAGCTATGTGTCTCCTTTGCTGGCCACATCCTAACTATACAAGTATTAATTAAATAGAAAAGAGCTGATGGAGCACTGAGCAGAACTAACTCTTGTTGGTCTTGGATGACACTACTGGCCCAGTGTTGATGCAGAGCTTGTTGATCGGTGCCTCCCACTCCCTATGGTCTGTGGGACACCAAAGTTCAGACCTAGTTGAACCACTAAGCAATGGGGAGAAATATAATATGCTAGTCCATTAAATTTGTATAGTGTTTGTATAATGTTCTCCTTTTCAAACTCTACCATAACCATATCCTTTTTATGTTGAAGCATTATGATATTGGCAATCATTACTCCTTTTTATAATGGCCCTCATATGAAGTTTGCCTCGCTTTCACAGCTTCTGTACACTGGGTGAGCATTTTCAGTGAGCTGTTCACCATGCCTCCAAGATCCCTTTCTAGGTCATTCAGCATCTGTTCAGACACCACTGTGGTAAGGATGTTTTGTTCTTTTGTGGACCACTTTAAACTTGGTTACACTGAACCATGTTTGCCATATTATTTGCTTTTAGCCCAATCTGGAGATAACATTAAGGCGCTCTCTGCAATCCCTTTTTGTTTCTATCTGCTCAAATAATACAGTGTCATCTGAACACATGGCCATTTCATTGCTTACCCCTAACATCAGATTATTACTGAACAAGACTAAAAGCACTGATCCTAGTACAAAGGACTCCGGCTCCTTAGGCTGCATCTGCACTGCAGAATTAATGCAGTTTGACACCACTTTAATTGCCATGGTGCAATTCTGGGATTTGTAGTTTTATGAGACATTTAGCTTTCTCTGTCAGAGAGTTCTGGGGCTACAACAACTGCAAATCCCAGGATTTCTTAGCATGGAGCCAAGGCAATTAAAGCGGTGTCAAACTTCATTATTTCTGTAGTGTGGATCAAGCCTCCATATTCTCCTTGGTAGGTCTGCCTGTTCATTTTTACTCATTGATTCCTGTTCTTTGAACAGTTATTGACTGATAAAAGACCTCTTCATTTTATACCATTGTTCTTGTATTACTCAATAGATTTTGGTGAGACAGTTTGAAAACTGTTCTGTTTTTGTTTGTCTACAGCTTTATTTTTAAAAGTTGAAAAGCAAAATTGATCAGCCTTATCCACATGCTTGCTGGCACTCAGACAACTCCTATGTGGTTAATGATGAGACATGGCATATCTCTATAGAAGCGACGCTGTTTTTTTCCCCCCAGCAGCACTCGTTCTTCTATGTTACATGGAATAGGAATCATACCGGCCTCCAGATGTTGTGGAACTGCAACTCTCATCAGTCCTAGCCAGTATTGCCAAAGGTTAGGAACGATTAGGGTTGCCATACTGCCAAACCGGGGAAAATGTAGGACAAAATTTTCAAATGTAGGACACGCAAAATGTGTCCTACATTTTCCCTCGCAATCGCGGCGGGGAGCGGAGGCCAAGCGGCGAGGGAAAGCCTCCACTTAAGGAGGTTTTCCCTCCCCGCCTGGGCCCCGGGCCTCGCCGCGATCGGAGGCCAGGATCGGGGCCTCACCTCGTTCCTGGCCCCCTCAGGGACCAGGAAGGAAGCAAGCAGGCCGCCGGCGATCGCCAGGGCTTCGCTTCCTTCCTGGCCCCCGCAGGGACCAGGAAGGAGGCGAGCAGGCCCCGCCGGCCATGCGCCATGGGCTTCGCTTCCTTCCTGGCCCCCGCAGGGACCAGGAAGGAGGCGAGGAGAGCGCCGGCCTTTACCGGGGCTTCGCTTCCTTCCTGGCCCCCGCAGGGACCAGGAAGAGGCTAGTAAGCTGGCAGGAGTGCGGAGAGGTTGGCGCGGCTGCGCCCAAGAGGCGCCGCCTCCCTGCAGCCTTCTCTGCCCCAGGCCTCGCAGCCCTCCTCTTCCTCCATGCGGCCATGCGCTGTGGAGGAGGAGGAGGGCAGCGAGGCCCCGAGGGTTGCCTAGCAACTCCGCTGCAACCGGGCTCGTCCCGGTTTTTGGCGGTACCCGTGCCGTGACCGGGCAGGTGCGGCCAAAACCGGGAAAAACCCGGTTGCAGCCGGGTTATGGCAACCCTAGGAACGATGGAAGTTGCAGCCCAACAAATTCTGGAGGACTGTATGATTATTCTGTATAGTTTATAATTTTATCTTTAGTCATGCTCTCCACTAGGTTACATTGAGTAGTAAATTTCTGATAATTTTTTGTTTAAAGAAAACACAAAGATAGTTTATTAGCCAATTTCTAGTCCTCAAGAACAATAGCTAAGCATATAGATGAATTAGGGCCAAACAGACAAGCCAAAATAAAACTGCTTTGGGTCACTTTGGAGGTATGCTGTTTAAATGACGCATGCATCTTAAGAGGCCAGAAGCTGCCCCAAAACTGCACTCCAGACCTTAGGATTGGAGTGTGGCTTTGGCTTCTGGCCTCTTAGGATGCATGCATCATTTAAACAGCACACTTCCAAAGTGGCCCAAAGCAGCTTTATTTTGGTCTGTATGTTTGGGCCCTTGATTATTTTAGTTGGAAAGTCAGCAGTTTGAGTTTACTTTACTTGGATCTTGTCAGAGGCCTTATTCTTATTCAGATAAACTCCAGTTGCAGATAGGGCATCTTCCCTTTTAAAGAAAATATT
Source organism: Sceloporus undulatus (assembly GCF_019175285.1). NCBI lineage: Eukaryota > Metazoa > Chordata > Lepidosauria > Squamata > Phrynosomatidae > Sceloporus > Sceloporus undulatus. The sequence goes on from NC_056525.1 coordinate 225,051,735, forward strand.
CCGACATTCCAAAAATATTATCTCAAAGAGAAAGGTTAGAACCTTTCTTTTTGTTCATTTCAAGTATAGACGAGGGATGAGAATCATTTGTCTCTCCAGATGTTGTTGGGCTGCAGATCCTCACAACCCTAGCTACAGTAGCTAATGGTAAGGGATGTTGGGAGGGACAGTGCAACAACATCTGGAAGGCCACATGAATCCAGCCCTGGAGTAAAGAGATTTTTCCCCCTATGGGAGATTATTTAAATCATGTGCATTTCCCCCACTCCCCCCAAATTCTAAAGTGGTGTAGTCTAAGATTAAATTTGCTACCTCACTGAGAACTCCTCATTAAAAAATCCCACTATGCAATTATTTTTGCATAATTATATAGCTTCTAAATTGAATTAATATATACGGTATTTTTTACCAATGTGTTTTCTGATAAATGAAAGATTTGTTTGAGCAGCTATATCTAGACAAATGCTTCAAGTTGCCAACTTTTCAAGTAATTAATTTCCAAGGAAAGCCTTTTCAGTTCTTGTTATTGTGAAATATAAATTGACTAATTGAACATGTTTACTTTTAGCCCCTTCAGTAAGCCTTTTTTAAAATAAAGCAATGTAATAAAATGCATAGCTTTTGTGAAATAAACATCCACATTAGAAATCTGTACATACAGTTATTTCTTCTGTGTGAACCTTAAAAATCTGCTTAAGAGGGTATCTCAGTGCTTCAGAGCCAATCATTTCTCTGTTTTGCTGATGGAAGCAGTTCTGTAAGCAAAAAGACAATGATTGTATTTCACTTTGGTGTTATTAACCTGTACCATCAAGTTGACTTCAACATATGGCAACCCTATGATTGAGAGTTCTCCAGGCCACCCTATCATCAAGCTCAGGTCTTGCAGGCTCAGGCCCCCCAGTTGTCTGAGGGACAGCAACCCGGCCCCTGGCTCAAAAAGGTTGCCTACCCCTGCACTACACCATGCTAGCTCTCACATTACACTGGCGTAAATACTATTATGTAATGCTTGTACTGTTCACAATGTTGCACATGGGCAATAACTTAATCAAGCTTGTGCAAGCAATGTTATGCTAGTTTAATCATGGCATAACTGGTTGTGCTTTTCCTGATGTTGGTTGTTGTTTTTGTTGTGTGCCTCTAAGTCATTTTTTACTTACGGCGACCCTAAGGCAAACCAATTATAGGATTTTATTGGCAAGTTTCTTCAAGTAATTCACAAGTACAAAGAGTCCTGTGCCTTCAAGTCATTTCTGACTTATGGTGACAGTCATGATTTTTTTGGGTGAGATTTGTTCAGAGGCAGTTTGCTTTTGCCTTCCTCTGGAGCTAAGAGAGTATGACCTGCTCAAGGTCACTTGGTGGGTTTCCTGGCCAAGTGGGGATTCAACCCCTGGTCTCTAGGGTCATAGTCCACACTGAAACCACTACACCACACTGACTTCTACAATTACAGTGTAGAATAGAGCAATCCAGTTTAACAATTTAATGCTGTGCAACCAGTGAAGAGGATAAGTTCTTGGGCTTGGTAAGTCACCAAAATGTATGCCCAATTATCCTACATGTGTGTTCCCAGTGTAAGGAACTCCATGGAAGGAGACTATTGATTATGGAACTGTGGACATGGTATGTATCATCAATGGGAAAGATAATTGTATCATTTGGTGCTTTTACTGTAATATTTTGTCTAAGTACAATATTTCACAGTTAAAGAAGGTAGGGTACAGATGTTGTCCCTTCAAACAAAATCCAGTCCATTTTCTGCCCTTGTGATAATTGAATCCCAAGTTGCATTATGCTTTAATTTCTGATGAAATGACAAGATCTGTGTTTTTGATGGGAACACATTCCCAGATGGTTAATAGATGATTGATATATTGCAGCTGCTGTAGTTTCTGAAAAGACAAGTTAAAGCTGTTTTAAAGTTCTTTGTTGTAGGGGGAAAGCACATTAGTCAGGGATGGAATAAAAATAACCTCCCGAGAGAGAGAGAGAGAGAGATAACATTTGCATTCAAACCCATACCTTACCTAAACATGGGGTGGGCAACTGTCGAGTGTGGACTAAACTTCCATAGATTTTCAACCAAGATGCTCCATCAGTCCCAGTCTGCACAGCCAATTGTGAAGGATTGTATTTATATGTGTGTGTGGGGGGGGAGAGGAGGCCATAGTTGCCCAACCCCAGTGCAGGATTTTAAAAAAAATGAGATTTATGATATGGTTCACAACCTGCTTCCATCTCTCCCAGACCTATAGCATGGACATGAGAAAAGTTGGACGCTTTAATTGAGGACCTTATCACACCACTTAAATAACCTGGCTTACCTCTCCTGAATTGAAGTGTAATTCAGACTACAGCTGGGTCCTATTGCAAGGATTTTACTGCTGAAGCTGCCAGGTGAGGCCAGCCCAGCTGCAGCCTGGGGCCCCGGTGCACTTTGGAGGTCAATTTTTGAAGTAGGAAAGCTCCTGGTTTCGAAGTGAGGCTCCCAAAGCAAGCCTTGGATCCAGACTGCAGCCGGGCGGGACTAGCTCAGTGGCTTCAGTTCCAAAATCCTTGCAATAGGACCCAGCTGCAGTCCGAATTATACTTCAATTCAGAAGAGGTAAACCAGGTTATTCAAGCGATGTGATAAGATCCTTAGTTTTAAATTAACCACCATTTAGCATATTGTCTGACCCTAAACTGGGGCTAGCATAACCTGAATCAGTTGAAAATTAGTTTGCTTCATAAAGCTGGCTTGTTTCAACTAACCATAGTTAAGATTAACCAAAGTTTATATTGATTAAATTTAAACAAGCTGTGGTTAAATAAAAATGGTAAAAAGCTCCTGAACCCGTCCTGACATCCTTGCCAGAGGAGGTGTGCTGCATGAACTCAATGCTCAATGAAGGACATTGTTATTAAATTTCATTATGGTTTAGCATTATGTGATTGCCAGCCCAGTGAGAAAAGGAAAGATATATTTCTATATCCATTCAACACTGGTAGTACTGTAGTTCTTTATTTGGGTGTGGGATATTTTACAGTTTGCAATATGCATTGATGTTTGTCTTAGTGATTTACTTGTAATAAACTGTACTGTCTATCTTCTTAAGACAAACTGACAGCAAACTCATATACTACAATATTTATTTACTGGGGAAAAATGAACTCTGTGTTTTCATTGAAATGGTACTGGAGTTACCTTACAAAAATGCAATAAAATTCTTGTACATACACATGACATGTCATGAGCCATGACAGAACAAGCATTAACTGGCAGGGATCCCAAACCATTTAAATTAAGATTGGGTAACATGTACCTTTCCCAGAGTTTAGAGCAGTGGTTCCCAACCTGTGGGTCGGGACCCCTTTGGGGGTCGAATGACCTTTTCATGGGGGTCGCCTAAGACCATCGGAAAACACCTATTTAATTACAGTTATGAAGTAGCAACGAAAATAATTTCATGGGTTTGGGTCACCACAACATGAGGAACTGTATTAAAGGGTCGTGGCATTAGGAAGTTTGGGAACTACTGGTTTAGAGAATTTTTTTTTGGGGGGGGGGGGCACTATAATTCCTAGAATCCTTCAGCAAGGGTAGCCACTAACCATGGAGGTTTCAGTATGGAGGCTGCCCACAGGCCTTGTGTGAAAGGACCTTGTTTTCTTAGCAAATATAATTTTATATGGTTCATATCTACCTACACCTGTGCAACACTGCACAGGATATATGAGAATGCCTTGTAGCATGTCAAACCATTGCCCCAGCCCCATTCCAGTAGTCTTGCCTCTGACTATCTTTCCACAAGCTTCATCTGGCTCCCAAGCAGAGGCTTTATTTATTCAGCTGCTAGCCAGGTTCATTCAAAATGAAATTGTCAGGGATTGAACTGGAGACCTGCAAGTGCTGGAATTCTTTGGTCGACGTGGAGTGACTCTCCTTAAAAATGGCATCTGTGAAATGGTCTTTGGATACTAAAGTGATTGGCTTTGTTAAGGATTTTACTTTCTGATGTTTTCTTCAGGTTTTTTTTTTTTTTTTTTTTTTTTTTTGCTGCATCTGCTCTGCAGAAATAATCCAGGTTGACACCACTTAACTGCTATGGCTCAATGCTATAGAATTCTGGGATTTATAGTTTTGTGAGACATTTAGCCTTCTCTGTCATCAAGCTCTGGTGCCACAACAAGTTACAGTTCCCAGAACTCCATAGCACTGAGCCATGGCAATTAAAGTGATGTCAACCTGGATTATTTCTGCAGTGTATATGCAGCCTATGCCTGTCTGTCCTTTTATATACAGCATCCAGTCACCACAGAGAAATACTGCATATTTGTGCAAAAGGTTATGTCTTTGTTGTCTTCTCCATTTTACTTCTCTGTTCTTTTAAAGGGGTTTGTTTGCTTATGATGTTCCATCTCCCCTCTGTACCAAATGTCTTTCATTAAAAGTTTTTTTTAAATACTGTGGGGAATAATGTTGTTTTTTAAAACTTGCAAAGTAAAAAATTAGCTTCCTTACAGGAAAGTGCTGCTTTGGTACAGCTCAGGTGACTTTTATATAATTAATTGATCAGCTTGGTGTTTTGTTTTGCTTTTTGCCTGACACAGCAAATAGGAAGTACAAAGAAACAAAAAGTATCATCTTAATCTGTATACTGCTTTCAGTGCAAGGAATGTTTGCATAAACAAGGTTATCTGTCATGATCATAGCATATTTTCAGAGTTGCTTTAATTCAATATTTGTGCATCCTTATTACGGTTGTAGTTCATTAAATTATGTTAAATTTTATTTATTTATTTAGTTTAGGTACATTAGTTTGCCTGTATCTCCAGAGTCATGCAATTTTCTTGTATTCAAACATGACTATGTATTTAGTTAGCAAAAACCCATTTGTCCTCAAAGCTATAACATTCTTTAAATAATAGTTTTGCTTGTTTGAAAATCATGTTAGTTCATCTCATTCTTCAAAGGCGATATGTGATGGTATCCATCACTGAAAGATGGTAAAAGGCTGGTTTTAGTTTTCGTGGTGCTTGTACCTGACATTGTACACTGTAATTCTTAGCTTTAGAAAGAGACAGTGTTCAGGGTATAGGGCATTTGGTTTCTATACAGAGATTAAATTACTCTCTACTTTAGATTTGAGAGTTGAGCCATTTTTGTTTTAGGTCACAGATCTCTTAAGAATGTTTGTGCTGTTCATTTCAATGCAAAATGTTTTAGCATAGTTTTCAATACTTCTTTTGTTTTAATTGTTTCTTTATCCTAGAAACATAAACCATTAATTTCTTCTTTATCCTGGAACCACAGGAATATTGTTAAATGAATAATTCAATCAAATAAAATGGCCACTTCTTAATTTTGTTATTTAAGCTATCTGGAGATAGTTTGTCCCTAGTTGTATGTTGCACTGATACATTTGTTGGGGAACCATGGCTTGAAAACAATCAGTGCAATTAAGTTGGCTTTAAATATAAAAACATGTATTTTTGCAGCAATGTAATATTTCAAATGGGGAAAAAACCTTTAGATATCTTTAAAAGTGAAAACACTGACAATACTTTAAGGACTATGAATGGAAAGAACAGTCTCATTTATTCTTTTCCTGGCAGAAAAATTGATTTCCCAAACTGGTGGGAAATTCTCCCAAGAAGAAAAAAAATCCAGAAGTGTGGTATTTTGGTATTCAGTCAACATAAAGACTTTGAAATGAATCTTCTTTACAGACATACATGTGGTTTGGCCACACGCACATGCACGCGCGCGCGCACACACACACACACACACACACAAACTTTTCTGTACAGATGTGTTTTTCCCAAATTTTCTCCTGTATCAGGGAGAAAACTGAAGTAATTGTTCATGTTTGTATAGTAGTGAGCTGACATCCCTTTTAAGGACATAAACATACAAGCTAATACTGTACAGTGGGGCTGTGTATTTGTTTATCAGGTTCAACAATTTTAGTAACTTTTGAGTTCTACATAGCACTCAACAATAGTCACACAGAAAGTCTTCTTACAATTTTACAAAAATCAGCATATTTTAGGGGCTGAAGGTGAGGATCCCATGTGCTTGACTTGGAGCCTTGACCTTCAAAACTGCAATCCATTGGCAAGCCTGCCATTATGTCATGGAATGCTCACTTTTCTTTAGACAAATCTGCCACCACTGGAATATCTTTTTTTTTCCCCCTTTCAGAAATAAGAGAGAAAAACTTTTTCCAAATCTTCATTTTTTGAAGATGCCAGCCACAGATGCTGGTGAAACGTCAGGAAGAAAATCTTCTAGACCATGGCCACACAGCCCGAAAAACCCACAAAAAAGCTATTTTTCAGAATCAGTAGTACTGTATGTCATGTTTATGACTTGTAAGTTTATGACTAACAAAAGATAATGATTTCAGGGGACATAGACTGTGTGAGGGAAATTAAATTTCACTTTGTCCAAAGTAAAAAAAAATTAGGTCAAAACCCACTACAGAAATAATCCAGTTTAAGACTGCTTTAACTTTGTTGTTGTTGTTAACTGTCCTCAAGTCAATCTCGACCAATGGTGACCCTGTGGATGTGTTCCCCTGTCTTCCACTGCTCTGCTTAGTTCCTCTACATTCATATTCATGTTCTCCTTAATAGAGTCCATCCATCTGGCATTTGGCCTTCCTCTCTTTCTACTTCCCTCCATTCTACTTCCTAGCATTATTGGGTTTTTTGTTGTTTTCTTTCCAGTGAGACCTCCCTTCTCAGGATGTGCCCAAAGTACGACAGTCTAAGAAGTTTTGTCATCTTGGCATCCTGGCTTGATCTGCTCTAGGATCCATTTGCTTCTCTTTTTGGCTGTCCCTCAGTTCTTCAGCACTCTTCTCCAGCACCACATCTCAAATGAATTTATTTTCTTCCTATCTTCTTTCTTAGCTGTCTAGCTTTCACATTCATACATGGCAATAGGGAATACAATGGCTTGTACAATTCTGACTTTTGTGTTGAATTGTATATCTTTGCATTTTAGAATCTTTTCTAGTTCTTTCATAGGTGATCTCTTTGATTTCCTGGCTGCAGTCCCATTTCTATCGATGTTTGATCCCAGGTATGAGAACTCTTTTACTACTTCTATTTCTTCATTGGCAGGGTTGAATTTCTCAAGACTCTCCATTGCCATTATTTTGTTTTCCTTTGTTCCTTTGCACTTTCTTCCTTGATCTTCCTTAGTAGTTGTTCCAGGTCAGGGAGGTTTTCAGCTAATATTATGGTGTCATCTTATGGTGTATATAAACGTATTATGGTATATATCTTAGTTTGTTGATATTCCTTCCTCCTATTTTCATCCCTCCTCCTTTGTCCAAGCCTACTTTTCTTACAATGTGGTCTGCATATGAGGTGAACAGGTAGGGTGCCCTGACTCAATGCTAGGGAATTCTGGGAACTGTAATTTTGTGGGACATTTAGCTTTCTCTGTCAGAGAGCTCCAATGTCATAATAAACCAAAGCTCCCAATATTCCCTAGCACTGAGCCAGGGCAATTAAAGCAGTCTCGAACTGGATTATTTCTGCAATGTGTTTGGGACCTAAGCCTCATAAGCAGAAACAGTGCAGACATGTGCATGTTAGAAACATGGGAAGGAGGAGTTTGAGAAGCTGAAGATCAACATCAGAGCAGAGAGAGGAAAGCACTTTGCCAAAGACCTCTTACCCTCCAGGGTTTTCTGTCAGCTTTGAGACAGGCCACAGTGGTGAAATCTGTTTTTGGGATCACTGACCAACTATCAAAAGGGCCAGAAGTAGTTGATGTGGGCAAAAGCAGACCAGTGGCGGAAAAGGTATAAGAGTATGTGAGTGTTTCAGTGAGATGAGTGGCTGAGGACTTTTTATGACATGGTTTGACCCCATTGGCCAATGAAGTCCAACTGTGGTGTCAACTCCCTGACAGTAATTCTCAGTGGTAGCTTAAAACAATGGTAGGATTTGTACAACCCTATAAGCACTGTTGAAATGCAGTGCCCACATTTCTTACCACTGGCTACGCTGTTGCGAGTTGCAAAGCAACATCTGGAGGCCTCTGCAATTCCCACCCCAGCATAGTGGGAATGGGAAATTTCTCTATTCCAATTTCATGTTTTAACCTTTCCCCCCAAACCTATACTGTATATTTATTTATGCTGTTATATTTATAAACACATTTTTATTGCATATTATTTTATAGCTGTTGGTACTTTAAAATGTGTCCTGAAAGACTTGCAAATATCCTGATTTGAGAAGCAAGGCACTTTTCTTCTCAAAATGTGTAGCTGTAGGTGGAAAATGCTACTTTCATTTCATGAATCCAGTGAAAGTAATTTCCATTCCTTCTCAGAAAGTGTCCTTAATCTACAGAGCCTAATCTACCTGAGCTGTTGAGGCAAAGCAGCACGTTTGGCACTGTTGTTGTTATGTGCCATGAAGAAGATTCTGACTTACTGTGATCTTATCATAGGGTTTCTTGGCAAGAATTATTCAGCAGAGATTAGCCATTGCCTTCTTTTAAGGCTGAGAGAGAGTGACTCATCCAAGGGCCATCCATTGGGTTTCTGTTATTCAATACAGATTCAAACCTTGGTTTTCTGGCATCCTAGCCAAAATTCAACCACTGTACTACACTGGCTTTTACAAGGAGTTGGAAGGGCAGCTATGAAGGAAGTAGATAAGACCCTAAAGTGCAGTATAGATGGGCAGCTAAATGCCACCACTGTATGCCCCGAGTCGGTGCCAAAGCAGCCATACGCTGCCGCACTGATCTGCTCCCTAAAAGAAGAAGGCGGGATTTATTCAGATGTTGAATTTTGTCATAGTCTAATACTCAAACCACTATGCCATGCCAGATCTCAAGATTTAGTAATGAACTATATATCTTGACACTTAGAGGCAGTACAGACTGGCACTTTGTGCTGGCCTGACTGCATGCTAGGGCTGAATTAACAACAACAACAACAGTTCTTTAATAAATTATAAAATATCTTCTATTAAGTTCCTATGCATAAGAACAAAACATTCTTCAGTGGATATGACTGTCATTTCAATTTTTTCTATTTAAAATGATATTGAGATTCAGGAACTATAGTCTCCCTCTCTCCCTGCATGTATGTGTATTTGTAGCTGCTGTAGAAAAAGTATAGAGACCATAATTGAATACTGTAAAATTGTATGTAACACTATAAAAAAAACACAGTAAAGCAACTCAAAAGCTTAAAAACAACAGATTGAATCAAATAAATCTCACAAATATTTACATAGACAAACACAGAACTAACTATATTTGTTTCTCTTCTCTTCCTTTTCCCATTTTTCCTTCTTTCCCTTTTCTTAAAAGCAAACAGCCAATAAAATCTGTGGTTATGTCAAAGCTTAATTAGGGTCCTGGGAAACTAGTGAGCTAGATCACCCTCACTTGAGTTTAAAAATGAAAAATAAACATTTAAAGAATAAGGAACTGGTTGTTTTAGAAATAAACTGTGACCTTTCTATTACCAAAGACCAATGACCCAGATATAGCCTTATATCTCTAAGTACTCTACCTATTATCTTTGGGTGTGCTTTTCTTCTCCTTCGTATGCAAGGGTCACTACTAAGAAGAGCTATAAGATAATCTTCCATTGACTAAAAAAAGCACCCTGATACTAATCTTCTGGATGAAGCATGGAGGCCCCTCTGTGATCTTGTATCTACCACTTGGAGCTCTTAACAGCGCACACCAAAATGAAATTGCAAATTCAGTTCAGGAGCCCAAATTCTTAGCTAAAAAATTAAGTTAATCATATCTTTAGCATTTATCTAAATCTGCCCTTTTAATGTGACATTGCTCAGTATGCATATTTTATACTAAAGCCAATCTTTCAGCTCTTGCAGCACTTGAAGTGTTAGGGTAAGCAGAAAGATAAGGGAAAAAGAGAATTCTGGATGATAGTAGCAAGAAAGGGGAAATGATTAGAGTAGTGCAGGATTGTTCAAATATGTTATATGAACAGTCATATATAGGGACTTGCATTTATTTTAAATTTATGGCTGAGCTTCTCAGTAATTGCCTTTTAACACACACTGAGGCCAATTCTAAACCTTCCTACTACCATCTTTAAGAATTGTGGCCTCAATCCAGTCTTCTGCTATCGGGTGTCTGATAGCATGATGGGCCATTTCCTCTCTTCCCCCCTATAGTTGTCCCATAACCCTCCAGAATTTTTTTTCTGGAGGGTTTCCCAACCCTCTAGAGCAGGTCTGGAAGTACATAGGACAGAACAGACATCACTCTCTAGTTCAGTTGGTGAGATCCATTCTGTCAGTGGAACAAGCTCACTGGATACTGCCCTGTGTTTGTCTTTTGTGTGTGCACTGAATAAAGGAAAACATAAAATTAGCAGACTCCTCAAGCTGTTTCACCCCATTAAAAACAATAATACCTTACAGTGCAAATCATTATTGAGAACAGTGGCATGCTGAATATTTTGGCTGGATAGGGAAACCATAAAGTTTCCAGAACTCAACAGAACTCCAGAACACGACAGACTTTATTTAAAAAACAACAACAGAATGCTGCTCTGTTGAAATAAATACTAAGTTTAATCTGTGTACAGATGCAGCTCTAAGAACAGAGTGACATTTTTGTTACAACTGTGAGCATTATGAAGTTTATCCTAGTTAATTTTAAATGCCACATGGGGAGACTGGAGGTGAAAGTGCAAATTACCAGTAATGTCAAAAATTGGGTTTGTTTCATTCTGAATAAATCACAGATATGGTTTGACAAGATATCCAAATCAGAATAGAAAGGCAATCTGTGCCATTGTATTTATTAGAGTACAATTGTACCCCCCCCCCCCCACCATTCTCTTCTCCTTTTTTGTCGTGTCATTTTAGATTGTAAACCTGAGGGCAGGGAACTGTCTATTATCCCCTCTGTTGTAAGCCGCCCGGATTCCCATTGTTTGGGCAGCATATAAATAAATCATATTATTATTATTATTATTAAATGTGCAAATTACCTCAGATATTAGTTTACTGTCATGTCTTGGCCATTTTCCCCTTAATGATGCCAGCATTTGCTGCAACAGTCGGAGCTGGTTCAGATGTCAAAATTGTTGATCATGATGGGAACGAGACACAGTGAGCTATAAGCTTTTACATCTCTTTTCATCTCCTGTGCTTTTGCCTTCATATTTGACCAACTGCATCTTATTGTTTCACCTCAATCTGACAAATTATTGTTAATCTTAATTATAGTTTCAATTAATCAACAATTTAATCAACAATTCATGGTTTAATCTTGCTCTGTTTAAAATAAACCATGGTCTGGGTCCTATCCTAGATCACCACCTGAATTTTTCATTGAACTGGGAGCTCATGGATGACTCAAATAGACCTGTTCTCATTTTTTCCTCAATAGGATGATAGGCTGTGCCCAGAAGGAAACTGATTAAACTATCTACAGTTTATGAAGTGACATGGTAGGGGAAGCTGGCCCGATCTGAAACCAAACTGTCACTGGTAAACACACAATTTCAGTTTCCTTCATCAAAACAGATGGAAACTAGCTAATTAGATGTAAAATAGAAACCAGCCAAGTCCATCACTCTCCTCTCCTTAGTTTTGCAGAACTCACTAAACAACATGCCTGTTGAAGGAGACATGTTCTCATCTGTCCCTCTGCAGACAAGAAACAGCCTTAATTTACAGTGCTTCAAGTCAAGTTATCCACGTGGCTGCCATTCAGTTCTCTTCTGTGGGTTTCACTCCCCAAAGGCAGCTTAGATGGGTGAATTATCCCATCTGGAAAGGGGGGGGGGGCATTGGAGGATTAGGCCCAGGCAATATATTTCCACAGCTACCTGGTCAAGAATGCCACAAAGACTATCTTCTCCAGGGCCAACTGTTTGTAAAATATAGGTAGGGAGTGCTGGGCCTGTCCAAGTGAAACATATCTGCCACAGATATCCAGAGAGTACCATTCATTTTTAATGGAAATCTCACACAACTGTGGGAATATAGGAATTGGATCTATTTTGGGGTGAAACAGATGGGCAGAAGGGGTGGCTTGAAGTTGGTCCTTCCAAAGATAGATTGGGCTTGTGGCAAACACACACCGTGGCTTCAATCTGCCTTTTCCCCTGTCAAAAAGGAATGGCAAAGATCCTCTCCTTTTTTGTCCGGGGAAAAGGCAGTGTTTCAAAGGGCTGAAGGACCAAGGGCAAAAGATAGATATAGCTCATTCTTGAAACCCATGGAAGGCAGTCTTAACTTGCAGAATGAAAGATAGGTCTGCTGTTAAGACTACCATGTCCTTATGGAATATACAAACTGATTTTAAGTGCCTAACACAGGGCCTGTACAGACAGGCTAAAATAAAATTGATTTGGGTCACTTTGGAGATATGCTGTTTAAATGATGCATGTGTCCTAAGAGTCTGGAAGTCACATCAAAGTCACACTCCAGTCCTAAAGTCAGTCAGAGACACTACTGATCAAAATCATGTAACCATCAGGAAAATAGTTTGAGAATCAAGATCTGTAGCAATTCTGTTTCAAAAGCACTTGACAAGTTGTGTGGTAGACACCCTTAGACTCCAAGTGAGAGAATGATGGGGGCAGTCTAATTAAACACTTCCAGAAACCTAACCCCCTCCCAGAGGTTCCCACTAGATCTAATGTACCACTCTAAGAAAGAGTGCAATATTCAACTGTATGTCTATGAGCAGAGGCCTTCTTGGAGCTCAGCAAAGGAGGTAGTGAATAACCTGTCAGTTAGGAGAGACTGCTGAATCCCTTGAAGATCAGCTGGATGAGATCTTCTTTCTCATACATGATGGGTCCTTAGCTCAAGAGTTTACATTTTGAAGTTAAAGCAACTGGGTCCTTGGTCAGGGGGCTGAATAGGCCTCTGAGCCAAGATAATCTGGGCTACCTTGGTATTATTAAGATGACTGATGCTAGATTATGTCTTATCTTCTTTATCATCTTGGAGATTAGGTAGGATGAAGAAGTAGTGAAGTCACTCTAGCCATGGAGTGCATCTTGGGTGTGTTGTAAATTTAATTCTGTGGAAAACCCAGGTATAATGCTTTTAACTAAAGTGATGGGCTGTTGTCAAGTTTCATGCCATTGTATGAAAATGGGTTGAAAATGAAATAAGTTTAAGTATAATTTAATGTAAAAGTATACTAAGGGGCATAACAGACAACCCTTTAAAGTCTCTGTCTGGGCAGCTTGGGTGTGTTGTGTTATGCTGCATGCTCCCACACCACTCTGAAGCCGCCTGAAAGCTGGGCAGCCACCCAGACATGGGTGGCTTCAAGACATACCAGTGACAAAGCATTTATATGCCACATGCTGCCGGAGTGGCCTGAAGCCACCATGGGGCCATGATGGGGCAGGAAAAACTGCCTTTTCCCCAGCCAAAAAAGGAGAGGATCTTTGCTGCTCCTTTTAGACAGGGGAAAAGGCAGATTGGAACCACGGTGTGTGTTTGCCACGACCCCAGTCTGCCTTTGGAAGGGCCAACTTCAAGCCACCCCTTCTGCCCATCTGTTTAGCCCCAAAATAGATCCAATTCATATATTCCCACAGTGGTGTGAGATTTCCATTAAAAATGTTTCCACGTGTTCTGGGGTCCAGGTGCATATTAGAAGATTTGAATGATGTGGGAAGGAAGTATCTACATTTCTACTGGGGCTTGACAGTACTGTCACAGATACTTAAGTGGGATCCATTATGGCATGTGAGAAATAGAATCAAACCAATTGTTTTGTTTTCCTAAGACGTTCTAGTCATGCAGCAGCCTCCATCTGCACTACCAGTGACAATAATTTTTTGTATGTATGCATTGACTTGGGAAATGATGCAGTAATTTGGCAGATGTGTCTTGCTCGCATTACTTTTTTGAGGGGAGGGTAATTAATTTGTCAACTTATCTTGGAAAATGTATCCCACATTTCATAACAGTTGTGTGACACCTATGGTTTTGGCTAGGATGCAAAGTTCTAGCACAATGTCATCTGCCAAGTTTTATTGTTGGGTGAGAGTATGAACCAAAGTCTCAGTTCAGTGCACCATCCATTATCCTACACCACACTGGCTTTTAAGGCAGCCACCTTGAGAATAAGAGTGACTGAATTCATGAGGATTTGTTTAGCCTGCTCAGTATTTTGATGCTGACAGCTGCCTTAGTAGTCTTACGTACACCTTCTGCCTTTTGTAATCTTCTTTACAGTGAATGAAACTCATTTTAATATCTGAATCATTTGTCCTCTTTTTTCAAGTTAATCTTTGCAAGTGCTTAGGCAAAGGATGGGGAGGACAGAATGTCTTATAGTATTCATTTGGCCTATTTGGTAAATTGAGCATGCACACAGGTCACCTGGTCACTGTGGTGACCTGCATTATATTTCTATTTAAATTGTTATTAGCACCACTAAATATGCATTTATGCATATAGATTAACCAATGCAGTTTTTTATATAACTCTTTTATTTTCTCTCTCTCTCTCAGTAATTTATACATTCTCTTCTCTTATTCACTTTACAAATGGCCTGGATTTCACCAGGAACATGAGCTATGACTCTTCTCCAAAGAAAGAACTTTGAAGAGTTTCATCTGTCTTATCCCTGTAATTCTTAAAACAGTTGTGAAAATAGGCAAGAATTATTACCATCATGCTACAGATGACTTGCCTAAAGCCACCTAACGAGTTTCTCATTGAGATAGGATTTACAGGAGGGACCTAGTTCACACCTTATACTCTTCATCCCAAAATGCTGTAGCTGTCATAAACTGTAGCCTAAACTCAAATGGTTGTTTGTCTGAAGGTCAAGGCTACTGCAGTTTGGACTAAAACATTTTGCCAATCCTTTCTCCCCATGTTTTCCTTCTTCAGATATTCTAGCCAGTTGCTTTCCAAAATCCCACTTTTTATCCACCAAACATATTGGTAAGTTCCAATAATTAATTGTGTGAAGCTCCTGGCAAATATTGAATCTGAGCTGGCTTTTTTGAGTTTCAGCTACGGTAGGAGCTACATCTAGTATGTTAAGCTGCTGCAAGGAATCATTTTAGCTAGAGAGCACAGAATGCTAAATTCAGAGGTGATTCAGTTGCCAGTGGAGAATTGGCAAAGTTAAGGGGAAAATAAATTCTTCTGGGAGGGAGGAGATAACTTTCTTGCTAAGGAAAAGTAATGAAATAGTGCTATGCCTTTTCATATAGTACCTGCTACTATCTGACATCTTGAATTTTTTTCCCCTATGGTATTCTCAATTTAATATCTTCAAACACATATTAAAAGTTTTGTCCTTATATGCTGATTATGCCAAAGGTAGTGTAGTGTTTATAGAATTTCCTAATGAATCAATAGGTATAAAATAGAATTTATTTGCATTGCACTGTTTGCCTAACAAAAATGTTATTCATGCCCTGATACAGAAGATGTGGGACTTGATAGCTAAATGTAACTCTTCTATATCTAGACTGTCCTCAATGAGATTGCCCTTCCAATTTAAAGGGCAGGTTCACAGCCTGGAGATGTAATTAGATCTGGACCTTATATTGGATGCTCAGGTAGTCTAAGGACAGGTGCTTTTAAAAATAGGGGAAGGCAACCAGGACATCATACTGATATAGGTGGAATACTTGTACAGGAAGACATTTTTGGTAAAAACCATTTAAAACCATCCTCTGAAATTTTCCGAGACAGTTTAAGAACAATATATGCATATGGAACAGCTTTATTGCAAAATACTGTACATCAACAGTGCAATAGCAATAGCAAGTACATTTCTATACCGCTTATCAGTGAATTAACATTCCCTATGTGGTTTACAACATGTAAGCCAATTGCCACCAACAAGCTGGGTACTCATTTTACTGGCCTATAAAAGGATTGAGGGCTGTGTGGACCCTGGAACCTTCCTGGGATTGAACTCACAACCTTGTGGCTGTGAGTGGCTGCAATACTGGCATTTAACCACTGCACCACCAGGGCTCCATCAGTAAATGTCTACTCATGTGTAAGCACTATTGAATTCAGTAGTACTTACTCTCAGCTAGGGGGACCCAAGATGCCAATCTTACATAAGGATAAATTCCACTAGACTTGGTTGTTGCCTCATTCCAAGATTTGGTCCTGGGGGGATATACTTTTAGATTGTAAGCCTGAGGGCAGGGAACCGTCTGACTAAAAAAAAATAAAAAATTTATGTACAGCGCTGTGTAAACTTACAGCGCTTTATAAATAAAGGTTAATAATAATAATAATAATATACTTTCTCTTCTATCTGACTTGCTGCTATCTTCTATCTGATTGGCAATGGGGCGGGAAAAAACCCACAACAAAATGGAATAGTGCATATCATTAGGTTCAGGAATGTCCAAGAAATTAGCCTCCATCCATTTAATGGTTGATAATAATTAAAATCAATGTTGATTAAAGACATTTTGCTGCTTGAAGCAGAACAGCAACTGGTACCTCCGACTCAAGTCACCAAGGTGTGTAATCCCAATAAAAATATTAACTATCCATTTGCTAGCCTTTTAAAATTCTGCTGCTTGAGATGGTTGCCTCACCTGTCCAATGATAGGGCCAGTCCTGACTAAAATATAAGCAAAATTTGTATTAGATCTATTCAGCTGTACAGTTGAATGAGTTATAAAACTTGCATGGAACAGATACTCCTTCCTCTCATCATCTATGAAGAAGAAAAATTTAAGAGGAAAAAAGAGGAAATAAATGCCCTTGTGCCCTTTTAAAAATATATTAGAGTACTGAATATGCTGCAGTCTCTGAGGTAATTTCTAATTTCTCCTCCAAGCTCCCTTCACCAAGTCTAATGGAAGGGAAACTGGTTAGTTTTGCTGTTATATTGCTAAAGCATTTTTCTACTTCACTGGCAGGTATTCCTGAATTATTGGCTGTCAGCATATTCTGGAAACTACACAGCAAGCTCTTGCATAACTTTGTGTTGGTGAAAACAAGGAGTGTGGTGTTTTATGTTTTGAGCAGGAGGCCATTTATAGCCACATTAAAACGATAAATAGAAACTACCATGTTAATCTCGCATTTGTAAAGAGCTTTCAGGACTGCAGGTTAGCAAAGCCCTAATCTGCCTGTTTGTAAACAGACAGAGCTTCTGACCTCTGGATGTGCACATTATGTGCAGTTCATCATCAGAGTTCTTGAAAAGCCTGCTTTGTATCTTCAACTACAAAGGAGTATCTACAAGTGGAGGAAGATGTGAAGGAATATATGTGAATTCTGTTTTAGGTTTTTTTAAAAAATAATTTTATTGCTTAAAATATGAAGATATACAACATTCAACACGATCAACATAAATTAATCGGAAGCATCTCAGCTCAGAACTATTACATATAATGATCCTGTATCTTCAAAAATCTTGATGACAAATAAACTTCCTGTTGTACAACATTTGCTTCTGTGTTTATTACTCTCCATATAATGGTTACCTTCATGTTTCTTCTGTTACTCCAGTCTATACAGTTGCTTACTTATATTATAACACCCTATTTTCTATTTGTTAAATGAGGTTGCTTAATAATATCAATTAAATACGCGATGATTTACATGCCTTTCCATCTGTCGTCACAAAAGTTTTTTAGTGACTCCCATTCCCTTTCCACTTCATCCTCATCTATTCCCTGAATAATTCTAGTTAATCTGTCCATTTCCGTCATGTCGTATATCTTCAGTAGCCACTCGTCTATTGATGGTATTTCATTGCTTTTCCAATATTGTGCCAGCAATAACCTCCCTGCTGAGACCATGTATAGGATTTTACGCCAATGTTTTTTCTCTGTTTCCCAAGGGATTCTATTAGTCATGTTAAGCAAATAGATTTCAGGAGTCAAATCGAAATTTATCCCAAGACTTTTAGTTATGCATGCATGAATTTGGCTCCAGTATTTCTTTACCTTGGGGCATTCCCACCATACATGGAACCAGGAGCCTTTTGTATTTGCACATTTCCAACATTGACTACTGCTGTCCCTATGAATTTCAGCAAGTCTGACAGGCGTCAGGTACCATCTTGACTCCATTTTTTGGGTAGTTTTCTTGTAAATTTTGACAAGCAGTGAACTTTTGTGTTTTTTCTCTGGCGTAGTGCCAGCTTTTCAGTTCAATTGTCTTCCCTAGATCTCTGGCCCACTGTATCATCGAGTCCTTTATCACATTTTCTTCCACTTTCCTTTGTAGCAAAACTTTATAAAATTTAGATGTTAATTTCTTTTGTTCTTTTCGTAGCATGATATCCAATTCAGTATTTTTAATTTCAAATTTTTCCATTAGAGAGTCATTTTTAAATCTTTCTGCTAATTGTTGATAAAGAAACCAATGCTTTTGGATATCCATGTTCTTAATGTTCTCTAGTTTCTTAAACATGAAGTTATTCAAGTTATCTTTTGAGAGTAGATCTTCATACCTCTGTTTTAGTTTCAAAGCAGCTGGTGAGGAGTGATTTGTATGTAGCTCTGTAAGTGTCCTTTCTGAATCTTTAAAGAAAAAGCTGTATACAGTGGTGTGTCTTGTTAACACTGAGAAATGCAGAAGGTCAGTTGCTGGCTTGCTAAACCCAGATTTCAAGAAGTTTGGAACCATAGGCTTTCAAATTAGAGGTTTCTAGCTCAGGTAGGAAATTATGGGATGGCAGTAAAATCGAAATTCATTCCTTCTGCATTCCTTTCTCAGCTGAACAAGTACCAGGAAAAAGAAGAGGTTTCAGAAAGTGATCTCTTTCTCATGTTGTGTATACTGGCTTTCCCTGTTGGCTAGGACAGAAATAATCAGGGTGACAGTGGTGCCTCCACCATACATAATATACCAACTGTGGTAAAGGCTGTTGGGAAATGTGAGAGATAATAGTAGATTTCTCAAGCACACAATTAGCAATGCAGAACCTGAACAGTAACAAATTCTGTGCCCATCTCCCACAGGGCCTAGTGGAGAAATGGAATAAGCTTCAATCATCTTTATAAATCATATAAAAATAGCTTTAGCTACAATACTTGTCTGTCATAAAAACATGTTTTAATAGAAGACTGAGAGAGAGAAGAGAGAAATGGTTGCAGGTCAGAGGGTATAGGAAGAGAGTGGGTATGGTATAATTCAAAACCATAATTCAGTCTAGCAGTTAGTGAATATAGAAATGCAAAGACTGCTAACTTAAGCAGTTTCACTCATCACCTACTAGATGAAGCAGTGGTATCTGGTTGATGGAGGAACAAAACAGCTACAACTGGAAAAGAGGAGGAAACTGTTTTCTCATTCTGAAAAAGCAAGATAAAGGCCAGTTCTGTTCAGATTGGAAACTACAGGTGAGGAAGGCTTAGTTATCTCAAATATTAACGCAGCTTCCTTTGTGATGCATGCTACTGTAGCTTGCCACTTGCCAATCTCTTTGTATTACATTCATATTCTAACTTCCTTCAAAGGAGTATGAGGTGGTGTACAAGGTCCTCCCTCCATGTTATGCTCACAACAACTTTGTGATATTTTGTCCTCACAAAGTTATCCTCACAACAACAGAGAGATTTTGACTTGCCCAAGGTCATTCAGTGACTGTCAGGACAGAAGGTGGATTTGAGACTGGGTTTTTCCTAGAAGTAAATCAAATTTTCTCAGCACACATTTTTTTACCCATGAAAATTTCTGGGCTGTCCCCCTTCCCTCTAAAAAAGAAACTCACTTTTGTAGGTTTTCACCAAATGTTTGTCATTATTTTCCTTCCATAGTACCCAGAATGTTGACCCTGTAAAAGATTTGTGCTTATGACTAAAGAAAGGAAAGTGGTGCTACTGCAATTGAAAAAAGAGATCTGGCAAAATAGTTCCCCTCAGTTCCTTTGCCCACAAATAGAGAATTTCAAGAAGGCATTTCTGCACACCTTTCTCAGTGCTGGTCTGGCACTGAAACCTTTAACATTCACTGATTTGTTCATGAAATAAGTTTCAGAATCCTACATGCAGTTGAAAAATGTGAGTGGTTGCTGATGGGTTGAATATTCTTGGTGTTTTTTTTTTTTAAAAAAAACTGTACCATCAAAGTATGGAAAACTAGGCAAATCCCCATTGAGCTGATCATGTTTTTCACAGCAGTGAAATGAAAACAAGCTTTACGTTCTGGTGACCTTTGTTCAGATATTACCTTACAAGTAATAAAAGGATGTCTTCCCTTTCATGAGTTTTTGTCTGGAAAAAACAGTACAAGCTGCAAAGACATCATGCTGTGACTGTGATGATATAGAACAGTTTTGGTCAATTTTGAGAGGTATGGGCACAATAAAAGAGCCCCGGTGGCACAATGGTTAAATGCCTGTACTGCAGCCACTCACTGAAAACCACAAGGTTGTGAGTTCAATACCAGCGAAAGGGTTCAAGCTCGACTCAGGCTCACATCCTTCCTAGGTCGCTAAAATGAGTACCCAGATTGTTTGGGGCAATTAGCTTACACCTTGTAAACCGCTTAGGGAGTGCTTAAGTGCACTGATAAGCAGTATAGAAATGTACCTGCTATTGCTATTGCTAATATGCTTTAGCCCTTTCTGTTGGAACTTAATATTATTTAAGAATTCCATTTTCTCCTCACTAGTAGGAATGCAGATTGTTATTTTACATGAAAAACCTGCATGGGGAGAATTAGAGAGTTTGGGACACAAAACGATAGCTTTGCACACAAATTAGTATACAGTACTTTGTACAAAATGTTGGCTGTTGCATAAACCCCAACATTTCTGTACAAGAACATTTTTCACCAAAGTGGTACAATTTAAAGATATAGCTGTGTTAGTCTGTAGAATTAGTATTTAGAGAGATCTTGTAGCATCGTTAAGGCTGACTAAAATAAAGAAGTTGGCAGCATGAGCTTTTGTAGACTTCAGTCTGCTTCCTATATATGCATCTGAGGAAGCAGACTGAAATCTATGAAAGCTTATGTTGCCAACTTCTTTATTTTAGTCTCAAAGGTGCTACAAGATCACTCTACATTTTTCACCAAAGAAGTTGGAAAATGTTAAAAATATTGAACAGTAGTGGCAACCATCTGATTTTCCAGTGGATTAAGGATTCCTCTTTTCCATGTGCCTATCTGTTCCTCTTCATTATTCTGCACTTATCTCAAAGCTTAATTAAGCTCCTAAAATAAGTATGTTTTAATTGTACCTTTTCATTAATTTTCATTTCAAATTCTTATATATTATAGATTCCTGTGTATTTTGAATTCCTAGACTGTCCTATTTTATAATGAAAGCTGGTGCAGGAATGTTGGATCAAGGATTGTAGGTTATTTAATTTAGCATTTGCAATAATTAGAAAAAGGTCTTAGGCTGGTTGAATGAATAATTTTTAATAAAGCCATAATCTTAATTTTTAATGTAGACAGCATGCACACCTTCAAAAATAGCATTTGCAGTTTCCAACATTGTATCTGAGACTTCTATTTCATATAGTTCAAACAGGTAACATTTATAGGGTTATGTCGACTTTTTATTAGCATAATTGCACAATTAAACTACTGACAACATTTCTGGCAGTGTCTTTCTATCTTTGATGAATGTA
The DNA here is from genome assembly GCF_019175285.1 of Sceloporus undulatus. Classification (NCBI taxonomy): domain Eukaryota; kingdom Metazoa; phylum Chordata; class Lepidosauria; order Squamata; family Phrynosomatidae; genus Sceloporus; species Sceloporus undulatus. The sequence continues at coordinate 225,073,304 of NC_056525.1, forward strand.
ACAAGTGAAACACTATCCAGAGTCAGGATGCTTTAATCCCATTGGGAGGGATTTTAATAACTTGACAGTGTGAAGAACTGCAGCCAATCTCATTAGTGTAACTCCTTTCCCCTAAAAATAAAACCACCTCTTCAGTGCATGCAGAGAACAAAACAAGGAAAGGAAGGTGAGTTTTCAGGGGATATCAGTAGCTTTAATGATCAGCCACTAGGTGTAGAAGTTGTACTTTTATAGTGCATGCATGTCTGTATGTCTCTTTTAAAAAGAATATAGATTTACATTCTTACAAGGCTTCTATTATTTCCATGGCACACATGAATACATTAACTCAATAATAGATACTCTAGCAAACACAGCATCTTCTGCATGCTTTAAGAAAATCTTTTTTTAATCTGGTGACCATTCCTCCCACTCTCTCTCTCTCTCTCTCTCTCTCTCTCTCTATATATATATATATATATATATAGGCTACTTGGGATGGTTCCATATTTTATTTATATAGTAAATTTCAAAAGGCTCATAAATACTTCCAATCTCAGCTGTACTTCAGGGCTTCTGTGTAAACTGAATTTCAAGGTTGAAGAATGGTTATATCTGGCTTTTCTTGCTCTGTGTATGGACTGACTGTGTATTCATCTGGTACAATCATGTCTGCTCTTACTGTCAGCATCTCTTTATGGTCTCAGACGAGTTTTTGCTCATCTGCTATCTGGGCCCTTTTATTGGAGTTACCAAGCATTGAAAATGGGTTACTATCTATTAGTCTTGACTATGTTGCATTTTGTCTGAATCTTACCCATGTTCCTTTCCTACTATTGTTCACATCAGGTTGTGAGACTTTGATTTTTCTTCTTGCATGGCAATTTCTGCAGATTTTCTCTGTGCACTTTCCGTAATGTACACATTTATTTAAACATGTTCCCTTGTGCATGGAGATTTTGTTCACACTGAATTTGCAAAGTGTCTGTGCATGTTTTGTATGCATTGTTAGCCATTTTCATTTAAAAATACATTATTTTTGTTTGCATTATGTATGCCATAAATCTCTTCCAGATGTGGGAATTTTTAAAGCCAGTTATGATTCAACTCCCACTGAGTCTCAGGAGATGCAAAATATGTAATTTTATGACAATCTTGAAACTACCAAAATTGTCTCTATCTGACTGTATCTAAGCCAAGTTGTGCTCCATTATGTTGCAGACCTTAGAAATGTGAAGCAGTACTTTCCATACAGAAATAAAAATCCAGAGATCTTTTTTCCTCTTCCCTAGCCTACCACTAATCAATGCTCCCTCCTCATATAACATAACAAAGGAACATGCTAGGCACACCTCATATGACGCAGAGTTGCATTTGATCTGAGCAGAATGTAGGAAACTGAAGCTGCCATATGTCATCACACTGAGTCTGCAGGCATAATGATGGTGATTTCTCTAATTGCATGTGTGAGCTACAATTGGGTGTATGTTTTAAGCTATGGTTTTCAGATGATTTGGATTTCTGGTCCACAAAGTAATGCCTGCAAGCATTACATGACAAACTTGTCTTTTAACTGAATGCTGCTCTGATCTTATGCTTATGGTTTGCTCACTAGTAATAGGAAGGGTACTGTATGAGCTGATAAGTGATCCTGATCTTATTGTTTTTATAGGAAACATTCCAGAAGCCTCCCAAGTAAATGAATGGGAAGTCTTTGCATAAGACAACCAGTGGGCATCCTTTAATGATATAGAACAAAGTAGCTGGGTAAAAGAATTCATTTTGTGAAATGTGAAAGGGGAGATGGTCTTGCATTGGGAGTAGCAGAGGAAAAATAAGTATTTACTCTTTTGTCTAAAAATGTGAAAATTTTGTCGATAGTGCTGTTTCTCCTCACTGTTAATAAATTGTAGTTAGTGAAAACTGCTCATCCATTATTCTTTAATATGTAGCACAGAGTGGAATAACAGCTCATTTGCTATAACAAAAAACAAAAACAAAAAATAGAAGTTTATTTTGCAATGTGACTATTAGCTATATAAGGTAAGTGGCTCCAGAGTAATTTAATAAATCAGAACAGATTGTATGGTTGAAACTGGTTTGGAACATGTGGATTTGATGGTGCTTGTCTCAAACTTCGACTATGAAATGTTTAAATATATTAATAGAAAGGTATCATCCCAATTTATTTCTATAAAGAGTTATTGTTTCCTCATCTGACATATTCCTATGAAAGCTATAGTAGAGGGAATAAAGTACAGCCTGCATGGACCCCTGGACTCTACTATTGTAGACATAAAACTTCTTGTCAGTCCTCCAAAACCCCTTAACAGATCCCAAAGATTTTTTTTAAAATAGTATGATTTTGAAGCAAATATTTTCCTAACCTGACCCCCATCCCAGACACATGAAAAAAATATAAAATTCTACCCCCAGCAATTATCTTTTTATTCTTTTGAAAATGGTGACTGGAAGTGACATTATATTTGGTCACCATTTTGTCTGGGCTGCATAGGAAAAAGAAAGCAACTGCATGTAGTCTTGGGCAGGAGCGGCCTATAAATGGTAGGACTGGCCCCCAGACACCACCTTTCTTTTAAAAAATGAAATAATGGAGCTTATTTTATTTTATTTTATTTTATTATTTTATTTTAATTAATTCATTCAATTTATTGCCAGCCCTTCATATTACAGATTCTGTACCCATGGATTCAACCATCCATGGCTTGAAAATATTCCAAAAATATATAAATTCCAAAAAGCAAACCTTGATTTGCCATTTTATATATGTTGTTCCATACTACTATGCTGTTGTATTTAATGGAACTTCAGCATCCACAGGCTTTGGTATCCACAGAGGGTCCTGGAATCAAATCTCAGCAGATACCAAGGGCCTAGGGATGCCATAACCCGGCTGCACCCGTGCTTGTAACGGTTTTGGGGGTACTGGCATGGTCACGGTCCGGTTCACTCTAAATCTCGGGTTTGGGCCTGGCTGGCAGCCATCGCACCTAAAGGTAACACTCATCCCCTTGAGGCTGGCTGGCCAATGGCAGAGCAGCTGGAGCGGAGTTGTTTCCAGCCCCACTCTGCCATTGGCCAGCCTCAAGGAGGAGGTGGAGTGAGACTCTGGGCCAGCCAGGGGGAGGGAAAAGCACCCTTTCTTAGTGCATGGCGAAGAGGAGGAGGAGGAAGAAGAGGAAGAGGAAGAGGAGGTGGGTGCCCATTTTCAAAGGTCCCCCCCCAGTGCACTTTCTGTGTACAGTAGAGTCTCGGTAAAGAAGCATGGGACTTCGGATTGGGGACAAAAGTCCCTCGCCTTGCCTCCTCCCTCCCTCCCTCCCTCCCTAGTTCCCTACTTACCTTCCCTGCTTGGGTCAGGCTCCTCCCTTTGACCCGAGGAAAATGAAGCCTCCGAGGAGAGGCCTGGGGCTGTCCTCAAAAAGAGCTCCCAAAAGTTTTGGGAAGAGCAGGACTGGGCTAGTGCCCAGGTCTCTCCTCTCCTTTCCTGCCTCCCTTCCTTTCAAAGAGCTCCAAAGAGCCCTTTGAAGGAAAGGGGAGGTCTGAGAAGAGGAGAGTGGCCTCGGAGGACAGGCCTGGGCCAAGCACACAAGCCCCTCTGAGGAGCCTGCGTCCTCGGTCTAGGCTTGTCCCCTGTGGCCTTGAAGGACAGTCCTGGGCTGAGCACACAAGTCCCTCAGGAGCCTGCGTCCTTGGCTTGTCCTCCGCTGCCCAGGCTTCTCCTTTCTGGGGATTTCCTCTCCCCCGAAGAGGTTGGGGGGAGGGAAAGTGAAGCTGGGAGGGAGAGGCTTGGATCTGCTAAAAAAATACAACAACACGTGTCCTACATTTGAAAATGTTGTCCTACATTTTCCCCGGTTTGGAGGTCCTCACTTATGGAAACCCTACAAGGGCCTACTCAGCTTTCCTCCCAGGATTGGACCCAAGGCAACATACTTATCCAAGACCTAATTCCTTCATTCCATTAGTGTGGATGCTGCTTAAGTATGTTGACTTTCCATGTCGCTTGGTTCTGATGGGCAAGTGATATTCACAGAGAAGGACCCAGACATCCCACTCTGCTCATGTGGTTTTTTTGTATTACATAATTTGTGGGTGGAATGGGTAACTATGGATGGCGGAAAATGTGCAGCACTGTTTTTGGTTTTGTAAATAAATAAAATGGGCCCTTGGTATTCACTAAGGTTTGGTTCCAGGACCCTCTGTGGATAACAAAATCAATGGATGCTCAAGTCCCGTTAAATACAATGGTGCACTTTATATAAAATGGCAAAATCAAAGGCTGCTTTTTGAAATTTATATATTTTAGGAATATTTGCAATCCATGGATGGTTGAATCCACAGCTAAAGAATCTGTGGATATGGAGAGCTGACTGTAAAATAAAACAGTGGTGGAACTTCAGAGACCTTGAGCATAACATTTCCAATACTGAACTGGAAATGTAGGAAGTAGTCTTATCTGTGGACAGAAGAAGACAGAAAATTGTCTTCCTTGCTGAGACCATAGCTCTTTTGCAAATTCTAGAGTTGTATTAGGAACATATGAAGCCTTTTCCATAGTTTTTGCCCATTTAACCCAGTAGATAGACTGGCAGCAGCCAACTTATTGCTATCTTTTTGTTGGCAGTTAAAAAAACTTTCATTCTGATAGGCTTTTAGAACTTAAGGTTTTTGAAGAAAGGCTTCAGAAGGTGCTATGTTGTTTTTATTGAACTGTTTTTAATTGCTTTTTCTCTTTTTCCACTATAGATTTTAAATCATTTAAATACTGTAGTTATTTTAATGTTAGCTATTTTATGTCATTAGCTATATTGTTTTAAACTTGAAGTGGTTCTGAGTCCCAAGGGAAAAGGAATAATATAAGTAAGACGAAGAGGATCAAATAGCTGTAGTAGTTCTCACACAAATGTCTTTGTCCACTGTCTGTCCCGTGAACCTTAAACAAACCCCAACAACCTGGAAATACTTGACCAAATAAAGTATGTGGTCTGCCCCTGACTTTCCCACAGACAGCAAGTTGGTACATGGCTCATGGTCTGTATCTTGTGCATGTGATGTTCCACTGTCTGATTTCTATGGTACACTGAAAATTTAAGGATTTAAAATCTTCTGCAAGCCAAACCAGCCCCTATGTTTCTCCCAGAAAGATAGAGCTGAGTTATCTTGTTTTAACTGGGCTTTAATTTTAATAAGACATATCGCATAAAACACCTTTTGTCAGTGTGGGTGGAATAGCTACAAACAGCTTCAGCAGTCTTGTTTCCTTTGTTTGAAAGAACGTGTAGTGTAACGAATGTCAGCAGCATGAGCCTATTAGCAAGCTTCAGTGTCAAAAGCTTCAGTGGCAAAGATAATGAGTAGAGTTCATTCACTCTATGTGCAATTTTGCATCTATTCATAACCTCTTCATTGGAGGTAAAAAAGTGCTTCCATTCATTATAGCTTACAGTTTTCAAACGTAATTTCATTGATAAGGTCTGTGTTTCCGTCATGGAGCGCCTACATATATGTGAGTCATCCATCTCTTTTATTATTCTCTTTTTCTTTTTTCTTTCTTTCTTTTTTTAAAGATATGTTAAAGAATGTTTTCCCTTCTCATTAGTTTTGCCTTTCCAACATCAGGCTAAACTATCTCAACTTTTGTTAAAGTCTAGTATGGTTTTCAGACCCATTTTATCTTTGTACAGAAGTAAACTGAATTTAAATTGGATCTGTGTGTGCCTCAGTTCTAAACAGCTAGATGAAACCACACTATTCGCCTTGTGCATCCTACTCTTTTTTCTTCAGTCTGCCTTTATAATGGAGATAGCATTTGCTCCAAAGAATGTAAATGCTCACATTAGCAGCTGAGTGTCAAATGTACAGTTGTCCTCCGTTTTCGCAGACTTGAAGTCCTTGTCTCTTGCCCATTCTCAGGTAGCAAGTGGAGGGGGACAAAATGAGGTGTGCACCTCCATGCAGGCAATGGAGCTTGAATATAGGCGAATTTCCATTTTTGCGGGGGCATATAGAATGGATCCCCCACGAAAACGGAGGGGTGATTGTATATATGTAAAAACAGTTTTTACATTGATAGTAGAATGAGGAAATCAGATAAATTCTATTTTGCATTTGCCAAATCTAGCAGAAATCTGAATATCTACAGACTGGGAAGGTAGGTTTTGTGAAACCAGTAGCATCTGTGTATTCTCTGTAGGAGCATTTTGAATCAAAAAGCAAGCCAGGAATTGAACAAAGGCCAGGAATAGCCCAGTTTTGACTGTGATTCTACAAAACTGACTTGCTTGGTTTTTTAAAAGCCATTTGTTCATGTGATTCTAGGCTGCATCAATAGAAATATAGTGTCTATATAAAGGGAAGTAATAGTGCCACTCTGTTCTGCTTTGGTCAGGCCTCACCTGGAATATTGTGTCACATTCTGGGCACCAAATTTAAAAAGGACGTTGACAAGCTGGAAGAACTGGAAATGATGCTCTATGAGCAGCCACTTAGGGAGCTGGATATGTTTAGCCTGGAGAGGAAATGATTAAGGGGTGATAGGATGGCCCTATTTAAATATATGAAGGGGTTTCATATTGAGGCTGGAGCAAGTTCTAGAGAATTGGTCATGGAACAGTGGATTCAAACTACAGGAAAACAGATTCCACCTCAACCTTAGGAGCAATGTCCTGACAGTAAGAGCTGTTCAACAGTGGAACATGCTCCCTTGGAGTGTGGTCGAGTCTCCTTCTTTGAGGTTTTTAAATGGAGGCTGGATGGCCATCTGTCGGGGTGCTTTGACTGTGAGTTCCTGCATGGCAGAAGGTCGGACTGGATGGCCCTTGAGATCTCTTCTGGCTCTGATTCTGTGATTCTAATGTAGTTTATATAAAGGTGAAATTGTTTATAGTTGCATTATCATGCTCTTAAACACATATTTAACACACTATTGCTAATTGACTTTTAAAAGCCTGGCAATACTAAACTAATCTGATTAGATAGAATGCGATCAAATTACCTCTTCTTCATGGGAAAAATTCCAACTTTTGTGAGAAATGCAGTATTTGAACTTGGACCTTTTGGCTCTTGGTCTTTTGTCTAATTCAAGAACATCAGTGACAAAAAGGGTGTACAGATGTCATCAGCATGCTTCCTGAGTACACACACAATACAGTCATAGATAAAAAAAAGCCTTAAAGAATCAAAGAACCAAGATAGTTCATATGTTTGGCCATTTGGACATGGCTCTTGCTCCAAAGACAATCAGGACTGGTTACTTATGTAGACTGGAAGATAATATGCAGAAAGTACAAGAAGGCTCTAGAAAAAAAGAACTTTGAAATCTGGTCTTTGGGCAAGACAGGTATATGTTGCATGTTGAACTCTGATTACTTTTCAGGCTCCACAAAAATGCTATGGGTGAGAAAGGTTTAATGAGCAGCTTTACTATACAACATTTCTTCAGGCATCTAAATACAGACCTGCAGTGGGATTTCTCCAAATTCAAAGTAAGAGAATGAAGGATATAGGGCAGGCAGACAATACTTAAGCAGACAGGGCAAAACTAGCTCACTATAACAATAGAAAAGTTTACACCAGTTTACAGACATTTACATCAAAGAGAGAAGGCAGTTCAGCAACAGAAAGGGCCTCCGACGGTACAGGAGATGCTTCATATTCAACAAACAATATCATTCCATTCTGAATAGATCTCATAGACATTCTGGACAGTCAGCCCTAGCTCTACTGCCAAATGTTACAATGTTCTTCCTGAGAAAGACCTTTTATTTTTCTAATTTTAGTATCTGAATTTCTTGGTGAATTAAAGATGTGCCTTCAAATAGCAAATGATCTAGGTTTAAGAACTGTGTCTCTTGTTGGTATTGGTACTTGGCTTTATGACAAAGCAGTCATGTAATGACATCTCTTTGCACCCAGATTATTTCTCACTCATTGCAGTGCTGTAAAGCTTTCAAAAGCAGATTAGCAAACGTGTGGCTAGCAGCATGCTGACCATGCTGTTGATACAATCATGCAATTATTTTCTACAAGATGGACTGCAGCACATCACACCGAAAGAGTACCAAAAGTAGTATTTTTTTCATACTACCAGTTGCAAGGGAAGGGAATGTAGGGAGGTGATGTATGTAGGTCCTGCTTGTGGCCTTCCCCACCGCATCTAGTTGGCCATTAATGGAATCTTGGGCTAAGTAGAGTTTTCATTAGCTTCAGTGCAGCTCTTCTCATGTCTTTAAATTTGAAAGACTCTGCTGAGATAGTAAGTTAATTTTCTAGTAATTTTCTAGTATGTTTACCTTTACATATAGCCAGAAAATTGGCATTCTAGTGAGCATTAAATGTAATCTAGTTGCTTTTTGGGGGGAAATGTTGACTACAATATATTGTGTCAGGTCATAATTAACATTCCAGATGAACATAGGAAACTGCCTTATGCTGTTCTTTGAGTTTAGCACTGACAGCATTTCTTTAGGATTACAAAAAGGAATCATTCCCATCTAGACATTATGTATTGCCATATCTATGTATTCTGTTAATATTAAAATGTAAAGTGATGAAACATGAGAATGTAGGTTCAGGATGAGTCCAGGAGTAAACCCACACTGTGAACCTGAGATTTCAGGAGAACGTAATGCTGTCTAGGACAAGCTAAACCCCAGTTTCTTCATCTGCCTTTTGGTTGTCCAGGCACACCTCTGTCTTGTCTGGATTGATCTTAAATTTGCTTCTCCTCCATTCCATTATTGATGCCAGATGCTATGCCAGTACAAAAACAGCTTCTTTATAACTGGATTGAAAGGTAAGATAGATCTGAGTGTCATCAGTATGCTCAGGATAACAAATTCTCAAATTCCAGGTAACTGCTTCAAGCAGTTACATGTCTAAGTACAAAGAATAAAGCTGATCCCTGGGGGACTCAGTGGTCAGGATAAGGGATAGATATTTTCTGTTCTGAGCTCATTCCTTCAAGAAGGAACAGTGCTACTATGGAATGGTAAAATCCCATTCTAGAAGGAGCCCATGCATCAATGATTCTCAAACTTTGGTCCTTCATGATTTCAGCTCCTAGAAGCCCTAGCCAACTTGGCCAACTGTGGAACTGAAGTCCAAAAGATCTAGAGGATCAAAGTTTGGGAATCACTGCATGGATGATGGTAGTGAATGCTGCTGAACCAGCAGGAACCATATCTCCCTGTCTTGCTCCTACCATACATCATCCACCAAGGCAATCAGACCTCTGTCTCATAATGCCTTAAATCTGAAATGTATTGCTTCTGCAAAATGTAATCTATTTTATCCATTAATCCGTATTATCTATTGTTTCTCTGAAATAGGCTGCAAATGGTCATCTAGGTTACAACTAGTAGAATAAAACTATTAGATTGTGTGTGGCCCATGAATTATAGAAAAGTACAATAACTAGACAATTTACTTTTTAATGAAGTCTGCTTTAGCAATAAAGTTCTTGGAGATGAGCATTTTGTAATATAGACAGACAATTTGTGTTGTAGTTTATTAAAGAAGATTCTTCTGCAGGCTAGGGACATGTTCAACACATTGATATTCCTCACATTTTAATTAATAAATCATGCTTGCATTTATAATTTAACTGCCTTTGGATATTGCAAAATAGGCCGTGTGGAACCAATAATGTTTCTCTGTAAATAAGAAATTTATAAATTGTGTGTGATAATTATAGACTTATGGCTGAGCATATAGGGTGTGACACATTTCTGTAATTATGGATATGGGATAATTATCAATAGACTTGCTTAATTAAATGCTCCTTTTGCTGCATTATAACTGGAGAATATAAAAAATGGCAATATGGTCTCGCTATAAAATCTGGTAAAGGAGAGATGCTTTGTGGCTCAGATATGAGCATTTCATGATACTTTCATGCTGCATGTGTTCATTAATTATAGAAAGAGAGGAGGGGGAGACAGAAGTCATATGTAGTGGTTGGCTAAATTTTGGAGAAATTTATATTTTGTAAATACTCGTTCTATGGTTGAAATTATAACATGCCATAAAAACGGTAAGATAGTTGCACTGTATCTTGAAAAGAGTGAGGCTGGGAGAAACTCATCCTATATGCAGATCAGTAATGTACCTTTGCTAGGATTAATCCAATCTTGGAAATGTTACTTTTGAGATCAGAACTCCCAGAATCCCACAGACAGCACAGACACTGGTATGCTGTCTGGGGGATTATTGGAGCCATGATCCAAAACATAGCATTTTGAAGATCTGTAATTAACCAAAATGTCATAGGTGTGTGCAGGCATTTGAGTTCTAGAACATCCAAAAGTTCAGATGATGTAGTTACAACCTGTGCATTTGAACTTTACCTCAGGATGAAAATGGTACACTGAATGAATTGCTCACTGTTATATGCATGTGACATAATATTGGGGTGTCACTTTGGCTGTGTAAATATATAGAAAGGCAGTTCTGGTTTCCTAGAAATATTTCATTATATATTTCAAAACGGATCATCATAAATTTTGCGAAATGATGAAATCAAGGATTGAAACACGCATACCCACACACAGGGCCTAAGATTATCTACAAGTCATGTTCAGTGCCATTGTCTTTACAACTGCGCTCTGAATATGTAAAGAAGATGGGTATTCAAGAGTATTTTATTTCTTAGACCATTCATTCTCTGCTTCAAAGATTATTAAATGATATTTTATGTCTTTGTGAAGAATCTAAAAAGAAATGCCTTGAACTGACTCAGCTGATTTTTAAAGCAGCCATTGTACTGTCTGTGAGCTGCTTTTTGCACTAAACTGTTCCGAAATTATTTGAAAGAAACCCACGGTAGTTTATTCTTAAGCAGGAGCCAGACTTTATAATATGTTTTAAAGAAGTAAAAACAAAGCAAAATATACAATCTGAAATGTACCAGTAGACCTTGTCTCTGAATATTGATGTAATTCTTGACTATGAACTTTATCATTAGAATCATTAGAATGACAGAGTTGGAAAAAACGACAAGGGCCATCCAGTCCAACCAACCAGCCATGCAGGAACTCACCATCAAATCACCCCCCCCAACAGATGGCTATCCAGCCTCTGATTAAAAACCTCAAAAGAAGGACATGCCACCACTCTTCAAGGTTTGTATTCCATCCACTGTCCAGCAGCTCTTACTGTCAGGAAGGTTTTCCTAATGTTGAGCTGGAATCACATTTCTTGTAGCATGCATCCATTGTTCCAGGTCCTGTTCCCTGGAGCAGCAGAAAACAAGTTTTACACAATAACAATTACTTTGTTATTTGTCAGCATTCTCTGAAGATGACAGCCACAGATGCTGGCGAAATGTCAGGAATAAACTCTTCTAGAACATGGCCACATAGCCCAAAAAACCCACAAAAAACTATGGATGCCGGCCATGAAAAGCCTTCGACTTCACAATTACTTTGTTATTTTTAAAAGATAATATAAACTCATCTTGGGCAGTACATATATTGGGTTAGATATACAGAAGATCCCACACTCAGTCCCTGGCATACCCAATTAAAAGAAATAAGTACTACCAAAAGTGGAAGACCTCTGCCTGAATCACTGCTACCATTCCGTAGACTACTGCTGCCAGTGAGTGTAAACTGTACTAGACTAGATGTACAGAAAGAACCTGACCTGGTAGAAAGTAGCATCCTATGTTCTTGCTGTATACAGTCGGCCCTCCATATTGCCAGGCTAGCCATCTGCAGATTGGAGCATCCACAGATGGCCTCGCCCCGTGATTGTCAGTAGTGCCACATAGAAGCAACCATGCCGATATGGCCACACACACGTCAGCATTCATTGACATTAATGGGACTTGCGGTCCACATTTTTTGGTATCCATGTGGGAGTCCAGAACCAAACCTGTGCCGATAAAGAGGGCCAACTGTATGAAGGTCAAGCAAGAAATGGTTGGCTATGTCTTTGACTGCCCAGATCACCAATCTGGTTGCTGTTGAAAATGGAATGCTAGATAAATGGGTCACTTTGTGTCATCCAACAAGATATTTTTACACTGCTGTCTAAGATCTATTTGAATGGAATCCCAGCCTCTTACCTAGCAGAGTATTACTGTTTGTAGTTTGAATAGGAGAATGTTGATATCATGACTGGCTTTTCCACAGTAACCAACAGAGTCTTCCCTCATTCTAGTAAAGTATTCTAGTAAAATAAAGCAAATGTGGCAATGCTATGCCTGCCTTCTTTTTGTAATCACTGAAGTGGTGGGGTCTGGACTAACCAACAAACAGCAGGGGTGAGAGGAGAAAGGCATACCTGCAGGACAGCAAATACCATGTGTCAAAGTATTTATGCTGCAGAAGATCATGTGTACGGGCTTTTCTCAATGAGAACCTGTTTATGTAACTCACTTCTTTCAGTGATCTAATGGTTCTCCGCTCATCTGCATTTCAGACAGTAGGTTTTTGGTGTTGTTGTTTTTTAAATCTTTATACAAGGTTTCACAGAAATAGGTCAGTGTTGGATTTGCTGTAAGATGTTTTTATTGTATTCTGGCTGATATTTGTAATTCATTATTTTAGATATTTGTAATTTGTGATTTAACTGTGTGTTTCTCTGTAGATTGTTAGCCAGACTGAGCAATTATGAAGAAGAAGGTGACATAATCATTAGCAGCATGCATGGGGGCAAAGAACTGGGGCAAGCCGATCTTCAAAGTATTCCAGTGCTGTGGACAGAGTTACTTGACACGGCCTTAGTGACACATTGATTTGATGTGCGTGTGATTATTGTAAAGGCTACAATGATACAAAGGAGATTGGTAACTGCAATTGGCTAAGTATCCTGTCATATTTCCAATGCAAGAGAGGAAAGACATGTGCGTAAAAGAAGAACTAGAGGGAATGGACATCAGATTAATCTAGAAAGAGGGATGCTAATAGGACAGAAAAACCCTGCAGTGTTCAGAGTAAGAATGTAATTGTTAAAGCTTTGCCTGGCAAGAGGAAGAATACTTGATTAAACTGAACATGCTACAGGCACAAAATAATTAATTCATAAAAGGGAGCCACTGTGTAAGACGATTATATTAACAAGCTTAGAGACGCAATCCCAATAAACAATGTTATTAAATCCTGGACAACTGTTAGAAGTTTTTGCAACAAAATATTGACAAATTTCAGCTGTATAAGATTTTAGAAAAGAAAATTGTAGTTCTCCAGTTGTCTGGATCACTCTCTCTTCTTTCTTGGTGAATCTATCTTTATTTCTGGAAGAAAGCCTTTAGGTGGGGTTTGAAAATTTATTTTTCTTCCGGCTCATGCATGGTCCTCCAGGGAACTACAACAAACAACACATTGTATCTATATACAGCCAGCCTTTACCTATAATTTTCAAAACATTTTAGACTGTTTTAACTTTTCAAATTATTTAGTGTTAATTGGTTTGATTGTTTAATACATTTCTAGAATGTTTAAATTATTTTTATTGTTTCAAATTGCTTATTCAGTTTTTATTTTAAGCTGCTCAAAGATCTTATGATATAGGACTGGATATACATATTTTAATAAGTAAATAAAATAAAAAATGTATAAAGATGTAACATGGTTAAGATGGCTAGAATCATGGTTATTCATACTTGTAAAACGTTAATTAATTTAATTTTTATCTCACTTTTCAGCCCAGGAGGTCAGACCTTTCATAAGAACCCTGAAAGATAACTTGGAATGAAAAGGTAGTGATTCACACATTCATAATCAAAGAATGAGCTTCACAGCTGAATTGAGGCTTGAATCTGGGTCTCTTTCACTTTAGATTAGCACTCTTGAGAAAGTACCAACTCTAGCTTCATAATAAAAACCTGTAATAGTAAATGCCTGGTCCCAGCTTTTGTCAACCTAGCCATTTGAAAGCATGTAAAAGTGTAAGGAGATAAATAGGTACCACTTTGGTGGGAAGGTAACAGTGTTCTGTGCTGTCATGCTGATCACATCATCACAGAGTTGTCTTTGACAATGTTGGCTCTTCAACTTAGTAATGGAGATGAGCACCGCCTCCTGCAGTCGGACATGACTTGACAATCTTGTCAAAGGAAAACTTTTAGCATTACCTTTAGTTTGCTGCATATTTACTTTCATAGGGATTTAGGAAAGTTTTCTTGTTCAGAAATTTTATTCATATAAATATATTTTGTGTTCTGGCAATCTTAAGTAGCCTGATGATTCACACAGTTTTGATGAAATGCCTTGGTTGCCATTTTACTACACTGGACCCTTGTTATCTGCTGGGGTTTGGTTCCAAGAATCCCTGTGAATAACAAAATCCTTGTATGCTCAAGTCCCATTAAATATAGTGACATAGCAAAATGGTGTCCCTTATAAAAAATGGAAAATCAAGGTTTGAGATTTGAAATTTATACTTTTTTTCAACATTTTCAAACCATGTATGCTTGAATCCATATATAAAACATCCATGTATAAGAAGGGCCGACTGTACAGTACTTTTATTACTAATTAATATTAGTTGTTGTTGTTAACTGCCCTCAAGGGTACAAGGAAAAGAGATTCCACTTCAACAGTAGGAGGAACTTCCTGACAGTAAGAGCTGTTTCAACAGTGGAATACACTCCCTCAGAGAGTGGTGGAGTCTCCTTCTTTGTAGGCCTTTAAACAGAGGCTGGATGGCCATCTGTCAAGGATGCTTTGATTGTGAGTTTCTGCATGGCAGGGGCTTGGACTGGATGGTTTCAAGTGTATGATTCTGTGATTGTGACTTCAAGCTCTGGCGACCCTGTGAATGAGGCATCTCTAAGACACCCTAGCCTCAATGGCCCCGCTCAGTCCCTGCAGACTTAAGGCCATGTTCTCTTTGACTGAGTTTATCCATCTGGTGTATGATCTTCCTCTCATTCTGCTGCCTTCTATGTTTCAGACCATTGTAATTTTTTCGAATGAGTCATGCCTTCCCATGATTTGCCCAAAATATGACAGCCTCAATTTAGTTATCTTGGCTTCTAGGAAGAATTCAGATCTGATTTGTTCCAGGACCCATTTGCTTACATTTTTAGCCACCCACTGTATCTGCAAAACTCTTCTCCAGGGAGTGGTATAAAAAGGTATGGAAGTTGGTGAATAATGATAAATTGACATGCAGATTGAAAGTAAAAAAAGGTGTTATGGAAAAGAAGTGACTTTGATGAAATTTGGAAATAATTCATTGAGAAAGTATTGAGAAAAGAAGATCGAAGATTACCTCCACGAGAGGAATTGAGATTTTGGATGGAATATAAGGGTGAAAATGGCTCCGGGGAAGGAGAGCACTGAGGTGGGATATAAAAGATATTCAGATAAATTGTAACAGAATGTAGAAAATATATATACGAAATTCATTGTATGAACTTTAGTTTCAATAAAACATTATTATTTTAAAAAAAAGAACTCTTCTCTAGTACCACATCTCAAATTAGTTGATTTTCTTTTTGTCACTTTCTTCACTGTCTTGCTCTCTCAACCATAGATAGTTATGGGAAATAATATGGTATGAACAATCCTCACTTTAGTGTTCAGTTGTATATCTTTGCACTTTAGGCTCTTACCTAGTTCTTTCATAGTTGTCTTTTGCAGACCTAGTCTTCTGATGTCTTGACTGCAATTTCTATTCTGGTCAGTTATTGATTTAAGATATGGGAAATTTGTAACTATTTTAATTTCCCCATCACCTATACTAAATTTATATAGATCCTCCATAGTTATTATTTTAGTTTTCTTAATGTTCAGGATTAAACCTGCCTTTATTCCGGGCGGGCTATGGAGTTGAGACTGCCATGGTCTCCTTAGTTGATGATCTCCGTCTGGGCATGGACAGGGGAAGCGTGTCCCTGTTAGTGCTTTTGGACATCTCAGCAGCTTTCGATACCATCGACCATGGTATCCTTCTGGAACGCCTGGGAGAGTTGGGTATCGGGGGCACTGCTTTGCAGTGGTTCCGTTGCTACCTCTCGGGCAGATTCCAGATGGTGGAGCTGGGGGACTGTTGCTCCGATACGAGGGCCCTCACATCTGGAGTCCCTCAGGGAGCGATTTTGTCCCCTATGCTATTCAGCATTTACATGAAACCGCTGGGAGAGATCATCCGGAGACACAGGGCGCGGTGTTATCAGTACGCTGATGACATCCAGATAGTCTTCTCTGTGTCTCCGACTGATGCAGTAACTAAGGATGGCATCTCTCCTCTAGATGCCTGCTTGGCGTCGGTAATGGGCTGGATGAGGGAGAACAAACTCAGTGTGAATCCAGGGAAAACGGAAGTACTGGTGATAGGTTCCCCGGTTCCAGGTGGTGAGATCTGTCAGCCGGTCCTGAACGGGGTCACGCTCCCCTTGAAGGGCTCGGTGCGCAGCTTGGGAGTGCTCCTTGATTCGTCGCTCCAGCTGACTTCTCAGGTGGATGCGACGGTCAGGAGTGCTTGTTATCAGCTTCGGCTGATACGCCAGCTGCATCCCTACCTGGACCGTAGGGACCTTGAAACTGTTGTACATGCTTTGGTAACCTCTCGATTGGATTTCTGCAATGCGCTCTACATGGGGCAACCCTTGTACCAAACCCGGAAGCTGCAAATGGTACAGAACATGGCAGCTAGATTGGTCGCTGGTACTTCCAGGTCGGACCATATAACACCTATTTTAAAAGACCTACATTGGCTGCCTATTCGCTTCCGAGCTCAATACAAGGTGTTGGTTTTGACCTATAAAGCCCTAAATGGCTTGGGCCCAGGATACTTGGAGGACCGCCTCTCCCCATATAATCTGCCCCACACACTTAGAACATCCGGGACTAACTTGTTGGAGGTTCCTAGATCACATCTTGTGAGGACCTCACAGAGGGCTTTTGCCATCGTTGCCCCATTCTCTTGGAATAAGCTCCCCGTAGAGCTCCGCTCCACCACCTCATTAGATTCTTTTAAAAAGAATTTAAAAACATACTTATTTTGGTTGGCCTTCCCACTTTAGTTAATTGTTTTTCCTCTGCCCCTCGTTTTCCTTCTTCTGACCCCGGACCATTGTGATTTGATTGTTCTTACCCTTGACATGTGTATTTTTCCTGATTCCTGTTCCCATTTTATGTAGTAATGTTTTAACTTTTATATTGTAATTGTTTTATTTCGTATTGTAATTGCTTTTAACCCTTGTAAGCTGCCTTGATCATTTTTTGGAAAGGCGGGGTAAAAATAAAATTTATTATTATTATTATTCTTTCTTTGACTTTCCGTAGTAATTGTTTAAAAAGTCTTTGTTATTTTCTTCTAGTATTATGGTCTCATCTGCATATCTTAGGTTGTTGATGTTCCTCTGATCTTCACTCCTCCTTCTTCCATGTCTAAGCCTGCTTTGTGTATGATACTTTCTACTTATAAGTTGAACAAATAGGGTATAAAATGAATCCCTGTCTGACTTCTTGTTCAATAGAGAACCACTCGGTTTCTCTGTATTTTGTTCTAAATGGTGGCGCAGTGGCGTTCACTGGTGGCGCAGTGGTTAAATGCCTGTACTGCAGCCACTCACTCAAGACCACAAGGTTGCGAGTTCAAGACCAGCAAAAGGGCCCAAGCTCGACTCAGGCTTGCATCCTTCCGAGGTCGCTAAAATGAGTACCCAGACTGTTGGGGGCAAATTAGCTTACTTGCTAATTAGCTTACTTGCTGTTCACCGCTATGATCTTTGGAATAGCGGTATATAAATAAAACAAATTATTATTATTAATTAATGGTAGCCTCTTGTCCTGAGTATAGATTGCAGACCAGAACAATCAAATGTATTGGGACACTCAACTCTCTAAGAGGAGTCCATAGCTTTTTGTGATTATGCAGTCAAAGGCTTTGCTATAGTCTATAAAGCACAAACTGATTTCCTTCTGGAATTCTCTGGTGCACTCCATTATCCATTGTATGTTTGCAATGTGATCTCCAGTGCCTCTTCCCTTCCTGAACCCAGTCTGCACCTCTGCAATTCCTTGCTCCATATATTACAGGAGCGTCTGCTGTAAAATTTTGAGCATGACTTTGCTTGCATGGGAAATCAATGCAGTGGTCCTATAGATTTTATTTAGAACTAAAGTTTTATTTAGATTTTCCTAGATTGTTACTAGATTTTATTTAGAACTGATTCTGTCTCTGTAAACTGCAGTAGGTCTGTTAATCTTGCTGTTAGTTCCTGATGATTTAATCATTTTAATTGCTGTTAGTGCTGCTTTTGCTTTACTTTTCAGAATTTGGGGTTCATAACTGTATGAATTTTCTTCCCATGTATCATACATCTTTTCTTCTCCCTTATATAGTTCTTCTGTCTATTGGTTCCATTGTCTTTTTATTTTCTTGGTTATGTATTATGTTCCTCTGCTAATCATAGAGCATCCCCACTATTGGTTTTAAATTCCTTTTTATTTCACAGATCTCTTGTGGAAGGGGTCTCTTGTTCTTCTTCTTTTTTTGTTGTTGTTCACTTCTACTTCTTTGCAATGATTATTACAGTAGTCCTCTTTGTCTTTACATGCTAATTGTTGGACAGTTGCGTTCATGATGCTGGTTCTATTCCTGGTTCCCTCTAATTTTGATTCTTGTTTGTTTTTTATTGCTTAAAGTATTTTGTCTGTCATCCATTGATTCTTGGTTTTCTTTTTTGGTTATAGATAACATCTTTGTGCATTCCTCTTTCATCTCTCTGCATTGTGCATTCATCTTTCTGCATTCCTCACTGGCTTGTGTCCATAGTTCATGTGGTTCCTGGCCACTTAGAATTAGAGATGAAAATCTAATCTTTAAAGTCTGCTGGGATGTCCTTCAGGTTATTAATTAAATACAAAACATAGTTCAATTGTGTCCATTATATAAAATGGCAAAATCAAAGGTTGTTTTTTTGAAATTTATATATTTTTGAATATTTTCAGTCTGTGGGTGGTTGAATCTGTGGATATAAAATCCATGGATATGGAATGCAGACTGTGAACACTTGCCATTTATTAAGGAATGGTAGCTGGCATCAAAGGCCCTGTCCAGATGGGCCCTTTGCGGCGTGTCCATGACGTGCTAGGGTTGCCTCGGGGCGGTGCATGCACACATACCGCAACCCTTGCACATCATGCATGAACTGCAGTTACGCAGCGCCATAATACACCGTGCGCAATGATTACATCGCAGCTGCGCCACCTCTAAATGGCACTGCGCAGCTGTGATGCAACTGTGCCATCTTTGGTGCTTTGTGGCACCACAAACAGGAGCCGCCTTTGGGAGGCACTGAGGAGGGACCTCTTTTTGGCGGTCTGTACCCCGCCAGAGTTAGACAGTAGAAAAATCGAGGAAGTAGGGGCAGTGTTAATGGTTTGGCATATCAATTCCACAGTCCTGCTTGCCAATACTCTACTCTAGCTGAATAACTAGTCTCCATATAGTAAATTACGAGTCTCCATATATTTAAAAAGTTAGGTCTGTCATACTGTCATAGTCGCTAGTGTGCAGATTTGAAATAAATCATTTTGGGAAGTGGCATCTATTCATATATGCTCAGTTACAACATCTGTCCACATTATTTTCTGCATCTTGTTTGTTTCCAAATGAGCCATCTATCCTTACTGGCACATTTCAAATTATTTTCATGCTTTCTCAAATCCATAACTTCATTGGAGTTTTCACCAACCCCTTATTTATTTCTGGCCCAAGGACTGAAGTTTATTTCTTTCTCTATTCTGCTTCATTAAGTCCAGTGTGGGATGCATATAATATTATGAATTTTAGAAACAGGACTCACTGAGAATGGGAACAGTTTCAGTATATATATATATGGAAGAGAAAACTTCCATATATTGAGTTAGAGGCTAAGATTCTATAAAGTTGGTAGAGCATAGAGTTCCTCTGATGTACTTACATGTAGATGCCAGAGGCAGGCAGCTCAATAGTGGTGAGGGCAGTTTGAATCATCTTCCTAGTGGACCCCATGGTCAGTCATTGTCTATTCTAGTCATGGGTAGTGGAGCCCTGCCTGACCTATAAGTAAACCTGTTACGCTGCAGATGAACAGAGAGCTCCTTCCATAAGAAAGCATCACAAGGCCTTAAAAATCACAACTGCCAGCATAAGCAGGAATTATGCTACCACAGAGCCCCAGTGAGACCCTGACCAAACTACTGATTAATTTAATCTGGTATTATCAACTCTGAGTAGCAGCTACTGTTCAGGGTTTCCAATCCCCACCTGGAGATTTCAGTTTTCTGTAGCGGCACCCCATCTGAATACTAACCAGGCCTGGCCATTGTTGTTATGTGCCTTCAAGTCATTTCTGAATTATGGTGACCCTAAGGTGAAACTATCATGGAGTTTTCTTGGCAGAATTTGTTCAGATTCCTGCTTAGGTTATAAAAGGAGATGAGACTGGGTATGCTCTGGAAGGCCAGCTGTCAAGGGCAAAGAAATCAAGGGATGGATTTGCATGTACTAAGTTTTCAGACATTGGTTTTCAGACATTGGTTTTCAAACATTGCTTCTGTTGTTCTTTGTCAAAGACCAGAATTGTTGCCCAATCCAGTCAAACTTAGTCTCTCCACATTCACAGGCATGTTTAGTGAAAATATGGGAGAGGGCCTTTCTTAGTAGCTATTTGTAGACTGTGAATAGAGGCTAGCCACTATGCTCCATTGTCCTCTGCCAAAAGCCTATGAAGATGTTTTTATTCTGGCAAGCTTTTGGCAATTAACCTGAAGGTGCAGAAGGAGCTTTTAACTGATAGTGCTGTACTCCCCTCCCCATGAATGTGCTTTTAGTAGGCATACATTCAGTTGTTTTAATATGATAATCTATTTAATAGTTATTTAATATTTTAGTGTGTGTTTTTAGTTGTTGCTTTTGCTTTTTGTCATGTTGTGGGATACTGTGAATCCCAGTATTGGGGGAAAGGCAACATAGTAAGTAAATATATGAATAAATAATGTCCACCGCATGAAGCATGGCTCATCTTATGTGAAAGCAAATATGTATTTTGCTTTTTAGTGGGAGGGTTTTTTGTTTTTTGTTGTTGTTTTTTTTTTTGTTTGTTTTTTTGCTATGCTACCTAGACCTTAGAAAAGTTTTTTTTTAATTACAGTTCCAAGAATTTCCCAGGCAGCCTGGCTAAATCATTTAAAAAGTAACTTTCTCAAGCTTTCTGCTGTTCTCTCTACATTTAGTACATTGCAAATTTGAGAATTGCAATTTAATACCCTCTCATAAAATGCTATAATTTTATAGTCACACAGGAAAATATATTGGGGAATGCTTTATAAACTGAATGTCACTGAATTGCATGGGTAACATTATCTTGATCAGGCACAACCTGCAAATAAAAATAGAACAAATAAATATTTATTCTATATTTTATGCTGTCCTTCCTTTCAGGATGCCATGCATGTCCTGCTTCCCATGATTTTTACAGTAACCCAAATAGGGTTAGACTGAGAGAGACTGAGGCCCAGGGCAGATGGGCCCTTTGTAGCATGGCAGCAGTGCAATTAGGGTTAGGAACCATGCAGCAATCGCATGGTCCCTAAGCCTAATACGGACTGGCGACGCTACAGTGGCGGTGCTCAGTGTACACTGGTGCTGCCATTGTGACGTAACGGACAGATAGCATCTGCACTTCTTGTTGCGCCAGCTACATCACAAGTGTGCCATTGGTGCACTCGCAACATAACAATGGCGGCAGAAAAAGAACCCAGTATTCCCGGGTTCTTTTTCCTCCGGAGGGAAGCTACATGGTTTGGCGGCTGCAACTTCCCTCTGGAGGAAATTAGGCCGCTGGCAGGCTGCCCTTTTCGGACAGTCTGTACAGCGCCTGACTGAGCCAAGATGATCAAATGAGTACAGGAATGTGAATCACAAGCCTTTTTGACTCAGAACTTAGAAAATTACTTTTTTTGGACTATAGTTATCAAGATTCCATAGATAGCATGACTACTGTCTTTGCTGGCTAGCAGATTCTGAGAATTGTTTTCCTTTAAAAAAGCAACCTTTCCAAGCTCTTTTCTCTCTCTAGCCCAACCTGTAGCCACTACACTTTATTGGCTCTATTATGTAAACCAATCACCTTTATGTTGCTTTGTCTTGTCAGTATACTGCATCCTACCAGTGAATGTAATGTTACGAGAACTGAAATCTTCTGAATTTTGGTGTTTGTGCGTTCTCCTTATGGCCCCAAATGAACTTTGCACTTGGAGCAGCCATGAACTCCAAGGCAAGTGATCATGTCTACACTACCCCACAGGCACATTAAACAGAATAGTTTGGGAGTTGCAAATGAGAAACTTTGACACCTCCGAAGTCAGGAAGATAGGTGATTCAGGAAGGATGTTCTGCCAGACATGCCCAATAAGGCTGATTTACAACTCCATTTCTCACCCCAAACATCACCAGATCAAGTGATCCTTTACAATGTAGATTTGATTTCCTTTGATGTAGGACAAACACCTTTGCTGTCAGACTAATTTTGGCCTATAAAAGATCTCCCAAATCCTTTGTTAGTGGACTAGTTGGAAGGCATGGTGACACTCTGTCACTGTGAACAATAACCAGTCCTGATACATCCGTTCCCCCCCCCTCCGCTCACCAAAATAGCCATATCCCACATGATCCCCATCACAATTGTACCTAGAGTCAAGCCTTGTCTTGTGTAAGTATTGCTGTTAGTTCAGCCTCCAACTATTCCAAAGCTAACTCCTGATTTCCTTAATTCTTGTATGTGTGAATGAAGGTGGATTGTTGTGTGATTTTCCCCCTTAATAAAAGAAACACTTCAGTTAGAGAATTCTGCCTCTGTGAAATTCCTTTGATGTCTTTTCTCTCAGTATACAGGTGGCAAATGGTTCCACAGAAGATTGCTTGTAGCACACCCTAGTAATTAACAGAAAAATTCCCCTATAAAAATTCATTGCTACAGTAATGAAACAAAGATATGGAATATGTTGTTACTTCTCCTTTAACAGAACTCTCATACCATCATAGAGCTTTAAGTTTCTCTCCAAGGCAGCACACATTAGCAATTATACTATTATCAGTACTTTACACAGCTCTGTCTCAAAAGCTGTTTTCAAATGCAACTAGATTACATCTATTGGCTACATCCCTGTCAACTCTCATTGTCATCTTGTCACAGGCAATAATCTGATGGGTTAAAGGTGACCTGTTTCTTAATAAGCTCTTGTTACCGTTTCATTAGTCTATATACTTAGCCAAGAAGATGGGCTGTGGGGTGAGGGCTGTACTTCAATTAGTTGTGCGTAAGCAAGTGACCATTATCCCATTAAGGCAACATCCCTATGTACCTGCACTTGAAAGTAAGCTTCATTAAAATCAGTAGGATTTTCTTGCTTGGAATAGCAAGGAAGTTTATGGGACAGGGCATAGCTCTAAAGTTTAGAGTCTTAAACCTTATATATCCACAAAAGATAATAGAGATTATCCTACCAATCCTTGGAGCAAAACCAAAGAGGTTAGGGCATATTAAAGCACCACAGAATTGCCTGGTGTCACATTCATTTTATGATATCTTTCAAAGTATCTTGTTCCATGACATTGACTTCTTGGACCAAAATGCAGTCTGTAGTCAGAGAAGCACCTGCTTACCAGCTTGTGAGTGTGTGCAAGAAATATATGTTTGATAAATCTGTGGGTTTGAAAGATGAGCATAAAATGCAATTATTTATAAACTGCATAGAAACACCCTAGTCAATGAGAGGAAAAATGTGTACATTTTGAAAATGTGCTTTCAAATGTATACATTTAGAAAATGATTTCCAGAAATGCATACAGATTTCCAAGGGAGGGGGAAATTCTTGCAATGCACACCCTTCAAGGTAGACATCAGGAAACTCAGCTAACTTAAGTTTTCCATATACCTATCCATATTTAATAGAAAGTTGTGCACTTGCTTCTAATAGAAAGAGAGAATAGCTATGGTAATAAATCATGGGAAATTGGAGGAACTGAGACGAAAATGTCACTGCCAAAACTGAGAGTAATGAAGGATACAGTCCAGTGTTTTTGCTCTTTTACTCCTTTTTCATGGCACTGCTTTATCAGCTAGAGCTAACAAGACATTTTACCTGGAATGACATCAAAATGGCTGTGCTGAAATGAAGTTCCCTAAGGCATTCTCCAAATTAAGGGCAGATTTGTAGCCAAAACCATTCTGTCAGTGAAATCTAATTTAATTTAAGAGTATTCTGAACAAACTAAAATATTTGCTTTTGAGTATTGGCATTGCTGAGAGCCTTCCAATAGCATTCTCTTTTCTCTTTTTTAAGTTATGAGAGTTGTTAAATCTTTGAATATTTCTGTGTTGTAACAGCAATAGTTAGCATTATGAGAATTTTTAATTCTGACTCAGCACCTGAATATATATTATGGCTCTGCCATGAGTCCTGCTCAGATAACTGGTCAACTGGTGAATGGGGATGACACACCCTTCTCCTCATTGTCTAAAAAGCTACTCATACAGGGCAGTTTATTGCTTATCATACTACAATGGACATAGTCTACCGGCAGTGACAGAAGCAGAGTTGAACATACAGCAACATTGTGCATTGCAGTTGAGCATTGCTCTTTGCACAGTATCATCATGTCATTGACATGTATTGTACAGTGTTTCTATTTTTCATGTGATTGTTGTGCTAACATAGCATATCTCTATATGCAATATTTACAATATAGCTGAGGGTACATTGGATTTTAGCCTATGTATGTGATGACCAATTAACTGAGCTGAGTTTGAATTCACAACCCTGGCAGTAAGAATCATTGTGAAGTGAAAAGATGGCTTGCATTCTCTTCCTTTGGCATTTTACTTCTGAGTGCTGATGTTTATGTTGCTGCCCATCATTGTGCCAGAGATGACAGTGAATAAATAGCAGTGCTCATTTGGGCTTTTGTATCCTACATGGAAAATATTTGTTTAAAGCAGTAGTTCCAAGTTTTCTGCTTAGTATGAAAATTCACATTTTCCCCCATCTTTCCTACCAGGTCAACTAGAACAAGACGTCTGAGTGCTGGTTTCTCATATATGTGAAGTACATCACCTACCATTATGTTTAGTACTAAAAGGTCAGTGTTTGTCTTTTGTCATGTCATGCGCTCTCTCTCTCTCTCTCTCTCTTTCTCTCTCTCTCTCAAATCTAGCAAGAAAATATAGAATTAAAATACCAATTTTATATATACTGATAGATCCATTTGTTTAATAAAGCTTGATTTGTTGAATCAAAATATGCCTTCCAGGGACACATTGCAATGAATTATATTTGTTTACATCATGGATGAATGAGCACTCGCTTGCTGCACCCAGAATCAGTTGGTCTGCTCCAGCACACACAAAAGCCCTTAACTTGTTTGAGTGTCCACTTTCAACAGATCAATCCCCCTTCTCTATGCTTCAGCCTTCTTTTATGTTTTCCCCTTTCATTATGAAAGAAGGGGCACCTTACTTGGAATATAGGGAGGTGGAACTGGAAGGAGAGTACAGGCCAGGAGAGGTTTCTTGGGGACTCTCCTTGATAGCAAATCCCAAGATCTGGACATCATTTGCCACCAGATTATGGCATTTGGCTGCATCACCCATGATTTCTGGCAGGAAATAAGGTGCTGAGCATACAGTGTTGATAAACAGATGTAAATATGTGTCTGAATGTTCTGACTGCTGTGTAATGTCCAGACTTGATTACTGCTACATGTTCAAGGGTGCTCATAAAAGCTATTTGGAAACTTCATTACAGAAGCAGAAAATTTCCACTGTTTCCCAATATGCTTCTTGGTACAAATCAGGGTGCTTGGTTTTAAAGTTACACAGTCAAGCACAGGTTTTAGTCAGGGAAATTAAAGTGTTGTCTGCTCTTGTGTGACAGGCCCTGCTTTATGTGTTGCTTTATACAGCTTTATACAGACATAAGATAAATGGTGATGAAAGACAAGGCTTTTGGAGCAATGATGCACAAATTGTAGAATTGTCTCCCTACTTGTCTGGTGCTAACCCATCTTCAGTGTTTTCTGTGCCAGACACATATCACTAGGAAATGACCTTTAAAAAAAATCCTGGATGTTTCATTAATAATTTTTGAGCTTCTGGATTTATTTTTGGTTTTTATTGCTGTTTTGTTCTGCCATTGCCTGCTAGTTTTATTTTAAGTTGAAGTGTACCTCATTGCTGTAAATTGTGACAAATGGTTCAAAAACCTAAGAACAGCCCTCTTGGATCAAACCAAAGATCTAATTAGTGGAACCTTCTGTTCATACAAAATCAGTTGCCTATGTAAAGCCCAAGGGCAGGACATGAATGCAATTGTACCTTGCACCCCACACTCCCTGGCAACTGATATACAGAGGTATACAGTCCCTGAGGTTGGATATGATATATATCCATCCTGACTAGTAACTATTCTAAGGCCCAGTCTCTATGAATTTGTTCAGTCCTCTTAAAACAATCTAAGCTGGAAAGTGTAACTACATTTTGTGGCAGTGGGTCCCACAGGCTAACTTTCTGTGTGAAGAGTTACTTCTGTTTATCTGTCCCCAGTCTCCAACTGTTTAGCATTAGTGACTCACTCTGAGTGTAATCTTATGAAAGAGAGAGAAAAGATTCTCACTATATTCTTTCGTGGAACAATGTATATTGTTATAATCATTGTTCTCTTTGCCCATCTTTTTTCTATGCTAAACACTCCCAGTGCAACTTTCCCCCCCATAAGACAGTTGCTGTACTCTCTTTTTGATTTCCCCTTTACATGCCCTTTGAAAGTCTAGAATACACTTTTGCAAGATGTGTTGACCTATTACTGTACACAATATTCCAGATGTGTTTCCATCATGGATTTGCCTTAATATGCATCACATTACACATCCTTACATTGAATCTCATTTTCCATTTTGCTGCCTGTTGTCCTTTGGTTTGGGGCTTCATCCAAAGCCTTTTGGAATCCAAGTAGACTATGAAGATTTTCACATGACATCATTATATCGTTCCTTTATAATTCCAAAGTGTAATGGAATCATCATAACAGATAGGCGATTCCAAAAGATTTTCACATGAGGCTGTTAGTGTTCTTAAAACATTGATATATCAGAATTCAGCAATTCAACTGTTTTGAAATCGTTTTGTAATCATTTATTGCTGAATTCTGATATATAAAGGTTTTAAGAACACTAACAGCCTCATGTGAAAATCTTTCTGAATTATCTATCCGTTATGTCGATTCCACTACACTTTGGGACAATAAAGGAATGATATAACGATGTCGTGTGAAAATCTTCTATGTTTCCTGGATCACTTATGTCCGTGTGACAATTTCAAAGTACTCTAGAAGGTTGACAGGGCCTACATTTGTAGAAGCCACATGGATTATTTTCAGGAAGGCTTTACCTTCTATATGCTTCATGACATTAATCTTATTCACCTATTTACCTGGAAATGAGTACTGTTTCCTGTACTTCCCTGGATCCCTTTTTTAAAAATTGGTGATAATTTTCACACTCTCCTTTGTTCTTTGGAGCAGAGGCTGGTCTTAAGAACATGTCAGGTACTCTAGTTAGACAAAAAAAAAAATACTTTTGAGGTTTTTTTTAAAAAAAACTCTTGGGCAGATACCATTTGGACAGAGTGATTTGTCAATGAGGTATTGTTCCTTCTAAACTGCTGTGCAAGAGTTGGCTGAAAAGATGCCCAAATTGTGAAAAAAAAGCATGGTGGGAAATTAATGATATGAAGTAATTGCCAAATAGGGCCTATTTACTGATATAGTAAGGTGTTTCTGTTCAGTTGGAATCCATGTTGAATAGTCAAAAACAAAGTTGGCTGCGCTGATTAGATTGGAAATTTTAGATTATTGAGGAAAGAGTGTTCTGTTGTTCTAATGGAATTTATAGCATGAGTGAAATCTGTTTAACAAATTCCAGTTCTCTGATTTCAAGTACAAATGCTCTCCTGTTGCCAGTCTGGCAGACAAAGCAATGGTGGTATTACGTTTTTTCTTCCTTGTTGTGTGTGATAAGCAGAGATTTTCATTTAGTGAATAATTTCCCTCTGCTGAAGTCTGAGAAATCCAATGCAGAATAATTCTCCAGTGTTTGAGGTCGTGATCAAAAAAAGTAGCTGACAGTCTGCTTTAGGAATCTGCCAGCTAGTGACAGCAAAGTAAAATATAAAATCTGTGCACCATCTCAAAAATTTCCATGTGCTTGGTTCACACTGCAACCCGCAATGGCATACCTTGTATTTAGTTGTGCTGGTTCTGGTTGGTGAGTGTTGCAATCCAGTAATATATGTGTGCTTCCCAGAATCTGAATTAGGCATTTAATATACCTTGACCAGAATTCCAAAATCCAAAATATCCCAAACCCCAAAACTTTTTTCATGGGTGGTTGAGATAATGACACTTTTACTTTCTGATGGTTCAATGTACACAAATGTTTCATGTACAAATTTATATAAAATTCTGTATAAAATTATTTTCAAGCTATGTGTATAAGGTGTATATGACCTGGACTCAGCACCTAGCATCGTCCAGACTTAGGCCCACCTGTCATCCATCATTTTAAATTTTCCATAATGCTTTGTCAAATTTTGTTGGGTGTTCTACAGCTGCCTGCTGTCAGTTGTGGCAATGTTGCTATCCATTATTCCTGATAAATCTGTTGGAGACGTTCAGACATTGGTGCAATGAGTGGCATTGTTCCAAGACATGTGAGGTGGGGCTTGACTTTAAAGATGGCCCTGATTTGAACTTAGTGGGCAGTGTATTACCCTCTCTTCAAAAATAAAATGTTAATTTTGAAAACCTAAAATAACTAGATACACATTATGAAGATAATGGGAGTAAAGCTGTGTTGATTTTGATCCCAAATATTGATTGATTGATTTAGAACATTTATACCACTGCTTTTTGCCAAAATGGCTACCAGAGAGATTTAGAAATAGTTAGTTTGACAATTCCCTGCCTTCATGCTTATAGTCTAAAAAGGGAGGACACACAAGGGAAAAGGAAGGGGAAGGGGATTAAGTCCAGCAAATGCTGGCTGCTGTTCTCTCCTCCCAAGGCCACAGATGTGGCAGTTGAGATGGATGGAGGGCCTCTCTCCAGCTGCTGGGATCAAGGCACAATTATCTGTGCCTCGCTGTTGTTCCCTCCCTCAGAGGCCACAAATGCGACAAATAGGATGGATGGAGGACCTCTCCTCAGCCACTTGACCTAGACACAATAAAGATTTGCCTGCTTGTTCTTTTCTCCCTTAGCAGCCAGAGCAACAGCAGTTAATAAAATAATAATAATAAAATGTTATTTATATCCTGCCTCTCTATCAAAGATAATCAAGGCGGCTCAGTATGCCGTTGCCGTTGCTTTGGGCTTTAAGGGAGAGAAGAACAGGCGGGCATAGCTCCATAGTACCTCAATTGCAGCAGCTGATGAAAGGTCCTCCTGCTGTACCAACCTAGCCAGAATTACCAATGCCCAGGGATTCTGGGAGCTGGTGACTCAATAATGTCTAAGAAGCTATTGTATTGGAAATGAATGATCTTCTAGAGCAGTGGTCTCCAAACTGTGCCCTTCAAAAGATTTTGGAATTCAGCTCCCAAAAGCCCCAATCATGTTGCCCAATAGTCTGGGAATCTGGGAGCTGAAGTCCAAAATCCCTTAAAGAGCACAGTTTGGTGGCCACTGTTCTAGGGTCTAACTTTGGGTGGCCTGGTAGTCCTGTTAATGAATTGTTGCCATACTAAATAATCAAGGTATTCAAAATATGATCCCAAATGCCTGATATTCTATGGCTTACAACTGGCTAAATTATTTCTTGCTTTAAGACTGTAAATTATGCATGTTTTGTTTCTCATATTACTTTTTTATAACAAAAAAAAAAGAAAATAAGCAGTAAAGATTTTGAACATGCAACATTTTTTGTTATGCTACATTGCAGAAATTTATGACTGAAGTAAACTTGAAGCATGATATCTAATTAAAGCATGATTTCCCCTTTTATTTGTATATCTTGTACATGTAATTCAAATGCACAGTGGTGCTTTATTATTTTTATGCACCCAAAAGTGAATACTATTAAAACATGTGACTAATGGCACTTACTCTTTCATTTAATGAGAACAAATCTTTTCTAGTTTACATAAGAAAATGTGTGTGTGTGTGTGTGTGTAGAATGCTTCAGTTTTAACATTTAGTAGACAGAATGCTTTCTGTTACAAAATGCTAATGCATGCATTCCTGTACTGAATGTTCTTGCACATCGTGATATTTTTGATCTGATTAAGTGCATTTATCTTGTGAAGCAAAGTATTTGTTGTTTTAGCATTATTTTTAGTTACGTTTGTCTAAACATGAAAAGAGCAGGGGCAAGCCTGATGTTTACTGCAGCTGTATTCGAAGGAGTGACCTTTTAATGCAAAGGATAGCCTTGGAACCTTTATTGGTATGAACATATGAACAACTTTCTTTCAGATGTTATGCACATATGGATAAATAAAATAAAATGTCAGTAAGCTAGTACTGATATTCAGTTATAAGATGTTATTGCCTAGCTTTCTGCTGCCAACTTGCTCCAGGACTGTGCTGTTTATTTATTCCAGAAAGCATATTCTAAACAGGCCAAAATCTCAGAGTACAAATGGATTTTACATATAATTTATTTTTAAAAACCTAGAGAGCACATGTGCATAAGCCCAACCTCACTGATTTCAAATAATATATTGTATAACAGCTTTTATGGTTATGAAATCAGCAGAGTACATGTGTGATTTATCCACAAGCCCTCAATATTGATTTTTAAACCAGGCATTTCCAAAATTGATATGACAGTACAAAAGTGAAGTATAAAACTTGGCTGTTTCAAATATTTAAACACGGCTATCCTATCATCCCTTAACCTTCTTTCTCCAGGCTAAACATATTCAGCTCCTTGAGCAGCTCTTTACAGGGCATGTTACCATGCCTTTCACAATACTTATAGTACTTATTTTCATACAAAACCTAAACTTATTTTACTGCTTTAGGGCAGTAAAATGCGTAGTAAAGCATATACAATGTTCATCAACTCATAAAGATATAATGTAATATTGAAATCTTTATCAAATTTAAAAATATAAAAAAACTTGCATATATAAAAGCAAAATGGTGACTGTGTGCTTTTTAAAAGAGAGCTGCAGACTGCTTCACTCTGCTGAAAATATAAAATATAAAAACTGAAAATATAAATGCAATGAAATTAGAAAATACATTTATCACCTGAAACCTGAGACAGTTCCTTTAAATAAAATGGTGTATTATTGAAGCCCTATACAAACCGACAGAAAGCGCCGGCCTGTGGGAGGAGTCAGGGCTCAGCATCCTCACACTGGACACCCTAAGCCCACCCCCAGGGTGCCATTTTGGTGCACACTAGTCCACATGGCATATGCCATCATGACACATCTCCGGTGATGCATCCGCATGATGCAGTGCCGAAGGGGAATTATAAAGCTTCCCTGCCGTGGCTATGGTGCCCCTAGAGGGAGCAAAAAGGAGCTGCTTTTTGTGCTCTTCAGAGGCTGGTTGCTGCAGTCCCTATCCAGTCAGTAAAGGGGCGGCTGCAGACTGTCCCTTTGGGGTGGTCTGTATAGCCCCTTAGACATCATTAAATATAGTGTTCAGGAACAGGTTAGCAACATATTTGGCTAGAAGGTTTAACTCCATGTTGACAACTCTTGAATAGCATATTGTCATCACAATTGGTGATGTTGGTTTCTGTCTTAAAACTGGCAGTACCCAGTATATACAGAAACACATCTTGAATTTGAGTGTGTATTTTTAGTGTACATTTGCAGTATGCCCTGAATTTTCCAAGGTCTAATCTGCAGTGCAGAAATAATGCAGTTCGACTCTCCTTTAACTGCTATGGCTCAATGTGGGATTTGTAGTTTAGTGAGATATTTAGCTTTCTCTGTCAGAGAGCTTTGGTACCACAGCAAATCCCAGAATTCCATAGGATTTAAAACAGTGCCAAACTGCATTATTTCTGCACTGCAGATAACACCTTGGCAATTTGAGTGAATAAAACATTGTTTTTAAAAATATTTCATCCAAGTTTTTTTTCTACAACTCCATCCCTTCCCCTCTCCCAATTGGAAAGACTGGAAATTTGTCTTTGGAAAAGGGAGTGTATGTTGTTGAGTATGTGCTGATTTCCTGACTCCAGGACTTCCTGAATCAGATGAATTATCTAGACCTATGGAAAGCTGTTAATGTTTGGCCATGGACTCTAAAATCCCTCTGTCAGGTGACAGAGGCCCAACCCACTACAGATACATGCATGAGCCTAGTAGGGTAAATTTGTGGGTTCCTTAGTATGCTGATGGAGAGCCAGTGGGGTTAGTGGTTTCAGCATTGGACTGTGACTCTGGAGACCAGGGTTCAATTCTAGGCTGGGTCATCAAACTCACTGGGTGATCTTGTGCAAGTCACATGATTTTAACCTCAGGGGAAGGCAAGGGCAAACCTCCTCTGAACAAATCTTGCCAAGAAATCCCATGATAGATTCACCTTAGTGTCTCCATAAGCCAAAACAACTTGAAGGCACACAACAACAAAATATGCTGATGACACCAAACCAGTGTTAAACCAGTGTCTGGGGTCAGTAATGGACTAGGTAAAGGTGCCATCCAGACAAGACAGAGTTGCTTCTGACCAATCAAAACCTCTTTGTTGGATGGATATGTAGTTGCCCAGAAAACTCAAGTTTTCAGCCCTAACCCTAATGCTCAGGATTTGACTGTGGCTCAAAGTAAACCTGCAGCTTTGCACATTCCTGGAGATGTCTGATGTGATCACAATGATACCTGCCATAGCTGTGTCTCATCTGGATTCTTAGAACACCTATGTGGGCCTGCTGTTGGAAACTTCTGCAGGTAAAAGATGATGTAACCCAACTCTTGACTGGAACTGACTGCTAAGGGGTGAAACAGATGGGCCCTTTGTGGCAGCTTCCCAGAAGCTTGGGAGCATGTCATTTAAATGATGCATGTCCCCAAGCTGTCAGGAAGCCGCTGTGAATCCGCCCACCCGACCACATGGCGGGCAGCTTTGTTTATACGCCGCACACTGCAAGAGTGCTGCAAAGCCACAGCAGCAGCAGAAAACTTGGCTTTTTGCCGGCTTGAAAAGGAGCAACCCCAGTCCAGCAATGAAAGGGGCGGCATCAAGCCTCTCCATCAGGGCTGTCTCTTTCAGCCCTAATAGCAATAGCAACTACCAACTACCAACTATGTCAGTATCTTTAAAAGTATGGGGAATTGCTTAGCTTAAAGATGCTTTGCAATAGACTGGGTACTTTATGACCATTAGGACCAGTACTCACTCAGAAGGACTCCATGTTTGGGTGAATTAAGGTTTCATTTAGAAATATGCAGAGTACAATCACATATACAATAGCAATTCAAACAGACATGTTCAGAGCTAACCAAAATAAAAATTGGACAGTGGGGTTTGAATGATAAGGGTGATAATTTCTTGTCCAAAGAGTACCAAATAGTAGAACATGGAAAGTGGGAGTGCCTCAGACTGGGATTCAAGGGTGACATAGTATGTGTAAGAATCTCTCTTGGCACCCGGAGTGCAGACTGGGGGCCAACTGTGTGCAAGAAGGCTAGGTTTTGGGACCAATGTTTATACCTAATACCTGGTCTTGGGGGTGTATTTAATGATCTCTAGCAATGTAGCCAGTGCCTGATGGCTTTCCTAGGAATTGACAGTGGGATTCTGGACTGTTTGACAGTTTTAACGTTATGATAACAAAAACAGTGATTGGATGAGGACAACCTCAGAATGGATAGACAGGAAAATTAGTTGGAAACATGGCAGGGGTAGCCAGAAAGAGCTGGCTTACTGCTTTGGTGCAATGAGACTTCCTTTGTCTCTTGGTACAAGAGGAAAGGCACACTGTCAATTAGTTCCTAAAAGTAAGCCAGTTTAGAAAAGTTTTTACTTGCCAAGGGAAAGGCAGCTCTCTAGGGAGGGAGTTCCAAAGCCTGGGAAGAACTGTTGAGTTAACTTTTTCCCCGTTTCCCACTAGATATCACTGTGAAGATGCTGAGACTGAGAAAAGGACCTCCTCCCAAAATCTCAGTGTTATAACTGACTGGCTTTTAGTTGTGTTCTGTTTTAGTCTCCCCCCCCCCAAATTGCCTTAGGACCTGCACTGGGGGAAAAGTGGGATATAAAATAAAATAAAATAAAAGAGAAACAGTCCCCTATTTTTTCCTGGTATTTTCCTGGGCCTTCACATGTCTAGAGAAGGTGCCCACTCCTGCCTACACCACAGGCTGCTGGTAATAACTTTAATAGTGCCCTCCATGTTATTATGCAGTGTAAAACAAAGATCAAGCTGATCAAACACTAATGGAAACTCTTACCATATGTTGCCTTTTTTCTTTTCTTTTCTTTTTGCATAATACAATATTTATAACATGGCTATAAATTTAACCATTTGCTGATATTTCAAGTGAAGCGCTTGCCATTTCAGTTCTCATGTGATTCAGTCCTGCTGATTTTCTGCTGGGGGAGTCTTAAGTACAATTTGGTATGCCTTGTGTGTCCCGCTGTAAAAGCACTTTCCATTAAAGTTTTAATTAAGCACAATTCACTGCATGCAGAGAGGCAATCAAAGGCTCCTAGGAAAGAAAACTCTGCTATGCTCCAGATGTACTGAAGAATGATTTCTTGATAATACCCAGATGCATTTTAGGTAAGAAGAATATCTTTATAAAAATACCACCACCATGGGTAACAAAAATAGTTGCTCTAACAATAACTGATCCCCAAGTATTGGTTTGTTAGTATTGCTCCTTTGCGTCTTTCACATGATTTATAGTACAAGAAGCAAGACAGCAAAAATGATTTTTTCAACACTTCAACAAGTATGCAACCGCAGCATTAGCACATTATTTCTTTGGATGTTGATAGGATCAAATTTCAACACCAAGACTAATTAGGTCAGTGAGCAAATCTACCCTGATAAGACTTTAAGCTACACCACATTTATGTTTATTAATTCAAATATTTATTCATTGTTTTTCTTCCTAAAATTCAAAGCAGATTGCATCAGAAAAATGCAATCCAAATAATGCTTATAAACAATATTGTATTTTTGCTGTATCAAAAATAATGCACCAGTATTTCATATCATTAAAAAGATAAAAGCATGCACCAGATGTGCAGTACCATAACAGCTGAGGTAATAAGTTATTTAGAACCTTTATTAGGAAAATAATGTCATTGGAAGCTTCATTATTCTTTTTTAATTTTTTTTATAAAGTTTTATCCAATAAACTTATAAACAATAGAAATAACAGATCTTGGGAATGAGCATAGAGAATTTCCACCCAATAATACATTCTTTCAAAGTTATAAAAAGATCTAGAAAGGGAAATCATAGATCATTTTGCTGTCATTCACATACTAGTTTTCCCATTATTATTATTTTTAAAAAAGGTTTAGAAGAAAGAAAGTAATCCAGTGTTTAATTTGCAAATGTTCGGTATAGCAAGTCTATTTCAATCCACTGATCAGCCTTTACAAATTTAGTTGACACCGGGAAGGTATTTGGGTCCTGTCCTTGGTGCTGAAGTTTTTATATGCGTTCACACATTCTTCTTGAATAAAAAGGGAATATTGGAAAGGAAGGGGGAGGGACAACTAAGTATAATCAAAGTGAAACTTCTGGGAAATATTGAATCACATGTAGGATGGACTTGTCTTTTTTAAATTCATGATCCTTATTATCACCACAAATACAATGAAACAGGTTAATCTATAACCTAAGTGAGGTATGAGTACTTATTTAGTTATCTATGGCCAATTGCTAGTGGCAGGTACACACTCATTGAATCAGTTCCAAATGACAAATCAACACTTACATAACAAGTCTATTCTAGTTGGGGTTACTACCTGGATTTAGGTCAGTGGAAGGTACTTCTAAGTAGTAGTGTCTAGAATTATGCTGAATGTAAATTCAGGTGGATTTACAATTCTGGGGCAAAGTCCTCATGGAGAAGATGGGTTTTGAGGTAGTATTTGAAGAAAATAAGAGGTGGTATTACACAGGGGTTCATTTGAACTGAACATGGTAACTATTTTTAATTGGATTCCTTTTAACTATGCCTTCTACACTTCTGCTTAAGTATATGCTTAAGTGTATGTTGTAGTCAGTTCCTATGCATATGTATTCAATAGTATCTCCTACTGACTTCAGTAGGATATTTTGAACTTTGAAAGAGGATGTCAGCCCCAATATTCAGTAGTGTAAGAACATCTATGCAACAGAGCAAGTTAGTTTTCAATAATTCTCCAACCTGATGCTTTCCAGATGTGTTGGACTATAACTCGATTGCCAATTGTTGGCTAGAGACAGTGGAAGCTTTTAATTCAACAGATCTAAGAGAACACTCAATTGGGGAAGCTGACTTCTGATGATGATTTTTGTAAGTTATTTATGTCTTATATGAAGAAACATTTTCATTGTTTGTCTTGAACTGATCAGAATCCTATGATATCAGTCTTTAGTACTCTGAGAGAAGAAGGTTCTACCCCTGCAGTGGAGATAGCTTTGGGTCATTGGGTTTGCATTAGGGCAGAGAAGAAGAAGAAGAGGTATTGTTACCTTGTTGGATGAGATGCATCCCTGGTCTTGTTTCTTGTTCTAGTGCCCAACTTGGACACTCAAGTGATGGCTTCTGCAAACCTGAACACAGTTTTTAGTTTTTCAATAGAAGAGGAAACATTTATTTCATAATTTTATAAACCTTCTGTTTATATACCCTTCCCAAATGCTTTGAGTTTGTATTAGTGTATGTAAGCTTATTAAAGCAAGATGTCAAAATGCTAGATGTTTTCATTTCTTTAATTTATTAATGTTTTTATCAAATGCCATCTCAAGTCAGAAAATACTGGATTTTTTATTGTTTGTCTGTTTTTTTCCTTGACTTATCAATGTTTAGTGCCAAACATCAGCTCAAATAGAAAAGGTTTCACCAACCATCTAAAATTCATTGAGGTTTTTCTTCAGGCAGTTTCTGGCACCTTTTGTTTCCAGGGACAGGTGAGGAATTTGGGCCACTGTGTGTGTGTGTGGGGGGGGAGACTTTCCAGATGTCAAACTGTAATGGTTGTATCACAGTGGTTATTAGCACATTTTAAAACAGTCTTGACATATGTGTTTTAATGGGGAAGCATGGTAAAGCTATCATTAAAGAATGGCAACAAGCACCATCCTGTTAGTCTTACACAAGGGAGATATCAGTTGCATTCAACTAAGTCTACATTCATATTAGACAGCTTTATATATCCATCTGCCTAGTGTATCTGATTATTAATGAACTAAAATCTTACAGCTGTGACTAAGCAATTAAAACTCTTATGTATTGTTATTAAGCATTTTAGTCTGTCTTACCTTGAAGGCCTGATGCAAGGTACATAAAAGCAGAGCTTGGAAATGTTCCTTTTTTAGGCTGTAACTCCTAGAATTCCTCCAGGAGCAGCTGTTACACAAACCTTAACAATGCAGAAGCACTACTGTCCACCACTGAGACCCAAGCTTCCAGGCTCAGAGTATAATTCAAGGAGATGTGTGTACCCCATAGCCATCCCCGATTAATAATCTGGCTGAAGCTCTTTGCACCAGCTAAAATTATTGCAGTCTTCAAAGGCAACCTCATATATCGCACGGTATAGTAATCCAAATGGGATGTAATTTAGGCACATGTCGTCATGTCTGACATCTCCAAGAGCAAGCACAGTTGGCACATAAGGCATAACTGTGTGAAAACAGTCCTTGGCACTGCTGAAACCCAGGCTTCCAGGATCAGGGTCACATCCAGGAGAACATCCATGCTATTCATCTCCATCTTCAGGGGGAGTTTATCCATTCATCACAAGTTGAATCTCTTTGACTACAAAGAGTACTGCTATCTTATTTGGATTAAGTTTCAATTTGTTCACCCTCATCCAATCCATTACTGATGACAGCTGTCCAATGATATCCCTCTGCCACAGCTTCTATCCATGGAACAGGTGTGTGTGATTTTTGCTGATTCCTGCCTCCTCCTTTTAGTCATTTTGTACCCTCCAAAATAGTTTCAGAAGGTCAGGAGACCTTTCAGAACTCCATGGGAGGCTGGGCCAAGGGCTCCAAATAAAGAAGGGAAAGCAGTTAATGTTTCCTTCTTCTTAATGGCACCATCTGTTACCATCCCGCCTGAGAGGGAGTGAAAAGGCAGGCCCAACTCCATCAGGTCTAGCCTGAAGAAGAAGAGCCCTCCCTCCAGTCCATCTGACATCATTGGGCCTAGGAGGGCATGATAAGGCAGGCGCAGCTCCATCAGGGCTAGCCAGAGCAAGAAGAAGGCCCTCCCTCCAGTCCATCTGCCATGGTCTAGGCCTCAGAGGGAGAGAGGAACCACTGAACTTGATCCCCTTCCCCCCCCCCCCCCATTCCTTTCTCCTTTTGTGTCATGTCTTTTTAGGGCAGGGAACCATCTGAATAACTATCTGTAAGCCGCTCTAAGAGCCTTTAGGGCTGAAGAGCGGGATATAAATACCATAAATAAATAAATAAATAAATCTGCTGGATCACAGAGCCTTCCAATGGTAGATGCAAACAGCTTTGTAACAGAAGAATACATAGAAAATTAATAGAATGGTGGGTGAATGGCAGCAGGCTTAAAGGAATGAAAGTGAGACTCCTAGGAAATTAGGGCAATAGAGGTTGGTAGAGTTGGAGATTCAGAGAAAGAGAAACAAAGGTCCAAGGTAGTGGTTAGGCAGGTGTTGAAAGGGAAAGTCAACCATGGTCCAAAACACACTGCTGAAATAATCCACTTTGAGATGGCTTTAACTGCCCTGGCTTAGTGCTAGAGAATCTTAGGAACTGTAGTTTATTGTAGCACCAGAGCTCTCTGACAGAGAAGGCTAAATGTCTCACAAAACTACAGTTCCCAAAAGTCTCTAGCATTGAGCCAGGACAGTTAAAGTGGTCTCAAACTGGATTGTTTCTGCAGTCTGTTTTGGACTTATGATAAATTAGATTATCCATTATTAGATGTAAATGATTTC
The DNA here is from genome assembly GCF_019175285.1 of Sceloporus undulatus. Classification (NCBI taxonomy): domain Eukaryota; kingdom Metazoa; phylum Chordata; class Lepidosauria; order Squamata; family Phrynosomatidae; genus Sceloporus; species Sceloporus undulatus. Next base: position 225,112,417 of record NC_056525.1, read on the forward strand.
TATGTCCAAGGCTGTGATTCAAAATCCAATGGGAACTCATTTATAAATAATCATTTTTAAGAAATCCTTGGTGTACCTCTTTAAGTCCCTAGTTTGTTTCTGGCTTTTGGAAAACTGAGATTCTTGTGAAAAACTAATCTGAGCCTACAAGCTTAAATCTACTAAATTCTTTTACAGAGTACTTCAAATATTTCAGAAAATGAAATAATTGTGAATAATGTGTTCAGCAAATGTGGCAGTAAGCATAGGAACACTATAATCTTAGTGCTCCTATGCTCACTAAAACTTCAGTAGAACTAAAACTATTATGTTCTGAAGTATAAGAAGAAGAGTAACAATTACTGTGGTTTATATCCCAGTATCATTTGGCAGGCTTGAATTAAAAGAAGTGAAAATATCTCTGTGGTTTAGAAGGTAAATCGTTCACAATCAGGAACTCCAGAGAGATTCTGAAGAAAATAACAAAGCTTAATGGTCTTTTCTGGACAATTGCTTGATCAAGTGGAATAAGAGTGATATTTTATGATGTATTATTGTGCTCTGAAGGAGAGCTTGATTATTCTCTCCTAAAATAAGCAGAGTGGCTAATTCCAGAGAGAGATATTGACAGATTGCATCAGAAATATGGACATGCTATCCCCTACTTGCCAAGATGGGCTGGCTTTCATCCTCTAAAACATTATCTTGATGGTATTTACTGATTCTATCTCCACCAAGGCAATAAAATGTAAGGCTCAGGTAACCTTTATTTTCACTTCTTTAGGACTTAAAGATTTGATATTAAAAAAAAAAAAACCCGAAATTTGTAGATAGAAAATTCAGTCACTGAAACTTCTTTTCAGAGTTGTATAAGTGATTATCAGAAAATAAGATGTTTTTTTTAAAAAAATCAGCCTTCTTCCCTTGCTTCACTATATACAAGCTTCATTTATATATACCGCTTCATACCGCCTAAGCAGTATCTAAGCGGTTTACAACTGTAAGCTAATTTGCCCCCAACAATCTGGGCACTCATTTTAGCAACCTCAGAAGGATGCAAACCTGAGTCAAGCTTGAGCCCTTTTGCTGGTTTTGAACTCGCAACCTTGTGGTTTTGAGTGAGTGGCTGCAGTACAGACATTTAACCACTGTGCCACCAGGACTCCTGTTGCATTCAGATGGAATGGCTGTAACTCCTAGAATTCCTCCAGGAGCAGCTGTTGCACAAACCTTAACAATGCACACTGTCTCATAGATATCATAGCTGGAATGAAATTTCAGCTTACATGTTCAGTTCCCATGAGTTCCTTCTTCCACTGTTCTATAAAATGAGGTGGAACAAAAGGCTACCAGTAGTCTCCCAGACATAAAATTTCCAGCTATGAATGATCTTAAAGATTGATATTTGTACCTGGTGGTTATACATCCTCCATTAGCACTAATATAATCTTAAATGTGATCCCAGGAGTGTATTTGCAAATTCCTATACCATTCTGTTCAAGGGATTTGTTGCCCATGAAAAAGATAGCTGTATCATGCTGTTAGAAAAGTATTTTAAGATCTTGTCCAAGGTGATGCACTAGATGATGAGAACAGAGTTTGAGCAAATGCTAGTATGTGGATGGGGAGCAGCTGCCCAATATTTGTGTATTGAATGGTAAGAATGATTTGTTAGTATTAGTATCTAGGACAATAGTTCATTCCAGCAATTAAGTATAACAAGGCTCCAACTAGGTCAGCAGCTATCAAGCTTAATCTAGTTTAAATTAAAATGGTGAATGCTCGTGATGAATTTGAAGTTATCTTTCTCTCTAATTATCTAATTCACTTGTAGAAAAATATGGAATTATCAGGATGAAAGGACATCCAGGCAGGGATACCTTAAAACTGTGATAGGAAGACATTTCTTTACACATGGTTCTAACAGAACTGTGGAAAATCCATTGGCCTGAAACTAGCTCATGTTTTTCTGAATGTTTGGAGCTGTCCCTCTCACTGTACTTATATGACTTGGATGGGGAGACAGCATATTCTAGTGTTTTCTTTCAGAGTTAGTCAGCATGATGATCCTGAAATGTTTTTGAGCTGGCTGTTTTCAGAAACCCTAAACATATTTGGCCATACTGACTGGGGCTTAGGATAACTGAAATCCACAGTATCAGGAGTATGCCAGGTTGCCTACACCTGCTTTGTAGATTATTGAATGACACCTGTGTGCAATCACAAACTTCTCAGATTAAAAGTAATTGTAATGAAACTGAAATGATCTCTTGTGGAGATTCAGCAAGCTGCTTCCCATCAGAATAGATGTTCCTTGCTTTGATGGACCTCACATTTGACTCAATATAAACAAGCTTTTTGTAGTCAGTTTTTCACACAGTGCTGGCTGTACAATATTTGAGTTTTATAAAATGGCAAGAAATCCAGATTTCTATGGTCAGATTGTTGAAGGGTGCTAAGTAACAGGTGCTTAGAATCCACCCAGTTTTTCAACTTGAGTACTCTGCAGGATGAGTCCAAGAGAAATAACTGACAATCAGGGCTTATTGAAGAACAGCCAGATAAAACAAGAATTCATTATAATTCATAATCTCTAAAATGAATCCAGAAAAATGCCTCAGAGCTCATGCTGGTTGATGTTGATCTAACTGCTTTGACATAAAATAGCTGTTAGGAAGAATGTGTGTTGACTGTCACAAGTGGCTTGTGAGAGGGGGGATTTGAATGAAAAAGGCAGCCACGCTAATGGAATGAAGCCTTTCAGATCATATCTGAAGAAGCACAAACTTGCTTTGTGCAAGGGAAACTTGGCTCACCAAAGCTAGGAATTTAAATGCAGAGGCATTGCACGAAGACAGAATGAAGAGATATTTATTTTCCTTTGAGTTAAAAACTGTTATTTCCCAACCTCAGACACCATTAGATAACTGCTGCAGAGGGAGAAAAGATAACAGTGTATATATCTGAGTCCCCAAACTCATGTCAGACCATCAGAAAGAATAGTTTCTTGTTTTAGAACCAGACTCCGTGAAGCCTATTTATTCGAATTAGTTCCTATATGAAGGAATAAAAAATGCAATTTAATTGGTAACTGTTGCAAAAGAAGAACTGAAGCCTGTATTGGAAAAGCCTGTTGTACGTCAAAGGTAAAGTTGTTTCCCCAACAGAGTGGCAATTGGATTGGCAGACAGGCAGGGTACCAGATCAGGCAGAGATCAAAAGAACCAGGAGGAGGAAAAATTGTTACAGATGGGCTAGTACAGTGTGCCCCCCCCCCCAAATGGCATTGAATAGCAACTCCCAGCATACTGAGCCAGCATAGTCAATGTTGAAGAATACTGGGAACTACAATTCAATAACATGTAACCATGCAATGTCCATCCCAGATTTAAAACATTTGTTTTTCAATCCACAAGGGAAAAGGCTTTCAGATCAGCTTACATGCAATCAACAAAAACAAGACAGTTTTACAGGCAAGCTAACCACCTAAAAAGATAAGAAACAAAAATAAAAAAAGTATATAGAGGAACAAGTCAAAATGTCAGGGGGTCAAACTAAGGCAGACTACCCTCCCTTCCCCATAACCCAGTGGTAGAGCTTGCAGAAGGTCCTACGCCCATTCACCGTATCACTAGGGAGTAATCCCCCCTGAAACTGCAAAGCTTCTGCCAATAAAAGCGGATGGTACCAGGCTTGGTAGACTATTGGTCTGACTTAGTATACAGCAGCTTTCTATGTTTATTGTCATTAATTAGTGGAGTGATAACCTGCAACTAGCAGTAATTATTAACAGTCCAAGATCAAAAAGTTGAGTCAATCAGAAAGCAGGAAAACAAACCAGACAGATGGACGAATGTCATTTTCAGGTTTCAAAGTCATCAAGACCAAATCTCCAAGCTTCCATGAAAAGTGATGAACATTGTTTCCAGCACCCATCTGATGTTTATAGCTTGCTTTTTCAAAAGAGGCTTATTGTTGCCACAAGACTGGTGAGGCATCTCCAAGTGACCTGCTGATGTCAATGCAGTGTTTGCTCCAATCAAGGCTGATAATCCAGGCTTGTTGCACATTGGAAGTGACATCATGTCAGTTCTGGCCACCATCTGGGCTATTTTTAAACTTTTTATTTCATTTTTATTATTGATTGATTGATGAAGTGGAGGTTCTGGGAGATGGGAGAACCAAAAAGGTAGGTTTGGGTCCAAAAAAAATCACCTGAAAATTGGGGTAAAAGTCTAAAAAGAAAGGAGGTTTGAGTGGTTTGGGGAGCAACCATTAAGGCTTTGGAAAGAGGTGCAAAAGAGATTGGGGGATGAAGGCAGCCTTTGGGTTGCAGTCCCCCTCACCAGTGTAGAATAATGTTCTAAAGAGGAATTAGAATTTGGCGGCTCTAAAAAGGGAGACACAAGAGACTGCAGCAACTATAGGACCATAGCAATAATCTCCCACGCAAGCAAAATCATGCTCAAAATTCTGCAACATAGATTCCAACCATACATAGAAAGAGACATCCCAGAGGTCCAAGCAGGGTTCAGGAAAGGAAGAGGCATTAAAGACCACATTGGAAACATACGGTGGCTAATGGAGCACATCAGGAAATTCCAAAAGAAAATGAACATGTGCTTTATAGACTATACCAAAGCCTTTGACTGCATAGATCATGAAAGGCTATGGAATACCCCCAAAGACATGGGAGTGGCAACACATCTGACAGTCCTGATGAGGAATCTACTCAGGACAAGAGGCTACTGTCAGAACACAGAGAAACAGAATGGTTCCCAATTGGCAAAGGAGTCAGACAGGGTTGTATCTTTCACCCTATCTGTTCAACTTGTATGCATAACATATAAGAAAAACAGGCTTGGACACAGAAGAGGGAGGAGTGAAAATAGGAGGAAGGGATATCAGCAATCTAAGATATGCAGATGACACCATAATACTAGCAGAAAATCTCACATACGTGGAACACCTACTAAGAAAGAACAAAGAAGAAAGTGCAAAGGCAGGCTTAATAAAGGGGGGGGGAATGACCACTGAGGACCCTCACAAGTTCAACCTAAACAATGAATAAATAGAAATAATAAGAGAATTCCCATCATTGGGATCAAACTTTGATAGAAATGGGGACTGCAGTCAGGAAATCAGAAGAACATTAAGAATGGGGAACATGGCAATGAAAGAACTAGAAAAGATTCTGAAATGCAAAGCTATACAACTGATCACAAAAGTTAGAATCGTACAAACCATCCTATTCCCTATTTCTATGAGTGGATGTGAGAGCTGGATAGTTGAGAAAGATGACAGGAAGAAATTCAAATCATTTGAGATGTGATGCTGGAGTAGAGTGCTGAGATTTTCGTGGACAGTCAAAAGGACAAACAAATGGATCCTAGAGCAGATCAAGTTGGACACCTCCCTGGAAACCAAGATCACCAAACTGAGGCTGTCTTACTTTGGACACATTATGAGAAGGGAGGACTCATGGGAAAAGTCAATAATGCTGGGATAGGTGGAGGGAAGTACGAAGAGAGGAAAGCCACATGCCAGATGGATGGACTCTATTAAGGAGGTCACAGGTATGGGGTTGCAGGAATTAAACAGAGTAGTGGAGGACAGAGGGTCTTGGAGATGTCTCATCCATAGGGTCGCCATGAGTCAAGATTGACTCAAGAGCAGTTAACAACAACAACAAAAATCAGGCTCCTCTCTTGACATTCTGGCAACACTGATTTGAACTTTTCTAGCTGATCTTTCCCTTAGAGTCACAGTGACCCATGTTGCTGCTAGCTTTTACATCTCTTCCTTTCTTTCCCCCCATGCTCTGTCTTCCTTTGCAATGCTAATGTGTTTTTAACTGCCTTCATATATCAGGACATCAACTATATGGTTTCTCTCATGTTGTGAGGCATAGAATATCAACCATCTATATTTCTGTCCCTGCAGTCTAGATATATAAAGGGCAATACAGCAATCTTCAACTGAAAATCTGCTAAATCCAACTTGGCACTTGGCCTTGTGTAGTTCTACTACCCAGCAAGAGCAATTTCCAAAGAAATCATATGCTTCAAGCCATGAAAATATACTATTATTCTTAGCTAAAATTTATCTGCAGCTTTTTGCTTGGCTTCTTCTAGAAGCTTACTCACAGATCTTCTGGGCAACAGAAAAGGGTATGATGGACGGACCATTTCCTGGTGGAGGCAAAAATCAAGGCTTCTACCCAGATCCTCCCCGGGGGTGGTGGACCTATTAGAATGGTCCACCCTCGAAGGCTGATGGAACCCAAAAGGTTCCAAGAAGCCCTAGAGGGATATACGGTTGGAGTTGACGGCGACTCTGTTGATGCCCTAGTTGGTATTTGGGATACCAACCTTTCGAGGGCTATACACAGTATCGCTCCCAAGCGCCCTCTCAGACCTGCTTCCAAAAGAAAGCCCTGGTATACTGAAGATCTCCGGGCTAGGAAGCGGGTTCTGCGACGGCTAGAGCACTACTGGAGGAAACACCAGCACTTATCTGACAAGACTCTCCTAGACCACCTTTTGGAGGACTATGGAGAGGCGATACGTGCAGCTAAGAATTCGTTCTATGGTGCGCGTATCGCGTCCGCGGAGTCGCGTCCGGCAGAGTTGTTCAGGGTTGTGAGGGAGCTAACTCAGCTCCTTCCTGCCCCGAACCAGATCCTTGAACCTTCCAAGGCCTGCTGCGACAGATTTAACAACTTCTTCGCGGATAAAATCTCTCAGATAAGTGAAGGTCTAGACGCCAGTATTAAAGCAGAGACCAGAATAGAGGTATCCAGAGCCTCTGTGGACTTGGTTAGACTGGATCACTTTGAGCCTGTGAGTACCGAGGATGTGGACAGGATCCTTAGGAGTGTTAGGAAGATGACCTGCTCTCTCGATCCCTGTCCCTCATGGCTGGCGGCTCAGGGGGGACCGGCTGTAACTCAAATATTACACCGGATTATTAATACATCTTTCAGGGAAGGGCAATTTCCATCAAACTTAAAATTGGCCACGGTAAAACCATTACTAAAAAAGCCCTCCCTGGACCCCCTGATATACAATAATTATCGGCCTGTATCGCTGCTGCCATTCTTGGGGAAGGTGATCGAGAGGGCAGCTGAATTCCAGCTCCAATCGATCCTGGATGAAGCGGATTATCTGGACCCATTTCAAACCGGCTTCCGGGCGGGTTACGGGGTTGAGACTGCCATGGTCGCCTTGGTCGATGACCTCTGTCTGAGCATCGACAGCGGAAGCGTGTCCCTGTTGGTGCTCTTGGACATCTCAGCGGCTTTCGATACCATAGACCATGGTATCCTTCTGGAGCGCCTGGCAGAGGTGGGAATCGGGGGCACTGCGCTCCAGTGGTTCCGTTCCTACCTCACCAGGAGGCTCCAGATGGTGCAGCTGGGAGACGTGTGCTCCGACAAGAGACCCCTAACATCTGGGGTCCCTCAAGGAGCCATTTTGTCTCCTACGCTTTTTAACATGTACATGAAACCGCTGGGAGAGATCATCCGGAGACATGGGGCGCGGGGTTATCAGTACGCTGATGACACCCAAATAATTTTCTCTATGTCTCCGACTGATGCAGTGACCAGGGATGGCATCTCTCCTCTCGTGGCCTGTCTGGAGCCGGTAATGGGCTGGATGAGGGAAAACAGGCTCAGTTTGAATCCAAAGAAAACGGAGGTACTTGTGATAGGCTCCCCTAGCCCGGGGACGGCGGTGATTCCACCTGTCCTGAACGGGGTCACGCTTCCCGTGAAGGACTCCGTACGCAGCTTGGGGGTGCTCCTTGACTCGTCGCTCCACCTTACATCTCAGGTGGATGCGACGGTCAGGAGCTCCTGTTATCAGCTTCGGCTGATACGCCAGCTGCGTCCCTACCTGGACCGGGGGGATCTAGAAACAGTAGTACACGCTCTGGTAACCTCTCGGTTGGACTTCTGCAATGCGCTCTACATGGGGCAACCCTTGTACCATACCCGGAAGCTGCAATTAGTGCAGAATATGGCAGCAAGGCTGGTCACTAATACACCTAGGACCAGCCATATAACACCGGTCTTAAAAGACCTACACTGGCTGCCTGTTCGCTTCCGGGCACAATACAAGGTGTTGGATATGACCTATAAAGCCCTAAATGGCTTGGGCCCAGAGTACTTGAAGGACCGCCTCTCTCTATACAATCCGCTCCGCACTCTCAGATCTAGTAGGCAGCAGTTATTGAAAGTTCCAGAGGTTAGATTACAGAAGACCACCAGAAGGGCCTTCTCGACCTCGGCCCCCTTCCTCTGGAACACACTGCCTACTGAGCTCCGTTCGGCAACCTCCCTGGCCCAATTCAAAAAGGAGCTAAAGACGTTCTTATTCAGACAGGCTTATCCTTAGGCCTGTCTGAGAGCTGCTTTGTAAAAATCCCCCTCTGTGAAAATCTGTGAATTCCCCTCCCCTGATTCCCCTGTTAGCCATATTGAGACATCTAGATCTGGTGCAGTTATGTAATTGTACTGATGGTTTTAAAGTGTTGTTTGTATTATTGTTTTAAATTATATGAATACATGTTGGAAACCGCCCTGATGCTTGCGAAGGGCGGTATATAAATAAAGTTTTTATTATTATTTATTTATATTGGGGAAATGTGAAAAGGTGATTATAGTGGAACTTAAAAATATAGCTGTGTTAATCTGTAGAATCAGTACATAGAGAGATCTTGTAGCACCTTTGAGACTAACTGAAAGAAAGAAATTGGCAGCATGAGCTTCATAGACTTCAGTTAATAATATCATTATTAATAATAATGCATCTGAGGAAGTAGACTGAAGTCTGCGAAAGCTCAAGGTTTCAGAGGTGCTACAAAGGTGCTACAAGATGTCTCTATGGCAGAACTTAGTTCTGGCAATATTAGAAAGGCTGGTGCTTGGCAGCAGCTATTCTCCTTCCCTAGAGCTGCTCTCTCTGCTTCTAGATGTGTCAATAAAAATATAAAAATGAAAATTAATTTAAACATGTAGATGCTTGGAGATATCTCTGCAATGGGTAGGTAAAATTGAAAATGGGATTACCATTTTCTGAGTTGCTCTGGTATTTTATAAATAACAATAATCAGATAAGATTGTGAAGGTTTGTGCAATTTAGTGGTTATATTTTGCAAGAATGACTGTCATGTGTGTGTTTCCTTTCATTTAATGAAAATTAAGATATTATATTTTCTAATCTCTTCTAATTTATAGCACCCCTGTGCAAATTGCTTTAACTTCCTCTTTGTGTTCATCTTTGTAGTCCTATGAGGTCGAACCTTATTCTTACTTTTACAGATGGGAGCTGAGGCTGAGAGATAGTGACTCAACCAATGCCACCCAGTGAGTACTGGATATACTCTGCATGCATGCTGTGCATTGTGGGAAGTGTTGTTCTTTGGTTGTTTAAGACCCATTGCTAAGACTATTGTTGCTGTTAGCCAATAGTTTTTAGCTAATTGCCTGAGAGAAAAATATAAATGAAAAGCAAAGACCAATGCCAAATGAAACTTAGAGTGTAATAACATGTTATGCTAATGGTGTGATCATATTTAACACGTTGGATAATATCTGTTGTGGAAAACCTGATAAAGACTGGAACTAAGATACTTTCTCCTTTCTGCAATCCTTTCAAAAACTGCACAAAGGTGTTGTTTGTTGTAGGAGTTATTCTCTGTCCAGACAGTCCCAAACCAGTGAGGCTTGATTCAGGGCTTCTGCATGTACATTCTTCATATGAACCAAGGGGTATGTTAAGTGGGACTCTGATCATGTCCAATTGCACAAGACTGAGCAGGGTAAAATTCTTCCATATATTGGTGATAGAGACAGGCTAATGATCTCAGATGTCCCTGGCTGGCAAACACTTCTTCTCTAGCTTGTTTCTTTATAGGAATAGAAAGAGTAGAGGCAGGCACACATGTCAAGCTGCTGCTGGTGGTCCAACATAGTGTGGTAATTGTGTCCCATCCTCAGATGTTGAACTGCAGATCCCAGCATATCTCTTCATTAGCTGTGCTGGATTGGGCTCATAAGAGTTGCCACACAGTTCTCACCCTGGCTCAGACACTTGGCAGTGTTTCTAAGGGAGTCTCTCAATAAATTGGGAAAGCTCATGGTGAAATTGCTTTCCAAACTCTTCTCCATGACTTTGATGGGCAGACCTAAAACTCAAGGATTCATGGTGAGTGGAGCACCACAGGGAACATCCACTTGGCTGACAACTATGGAGGTGGAGGTTCAATAGATCCTGCAGGGGAAGAGGGAGGGGATGTCAATGGGGGTGGTGTGAGCAAGTAGTAGTCTGAATAGCTCAAGAAAGGGTGGAAAAGCCACTCTCTCTCCATAGGGCTGTGGTCTGAGTGGTAAGCTGCAACATTAATAACCTTGCAGGTGACAGGTTTTCCCCTCAGCCAAAGGGGAGGAAAAACCTTTCATTATTAGAAAATGAGGGTAGCAGTGTCTCACTTTGTACTTTCTTGCTCTTGTGTTGTTATTACATTCTTTTTGAAGTCAACCTTGGTTTATGGCAACACTGTTCTAACCCTGGGTTTTCTTGTTAAGGTTTATTCAAAGGAGATTTGCCATTGCTTTCCTCAAAGCCTGGAAAATTAGACTTGTTCAGGGTCACCCAGTGGGTTTCTATGGCTGGGCAGGAATTTGAATTCTGGTGTCCTGGAGTCCAAATCCAAACCTCAAACCACTATACCATGCTGTCTCCAATACGGCGACCCTCTCCAAAGGTTTTCTTGACAAGAGTTCTTCAGATGAGGTTTGCTGTTGCCTTCCTCTGAGCCTGAGAGAATATGACTTGCACAAGATTACCCAGTGGGTTTTCATGCTGAGCCCTGGTCTTCTGGAATCCTAGTCCAACACCAAACTACAATACTACACTAGCTTTCTTTCCTGCTCTGCCCCCTATTTTCCCAACAGCAGATTCTTTCCTTAAACAAAAGGCATATTTGAGGAAAATATTAAGGGGAATCTATGCACCAGGAGTAAAATTTAAACCTTAAATTCCTATATGCCATTGTTCTAGTGCTAATCTTCTCCTCCACAAAGCACCTGATATGTAAAACTAAAACAGAGGTGTTAAATGTGATCACAAATTTATTTTAATGTATAAACTTACCCCTACTGTTTCTTCAGTGAAAATGGCATCTTTGCGATTTTATACAGATTTCAGTTTCCCAATTAATCTATCCCAAATAATTTAACCCTTAACAATATGACTGTTTCAATGTATTGTTTAGTGTGTTTCAGACTTTGAATCAGGAATGAGGAACCTTTGACCTTCCATATGTTCTGAGAAATAACTCTTACCATCCCCATCCAGAATGGTCAGTGGTAAAGGATTTGGAATGTAGAAATCTCAAACACTTGGAGGGCCAAATGTTTCCTACCATTGCTTCAAAATCTGCAAGTATTTCATTATGAAATATACATTCTTATATTCTCTGATATTTCTCACTTCTGCTGTATAACAGGTAGCCTAAAGTAGACAGCATGAGGCAATTTTCAACCTTGCAATCATAAGCGCTGCATGAAATTGCATGTCATTAAGTTTGTATATAGCTAGGACAACCTAATTGAATGCAAGTAGGTATAAATAATGTCTTACTGTAGAGAGCTATCAGCATAAGCACCTAGAGCGGCTTAACTTTGGGGGAGGAAACAGAAGTGAGTTAATAATATATATCAGCTGCTTTTGCCTTAGGCTACTGGATACCATACAATGAAATACAATAAAACTTCCAGCATTCTTGTCTTGGTTTGCTGTGATCAGAGCTGTTAGAAGAGTTCCCTTCAGAGATTCTACTGCTTTTACAAATACCTTAGTTTACTACATTGTATTGATAGTAATGTATATTTTTATGGTATGTAGGTGATATGTTTTTGTTGTTGAAATATGCTGATTGCTGTAATCTCGCCTCGATCTGCAGGGAGAGGCGGGAAATAGAAATAAATTTATTATTATTATTATTATTATTATTCACATGCAGACACATCCACTCACAAAGAGCACAGAGCACAAATGCTGATATTATTGGGCAGTTTCAATAGGAAAATCAAAATAAGTTCAAGTGAGGAAGCAGAGCTGTCCAGCACAGTGAAGGGCTGGTGAACAGGAGCATCAGCTCAGTATTGTGCAACATTACTGGGGCAGTTTTTTCCAACTATCAGATACAGTCAGAGAGAAGGTGTGACTGGTGCTACACAGGAAATGGTAAGTCTGATTACAACTCTCCTTGATCAGTGTTGCCACCATGGAACCAATACATAACATGTTAGGATGCAAGCTTGTTTACAGTTGATGCAATTCAATAGGGCTAGATTTTTTTAATTATCTGCATAATGAGTTAGGGTTTTTGTGGAGAATTAAACTGTCAGGAGAACATTTGGTCCTCATCGGTGCATGCTTCTAAATACTAATACTAATACTAATACTAATAATAATAATAATAATAATTTGTTTTATTTATATACCGCTATTCCAAAGATCATAGTGGTGAACAGCAAGTAAGCTAATTAGCAAGTAAGCTAATTTGCCCCCAACAGTCTGGGTACTCATTTTAGCGACCTCGGAAGGATGCAAGCCTGAGTCGAGCTTGGGCCCTTTTGCTGGTCTTGAACTCACAACCTTGTGGTTTTGAGTGAATAGCTGCAGTACAGGCATTTACCCACTGCGCCACCAGGGCTCATTTCTTTTATATAAGTGTATGGCCATCACTCAGTATTATGAAAAGACAGAAAACTGCCTTCCATGAGATCACTTTATTTAGTCATTTAGTTTTCTAACGTAATATCCTCCAGCTCTCTTGGGCTACAATTCACAACATCTCTAGGTATCATGACAAAGAAAAAGAAAAGTTAGGGTAAAAGGACACCATTCTGGCAGCAACTCTCTGGGCTCTCTAGTAAAAAGCTTTCACATCACCTGCTGGCTGATCCGTCAGTTTAACTAGAGGGGATGCAGGAGCTGAACTTTTTTGCTTGTTTGTTTTATATCCTGCCTTTCTCCTCAAATTGTGGCTCAGGGAATCTTAAAGTAAGATTAACTAAAGAAGAGGAGGAGGAGGAGGAGACAGATTAAAAACAGCTAAAAACGTTGATGATATGATAATTGAAATACAGTTCAGCAGATTGTAATATGATTGCAGAATTGAATTAAAACTCTTAAAAGCATAAAAACAAGAAGAGCACACTTTGCTCTCATTAGGAACACCTCAGCAGCCTGTTGAACATCTGAATGAGCAGGTCTTTGCCTGATGGTGGAAGGACAACAGGGAGGGAGCCAGGTTATCCTTCCCTGAGAAGAAGTTCTACAGCCTGTGAGTAGAGACCAAGAACACTCTCTTACACCCCTGTGGGGAATTACCACTGAAACCACCGTTTGTTTTTTTTACCAGGTTGAGGCTCTGCCTAATTCTGCACTGCCACCAAATATGAGCACTCCCACAAATGTCATAACGACCACCAAGGATGAGGACTTTCCCTTCTCCCTACCTCTGCCACCAGTGTAAGGCCTTCATCCTGTCTTACTGCTGTGAACACCAACTGTGGGCACCTGCTAAACGTAAAGTTAGTCCCTTGATATTAATGTCTAGTTGTAACCAACTGTACGGGGCAGTGCTCATCTCCGTTACTAAGCCAAAAAGCCAGTATTGTTCGAGGACTACTCTGGTGATCATGTGGCCAGCATAGAACCATAGAATTGTAGAGTTGGAAGAGACCACAAGGCCCATCCAGTCCAACCCCATTCTGCCATGCAGGAAATCCAAATCAAAGCATCCCCGACAGATGGCCATCCAGCCTCTGCTTAAAGACCTCCAAAGAAGGAGACTCCACTGCACTCCGAGGGAGTTTATTCCACTGTCAAACAGCCCTTACTGTCAGGAAGTTCCTCCTAATGTTGAGGTGGAATCTCTTTTCCTGCAACTTATTATTATTATTATTATTATTATTATTAACCTTTATTTATGAAGCGCTGTAAAAGCTTGGATCCATTGTTCCTGGTCCTGTTCTCTGGAGCAGCAGAAAACAAGCTTGATCCCTCCTCAATGTGACACCCCTTCAAATATTTAAACAGGGATATCATATAACCTATTAATCTTCTTTTCTCCAGGCTAAACATCTCCAGCTCCTTAAATCGTTCCTCATAGGGCATGGTTTCCAGACCCGTCACCATTTTAGTCACCCTCCTTTGGACACGCTCCAGTTTCTCAATGTCCTTTCTCAATGTCCTTTGAATGACTGCATCGAATGCTGTTACATTCCCACCGAAGCGGTACCTGTTTATCTACTTGCATTTGCATGCTTTCGAAGTGCTAGGTTGGCAGAACCTAGGACTAGTGACAGGAGTTCACCCCATCATGCAGCACTCAGGCCTCAAACTGCCAACCTTCTGATTTTCCGATTGTCAAAACTGGCTGGCATCTTAACCACTAAGCCACTGCGACCCTCTTGACCTGCTAGATGCCCTCAAGTTATATGTGTGGGATATTTTGCAACATATGTCCCCATTGGACACCACCCCTCTTTGTTCACTGCCATCACCACAACCACTGTGCCCAAATCCAAACTTTATAATATAGAGTATTCTAGGAGGCCAAAAACATATAAACCCAAAAGCAATACAGTAGGTCCTTGGTATCCTGTGGGGTTTAGTTCCAGGACACACACATACAAACACACTGTGGATACCAAAATCTGTGGATGCTAAAAACCCGTTAATACAATAGTATGGTATAATGGTGTCTCTTATACAAAATGGCAAAATCAAGATTTGCTTTTTGGAAATTTATAATTTTAAAAATATTTTCAAGCCATGGATGGTTGAATCTATGGATATGGAGGACCAACTGTACTTGATTAAAATAAGTTGAACATAATAAAATAATAATAATAATAATAATAATAATAATAATAATAATAATAATAATAAATTGTATTTATATACTGCTTTTCCACAGATCAAAGTGGTGTACAGACAATTAAAACCATACAGACATTTCATAAAAGGATAAAATCCCATAATAAAACCATACAATTACAGAACTCTAAGCACAATCATTCGCCTTCAAGGGTAAGCAGGGAATTGATGGCAACAGGGTAGATAACTTCATTCTTCAGGGGAGAAGGTTTGACAATAAAGAAGAGTTTTAAGCCTCTTTTTGAATGTTTCTAGGGGGGTTCTCAGACGGAGCTCCTCGGGCAGATCATTCCACATCTGTGGGGCCACCACTGAAAAGGCCATCTGGGATGTGGCAACATATTTGGAAGGTGGAATTACCAGTAAGTTCTTCCCAGATGTTCTGAGTGTGTGGGGCAGATCATATGGGGAGATGCAGCCCCTCAAGTAACTCATAAAATAGGTTAATTATTTAATACCTTTAGAAAATAGCTCATACTCTCTTACACATACCACTCTAAAATAATTGAGACTCGTAATTCCTAACCTGACTGACTCTTTTAACCCTAATCCTCACCTTGCTCCTTCCTTCCTCACAAGATACTCCAAGTGTATTCATCAACCTTATTCAAATTCCATCCGACATTCCTCCAATCACCACTCACTCTCAACTCTCTCACACTCACTGTCAAGCCCTTCCAACAGCTCTTTACTTTAATATACAGTGCATATATTTAAAAATTACCTTAATATATAGTAAATTAAACATATTTTACACTAAAAGTCCGTGACATCACACTTGCTTCTGGGGTTGGTGGAACCTGGAAAAGAACTCAACATCTAGGACCTTCTGTGTACAAATCATGTGAGCTATGATCTATCCTCCCCAAAATAAAGAGGAACTATCCAGTCCTTACCCACACCAGGCCTGGTTTCTGATAAGGACCTCAGTGGATGGGGTTTGTTCTTAGGTATAACACATTAACCAGACTTATAACTTGCCTAATCTCTGTCCTCTGACCATCATTTCCCTAGCTAGCCTGCACAGAATTATGCTTTAAATCTCAAGATTTAAGATGTTAATGTATTGATTCTGGTGCCTAAGCATTAAAAAAAGGATAAGTGCATTGGGTTCTAAACAAGATGATATGCTTTCCACATTACATCATAAACAATGTAGTTCCATTTTTTAAAAAAAGAAGAAAGACAAGAAATAGATTAATATTTCCATTTTGGAGTTTGTGGACAGAAAATCATAATTATATAGGACAGAGATTTATCATAGATCAGTGTTATATGTTATTTTAAGACCAATCACCACCATGAGACTGTGGACTAGAGTAAGGCATTATAGTTATTGCCCTACTTGGCATTCATAACCAGAATGAGTGCATGGCCTTAGCTGAATTATGTGCTGTTTGTATTCTCATTCTTCCTTTATAAAGAACATCTAGAAAGGTGCTCTCCAAGTCAGCTTTCCTTGCCAAAGAAATGCTACTTTTAAGTCACCTTGAGGAGGGCAGCTATATAGGGCAACCATCGTGAAGTTCCTCCACTTCAGAACTCTTGCTGCAGTATGATGAAATGGTTTCCAACTACATGAAATCATACTAAATGGTTAATCTTGTAGCACTGATGTTCACATAAGAAGAGGCACTAACCTAGGACAACTATAGCCGAAATTGGTGTAGGTGTAACAGGAAATCATTATTCACAGCACAGAGGAAGGAGAAGGCAGTTTGCTCAACAATGGAAACTAGTGGTAGGGAGAGTCCACATGTCCCCCAGATTGTCTATCGGTGTTTCAGAAATCTAGCACTCCATCTTTATTGGGATAACACATGCTTTCTTACTGTAATTAACCAAATAGGGAAGCACCTTATTTCAAAGGATACATTTGTTCATTTGATTATGCAGCTACCACCAAAATACCCATCTTGTGTTCTAGATAGTTTTAGCATGGCACACCATCATGCACACATTTTGTGGAATTGTTGGATACATTTTAATTCCCAGTACACATTATTTTTTTTCCAAGAGTTTCAGAGAGACCTATCATGGGTTTTTCTTGGCAAGTTTCTTCAGATGAAGTTTGCCATTGCCTTCCTCTGAGGCTGAAAGACTGTGGCGGGTTACAAACCGCCATTAGGGACGTACTAAGGATGTCCCAATTTGAAAAAGGGGCGTCTCTTCTAGACACCCCTTACCCTGTAACGGACTCAGTCTGTACAAAATGGCGGCGCCCTGTTCATACTGGCACCGCCATTTTGACGTAGCAGACGCTCTGCGTCCACATGTGGCGCACTGGAAGTGACGCCGTGAGTGCACCCTTTGGCACTCATGGCACCTCTTCCAGGGCCTGAGAAGGAGCGCGATTTCTGCTCGCCTTCTCTACAGTGTATGGGAGCCGCGCCGTTTAAAGGGTGCGGTTCTCGGATGCTGCAAGCGGAGGCAGAGCCAGACCACTGCTTCTCAGCGGTCTGTAATGCGCCTGTGACTTTCCCAAGGTCACTCAGTGGGTTTTTATGCTCAAGCAAGGAATTGAACCCTGATGTCCAGAACCTTAGTCCAACACTCAAACCACTACACCACACTGGATCTACCTTAATTAAGTCTATTTCAGCCCGTACTTTCTTAAGAGAGGTATTTACAAGATGCAAATAATTGAAATTTATTTCCTTCCCAAAGTGATCAGTTATTTACTACACTGGGTTTTGCAGGCTTCAGATTTGTTCATTGCCTGGAAGGAATGTTCTTGAAAAGGGCAATACTGCTATTGCATAAGCTTTCCTTCTGATTGCTCTGTTGTGAAATTCAAGAGATATATCTCTTTCTTGTTTGCAAACTAAAGTATTTATTTCTCACTCTTCTCCTGCCATCATCTGTGCTGTACACTCTGTGCTGTTTCCCCCCTTTTCTTGGTAGATTATAGAATGTGGAGATCATTACCATATACCGAATGTTTTCTCTTTTACTCTTAACAGTGTTGTGCATTGTGTGAAGCTTGCCTTGCAAATTTATTTCTACAGCCTTTATATTCAGCAGAAGATCATTAGGGTAGGGAGTGCAGATCAATGACTGACAGCAATGTGTGCCTATGTAGAATTTGAAATGACAAAGCAGAAGACTATCAAATATGTTAGATTTGTTCTGAATCCTAAATATTCTTTTTCTTCCAAGAAAGATATGTGGCTATGGAATTGTTCTTTTTTGTCCTTCTGCAGATCTGTCACATGCTTGAATCATTGGTCCATTAAGAGGAAAATGATAGAGAATAGAGTTTGAACA
Source organism: Sceloporus undulatus (assembly GCF_019175285.1). Lineage (NCBI taxonomy): Eukaryota > Metazoa > Chordata > Lepidosauria > Squamata > Phrynosomatidae > Sceloporus > Sceloporus undulatus. Next base: position 225,130,623 of record NC_056525.1, read on the forward strand.
TGGGCTTTTCTTATGCACTGTCCAAAATTAATACTTTGACTAGCAACTTCTAAGTGCTACCATCATTTTTTAAAAAGTAGATTTATAAAGTGAATAATTGTTGTGTGCTTTCAAATAGTTTCTGACTTCTGGTGACTTTAAGACAAACATATCATGGGATTTTCTTGGCAAGATTTGTTCAAAGGGGATTCGCTTTTGCCTTCCTTGGGGGTGAGACAGTGTGACTTACTGAAGGTCACCCAGTAGGTTTCCATGGTCAAGTGTGGATTTGAACCAGATCTTCAGAGTTATAATCTAATGCCCAAACCATGTCACTTGCTCTCATAGTGAACAGACAATAGATATTGTGTTCTTGTGCGCTTATAAGTCATTTCTAACTTAAGGTGATCCTAAGATGAACCTATCATAGCATTTTCTTGACAAGATTTGTTTAGAGAAGATTTGCCATCACCTTCCCTGAGGCTGAGAGTATGTGACTTGCCCAAGGTCACCCAGTGAGTTTCATGGCTGAGTGGGGAATCTAACCCTGGTCTCTAGAGTTGTAGTCCAACATTCAAACCACTTCTGTCACACAAACACCAGCTCCTGGCATTCCAACACAGGATGGGCAAACTAGGCTATCTCCAGGGTTTTGTTATTAAATGCAGTGTGAATTATAATTATATCAGTGTCTCTTCTTCTTTGGACGACAGGGCAAGAAGCGGATATCAAGATAAGAGCATTACCTTGCAAAGTGTTTGTGTGTACAGTCAGTTCTCTGTATGCATGGATTCAACCATACATGCCTTAAAAATATTTTTAATCCAAAAAGCAAACTTGATTTAGCCATTTTACGTAAGGGACACCATTTTACCAGCCCCTATATATAATAGAACTTGAGCATCCATGGATTAATGTATCCACTGGGTTTTCATAGCAGCTCAGCGGAGACAGTGAGAGAGCTCCTTGCCCCTTTAACATCCAGGGCCAAGGCAGCAGTGCAGCTGGAACAAAGAGGGTGTGTCCAGGTGAAGGACATAAGTGGAGGACATAAAGATCACTCCCACCATCCCAACACTATCAAGCCCAGCAGCTCAGTGGAGGCAGTGAGAGTGCCCATTTAACATCTAGGGATGTGGAAGTCCACTGCGAGACAGACAGAAATGTAAACTAAGTTTACTTTCTATTGAGCCCTGAACTAATTATAGTTGTTTTTTTAAATTAATTATGAGGAATTGTACTTGATAATGTCTGTGAGGGTACATAAATAATAATAATAATAAATAAAGCTTTTATTTATATACTGCTTTTCCTCCAGATCAAACCGGTGTACATACAGTAAAACTCTATGATACATATCAAATACAATAATTAAAACAGTTTTAAAACAGTTATAAACATTCAATTTTTAAAACAGTATAACTAAGATAATTGGGATATCAATTATGGGTAGTTGTCCAATCTGGTCGGGGAATACTTTCTACAAAGAATCGGGAGGGTATGCTAACTGGAAGAGATAAGTTTTTAATGCCTTCTTGAAGGCCTCCAATGTACAAATAGATTGAATCTCCTCCGGGAGTGCATTCCAGTGAGTTGGAGCTATCATTGTGTAAGCTCTTTGGTGAATCGTTGCCAATCTCACCTTGGGGTGTTCAAGCAACAATTTCCCCGTTGTTCTGAGAGTGTGGGGCGGATTATGTAGGGAGAGGCGTTCCCTCAAGTAACTTGGGCCCAAGCCATGTAGGGCTTTAAAGGTAATAACCAACACTTTGTATTGGGACCGGAAGCAAATTGGCAGCCAGTGAGGAGATTTTAACACGGGGGTTATATGATCCGATCTAGCTGTACCCGTGACCAATCTGGCTGCAGCATTTTGAACCAGTTGAAGCTTCCGAACCTGGTACAAAGGTAGCCCCATGTAGAGTGCATTACAGAAATCCAAACGAGAGGTTACCAGCACATGTACTACAGTTTCTAGGTCCTTTCGATCCAGATAGGGACACAGTTGGCGTATCAGCCAAAGCTAGTACCAAGCACTCCTGGCCATCACATCTACTTGAGATTATAACTGTAGAGATGGATTCAGGAGTACTCCCAAACTGCGAACTTTGTCCTTTAGGGGAAGTGTGACTCCATCCAGGACTGGATGGCAAATTTCCCTGCCCGGGCTTGGGGTATCTATCATGAGTACCTCTGTTTTCTCTGGATTCAGCCTGAGTTTGTTTTTCCTCATCCAGCCCATTACTGACCCCAGACAGGCATCCAGAGGAGAGGTGCCATCCTTAGTCACTATATCAGTTGGAGACATGGAGAGATAGATCTGGGTGTCATCAGTGTACTGATAACACCGTGCTCCATGGTTCCAGATGATCTCTCCCAGCAGGTTCATGTAAATGTTAAACAGCATGGGGGACAGAATGGCGCCCTGAGGGACACCAGATGTCAGCTCTCTTTTACGAGAGCAACTGTCTCCCATCCTCACCTTTTGGAATCTTCCCGAGAGGTAGGATCGGAACCACTGCAGTGCAGTGCCCCCAATACCCAACTAGCCCAGGCGTTCCAGAAGGATACCATGGTCGATGGTATCGAAGACCACTGAGCTGTCCAAGAGCACCAACAGGGTCACACTTCCCTTGTCGATGCCCAGACGGAGATCATCGACTAAGGCGACCATGGCAGTCTCAACTCCGTGGCCCGCCCTGAAGCCAGTTTGAAATGGGTCCAGATAATCGGTTTCATCCAAGACTGCTTGGAGTTGAAAGGTGACCGCCCTCTCGATCACCTTGCCCAAGAATGATAATAAGGAGACTGGTCTATAATTACACATTAACAGGGGATCAAGGGAGGGTTTCTTCAGAAGAGGTCTTACTGTTGCCTGTTTTAAGGCCGATGGAAATATACCTTCCCGAAGAGATGTGTTTATTATAAGATGTAATGCGGTTTTTATGGCATCTCCTCCCTGAACAGTCAACCAAGAAGGACAAGGGTCGAGAGGGCATGTCGTCCTTTTCACACAGCCAAGGAGCTTGTCCACGTCCTTAGTATTCACAAACTCAAAACTATCCAGAATAACCTTGTTTCCAGAGTCACTGGAAGCCTCTGTTATAGGTTCTGTCAAAAGACCAGTGTCAAGATCAGCCCTTATCTGAGAGATTTTATCAGCAAAGAAGTCGTTAAAAGTGTCACAGGAGGCTCTCGATGGCTCTAATAAAAGGTTCAGGGTGGCCGGGGGTTGAGTTAATTCCCTAACCACCCTGAACAGCTCTGCTGGACAAGACTCTGCTGATGCAATCCGTGCAGCACAGAACGAGTTCTTAGCTGCATCGATTGCTACTGCGTAGGAGCATAACAAGTTCTCATGGAGTGTCTTGTCAGATATGTTCTGATGTTTCCGCCAGTGGTGCTCTAGTCGTTGCGCAGCCCACTTCATCTGGCGAAGATCTTTAGTATACCAGGATCTTTTATTAGGAGCGGGCTGGTAAGGACGCTCGGGAGCGATACTGTCTATTGCCCCGGTGAGGTTTGTATTCCAATTGTCAGCCAGGGTTTCGACAGTGTCGCCATCATTCCCAAACATAATATCCTCTAAGGCTTCTTGGAACCTTTTGGGTTCCATCAGCCTTCGAGGGCGGACCATTGTAATGGGTACTCCACCCCCGAGGGGTTTTTGGATCGTGGCTTTCAGTCCTACCTTGACCAAAGAATGGTCTGTCCATGACAAGGGGGAAATAGAATTTATTTCCAACCACGGATATTCTCGGTCTGCACTGAAGACTACATTGAGCATATTACCAGCACAATGTGTTGGACCCGAGACCAACTGGGACAGGCCCATGGCTGTCATGGATTCCATGAACAACCGAGCCGCACCTGTTAGGTCTAATGAGCCGGCCTCAAAGGGGATGTTGAGGTCCCCCAGGACTAAAAGGCTGGGGGACTCCAACACCAGCTCCGAGACTAGCTGTGTCAGCTCGGCCAGCGAGTCTGTTAGGTTGCGGGGTAGACAGTAAACCAACAGAATCCCCAGACTGTCCTTGGCCTTCAGGGTCAGGTAAATACACTTCATATGTCTCAGTTTTGGAACCGAGTTCTTGGTCAAGGTAATATGGCTATAGTCCTTGTTATAACTGTATTATCTTTGCTTGATATTTTGTGTGTGTGTATATATATATTTCCCCTCTAGCCAGAGTTGATTGTTGTTAGTTGATTATATGGTATGTTATACTTTAACTATTATTATGTTATGTATTGTATTTTGTATTTTGTATTTTTTTTCATACTTTCTTCATTTTTATTTTGGTATTATGATATGTTTGTATTTTGTTTTAATTTATTTAATGTTAGTTGAGTGGAGTTGTGCTGGGGAGGAAAGGGATTAATTATGACCTTTATTTATTTGTAATGTAGTCTTTTGATCGTGTTTGAATTGTGTTGTATTATATTGTACTCCTCTGTTGTTGTAACCTGCCAGGATTCCATGTGATTGGGTGGGATATAAATAAATCCGTATTATTATTATTCTGAAACAAAACCTCAGCAGATACCAAGCACCTACTGTATACACCTATGTTCTCCTTTGTTAGATCTGGTTCATTTGAAATTTTATAAAATACTTTGGGCACTGTAGTTGATATTTCGTGTCTCCTGCTTAATGACACCACCAGGCCCCAGGCTCTGTGGCATCCCCAGGACTGCCCCTTGGACCCATGTTTTGGCATTGAAATCTCAGGTCTTGGGATGGTACTACTAACCTGGTGACTATAGTAAGAAAACATGCACAGCCAGGATATAAACATCACTGGTGTCAAGGCTGAGCTGTGAGTGGTTGTCTGAGAGAAGCCAGGAGGCATGGTATGAAGAGCATACCAAGATCCTTGGACAAAACTGAGGGAAATCAGTGAGAAATGAAGATGGAAGCACAATCCACTGTCATCCCACTTTTTCAGCTGCTTTTAAAGTGTACCAGTTTCTCTCCACTCCTCCAGCTTACTTTAGTTGCTTCAAATTGAGTTCAGATTGCAAAAGTAGATTACACTCAATTAATTCAGCAGGGAAAGAGGAAATGAGAGGGCAAAATCTTAACTTTCCCTTGTAGGATCAGGAAAAACTAAACCATTACAGCCTCTCCTAGTTTGTGTCTTCATCCTCATTTCTAACTTTGGCCATCTTGACTACACTTTAATATTTTTTGACCATATGTTCCTGTTTTCATCGTGAAATGCTGAAGGGTATACAATCTAAATGGGCAATATCTGTTCAAGACCGAAGTAAACTGCCTAGGCAGGTGCTGCAACTTTAGGGGAGGAGGCTAATTTGAGCCCTAGTATATATACCCTGAAAGACTGGACTGTAGCTGAATAAATGACTCATTTCTGACTCCTTTGGGTCTCATAGCCTAACTCTTGTTTCCCTTTGTCACTCATTGCCCATCCCTCCAGCAAAGAGAAGGAAGAACAAACTTCACTTGTCTTGCTGTTTTCCTAGGGATGCCATAACCCGGTGGCCCCCGTGACAAACCCGCTTTTGGGGGGCCCGTCACGGTCCGGTTTGGCTCCCTGCCCCCGGCTTGGGGCCCACGCGGCGCCAACCCACCTTCCCCTGCCTCCCCGCGTGGCCGCGCCACCCACCTCCTCCTCCTCCTCCATTCGGAAGCGAAGAAGGAGGCAGTGCGTGGGGGGGAGGGTGGTGGGGAGGTGGGGAGGGGGCACGGGTGTGCGCAGGAGGCGCACCTCCTTCTCCTCCTCCTCCGTTCCAAGCCTCCCTTCCTTTCTCCCTCCTTCCTCCTTCCTTCCTCCTCCTTCTCTGCCTCCCAGCCCAGGCCCAAGCAGAGGAGGAGGCAGAGGTGCCTGCCTGGCTTGGTGCTCCCTGTGCGTGCACGCGCGCACGCCAAGGCAGCAGGCACTGGCAGGCAGCTTCCCACCGCCTCCTCCGCCTGGCGCGCCTCCGCGCTGGGCACTTCCTTGAGCCTGGGAGGCTGAGGCAGAGGAGGAGGAGGCTGAGGCGGAGGTGGCTGGCTGCCTGCCTCCTGCCTTGGCGCGCAGGCGGGGGGGGAGCACACCAAGGCAGCCACCCACCTCCTCCTCCACTTGGGCCTGGGCTGGGAGGCAGAGGAGGAGGGAGGAGGGAGGAAGGAGGGAAGAAGGAAGGGAGGAGGAGGAAAGAGGGAGGAAAGAAGGAGGAAAGGGGAGGAAGGGAGGAAGGAGGGAAGAGGGAAGGGAGGAGGAGGAGGGAGGACGGAAGGAGGAAGGGGGAGGAAGGAAGGGAGGAGGGAGGAAGGAAGGGAGGAGGAGGAAGAAGGAAGGAAGGAGGGAGGAAGGGAGGAGGAGGAAGGAAGGAGGGAGGAAGGACAAGAAGAGGAGGAGGAGGAAGAGGATAGTGATGATGATGAAATGAGCCAGCTTCTGAGGCACAACCAATGTAAGTTACTCTCATTTTTACAAACTCATGCACAGTGGAAAAAAACCAAAGTCCCTTGACCAAGTACACACTTCTGAGAAGTACAGTTGAATCCGAGGGCAAACCCACTTCTTGTTAAATCACGACATATTCAGTGTGAAACTCAAAGAGTTTGGTTATGGAATAAGCCTCTGAAATATGCAAGAGATTGCCATGTTAAGTAAAGCCATGTTCAATGCCCAAATGTGCTGTTTGG